>NC_137543.1:100179307-100671807 GCF_963082525.1 Nesoenas mayeri
GCTCTACTGAAGTCAAGGTAGACTACGTCCACTGCTCTGCCATCATCCATCCATCTTGTTATGTCCTCATAAAAGTCAATGTGGTTGGTCAAGCACGACTTCCCTTTGGGGAAGCCATGCTGACTGCCTCTAATGACCCTCTTATCCCTATTATGTTTTGAGATGGCACCAAGGATAAGTCGTTCCACCAGTTTCTCAGGGATGGAGGTGAGGCTGACCAGTCTATAGTTACCCGGGTCCTCCTTCTTGTCCTTTTTGAAGACTGGAGTAACATTTGCTTTCCTTCAGTCCTCAGGCACCTGTCCCATTTCCTGAGACTTGGCAAAGATGATGGAGAGTGGTCCAGCAATGACCACAGCCAGCTCCCTGAGCACCCGCAGATGCATCCCTTCTGGACCCATGGATTTATGGATGTCCAGATTGCCTAACTGCTCCCTAACCCAGTCCTCATCAACCAAGGCAAATTCCTCCATTGTCCTGACTTCCTCTGGGGCCTCAGCGGTACAGGGCTCCTCAGGACAGCTTCCAGCCGAGTAGACAGAGACAAAGAAGGCATTCAGTAACTCTGTCTTCTCTGTGTCTTCTGTCACCAGGGCACACACCTCGTTCATCAGTGGGCCTACATTGCCTGTGGTGTTAGTTTTATCTGCTACATATTTGAAAAAGCTCTTCCTGTTGTCCTTTGTTTATTTGCTTTTTTGTTTTTTTCTTGGACTAAACTTACAAATGTAAGATGATTTCTAGAGGTAGAAACACAAGCACACAAAAACTGAATGAAGTCTTTACTATCTCATCAAAAGCACCATCCCTTTCTTATGAGGGGTTGATTCATACAGATGTGAAAACATGAACATAGTTTTCATTTGATTGTCCAGAATATTTTTAGCTTAGTAGAAAAAATTCATGTTAAAAAATAACAGTATTGATTATACAGAAGCTGTTGCTTGCCTAGAAATCATGTATCCAATAGAATGGCAAAAAATATCTCTTCTTATTTATAACAATATTAATGTTTTAATAGTTCTTAAGTATTACAAAAGCAGAAATAGTCTTGGGAGGTATTCTCAATAATGTGATTTTATTTTGAGAACCTAAATCCAGTTACAATCTTCATGCAACTTTCTATAGATCTATTTGTATAATAATCAACTATGACATAGAAGCACCTTAACTGTTAGGTAGAGGTTGACACTGAACTGGTAGATAGTGATTGACACTGACTGTTAGTTTGTCTCCAGTTTAGCCTATATTACCTTCGTTTCATTTCAGTAAAACTCTGGGTTCATGGATTAAATGTTAATGCAGACTTAACTTGTAATAATGATAACCAATTTTCAAAATAACCTGAACACCAAAAGTGAGATCTTGTCACTGACAAGCATACTGGTAGAGTCTTCTGATACTTTTGCATCTTTGTGGAAATTTTATTCCTTGTAATGGATCCAACAGAACTGGCCAGGCAGCTCAGCCTCTGATAAAATCAGTGGGTTTTGATGTACCTTTTATAGTCAACATCCAGTTTAGACTCGTGAGGAAGAGTAGCAAAAAACCTGTACCTGGCTTTCTAGCCAAATGTTATTCTTTCCTCCCTACTGCAATGAATTCAGGAATTCAGGAACCTGGCATTTCACCACAGCAATTTTACCTGCCTTTGACACAGGGTCCCATATTTTGGTTCTCTTTGAGTTTTTCTCACCACAGTATCTTTTTGGTAATCTGTATTTGGAACTGTTTTAAGCTACCTTTGTCTTCAAGTAACAGAGAATTTATTACCAAATCCACAGATTTTTAAATTCAGAAGAGGTTAATAATCTTGCAGGACTTGACCTCCTGTGACTGGGCATCCCATACAATTTTGCTCAGTTATTTTCCTATTTAGTCCAATTAAATAATATAGTTTACGAGATACAATCTTAATTTAAATTCTAAATGACAGGAAATCGTTGTAATACCTAATAACATTTGAAAGTTTGTCTTTTATTTCTGTTTCAAACTTGAATGACTTCTTCTTCAACCCTTTCATCTTATTAGGTTTCTGCCTGTCTGACATGAAAGATTTCATTAAGATCAGTGTGCAACCATCATCATCCTCATCTTTTCAAATCTCAAGGCCTGTAGTAGCACAAAGTCTTTATATTTCACTTGGCTAATTTACAAGAATAAGAGAAATCTTTAGTTTCTATTCCAAATAGTTCCCAGAACTTCTTCAAAGCACAGGAATGCTTTTTTTCATTCCTGCCTTTTCAGAGAGGTGAGAGAGAAATACAAAAACATTTTAAGATCTGTAAGTTCTCTGTGTTCTCCACCTCCTATCTGCCCATTTACTAAAATCTTCTCAATTCAAGTTCAATTACTCCTCCACTCCTTCCTACTTCAATGGATTCCTCCTTCTCTTTTATCAATAGGGGGGGGGGACAAGAGAATTACTTTTCTGGGCAATATAAATGCCATGTCCATCTTTTAACATTAAGAATATTTTGCATTATTAAAAGCTTCTTTTTTTTTTTTTTTTCTCTCCAAAGCACATCACTTGCCTCTACATTCTTTAGTTTTACTTCTCAAATTCAAAAGGGATGAACTGGTGAAAAAGAGAAGGAAATAAATAAATAAATAAATAAATCAGCATTTCCAGCTAGATTTTGTTATTCTAGATTTTTTTATACTAAATTTGTTTAAAATGGCTCCAAAATATTGTGCTGGGTTAATCTTGGCTGGCTGCCAGGTACCCACCAAACTATTCTCACATCCCTGCTCTTTGGCAAGGCAGAAAGAGAGCAAGATGAAAAAGCTCATGTGTCGAGATAAGAATAGGGAGATTGCTCATCAATTACTGTCACAGGCAAACCAGACACAACCTGAGGAAGATTAATTTAATTTATTGACAATTTAAATAAATTAGGACAGAAAATAAAATAAACTTTCCTTCCATAATCTTCCCTTCTTCTCAGGCTCAGCTTCATTTTGGACTCTTCTACCTTCTCCCCTCACCTAAGTGGACCAGGCAGATGAGGAATGGGGAGTTGCAGTCAGTTCATAACACTTTCTCTCTGCTGCTCCTTACTCCTCACACTTTTACCCTGCTCCAGCATGGAGGCCTTGCCATGGGATAAGTTCTTCACAAACTGCTCCAACATGGATCTTTCCCACAGGCTGCAGCACTTGCCAGGAGCCTGCTCCAGATCAGGCTCTCCACAGGGTCACTTCTTCCTTCAGGCCACATCCACCTTATCTGGCATAGGATCCCCCACAGGCTGCAGGTGGATATCTGCTCTGCCATGGGCTGCAAGGGGACAACATGCTTCACCATGGTCTCATCCACAGGCTGCAGTGGAATTTTTACTGGGGTGCCTGCAGCACCTTCTCCCCCTTATGCTTCACTAACCTTGGTGTCATTTTTCTCACTTCATTCTCTCACAGCAGCTGTGCAACATTTTCTAACTTTTCTTAAATGTTATCACAGAAGCACAACCAGTGTCACTGATCTACCTCAGCTTTGGCCAGTGGTGGGTCCACTTTGAAGCTGAACACTGGACAGCCTCTGAAGCCTTCTTGCACATGTCACCCCTGCAGCCTTCCCCACAACCAAAACCTTGCCATGTAGAACCTATACAATTAAAAATTCATTATGGATTCAGAAAAGGGTTTTGGCCTGTTTTTTTTTGATATCTATACTAGCACTACAAAACAAGGACACTCATATAAGGAGTCATTGACAGAACAGGACTTTAAAAAAAGTAACTAACCATTCACAATTACATTATTTTAGTTATTAAAATGATTTTTAGTATGTGAGATAGTAATATAACTAAGTTCACATAACAATTAACCATTTGGAAACACTTATGCTATGCGGTCTCCAGTTATGCAGTATGAATTAGTTAGAACAATAAAAGCAAGTATTAGGAATGTAAAACGCTCTATGTGTGAAGAAGTGTCCAAGTACTTAAAGTACTCAGAAAATTCAGAATATAGGCACAGGTCTATTATCTTCAAGCCACCAGTGCTACTTGATAAACCTTATGTTTTACCTACAAGTATTTAATTTTGAAAACCCCTTAATTTGCCCTTTTACTGTTGGAAAGGCCTCTCTCTTCCTCACACAGCAAAAGCCTTGAATCAATTGCAATCTTGATGTTGAAGTGTGTGTTGCAGTTCCCGTAACAAGAAATTTATCTTTGCAGATTCTGATGTTAACATATTAATTTTTCTTACTATAGTCATAATATAATCACTGTCATTTGTACATGTTGTTTTTCTCAACAGGAACTGGATGTTTAAGATGGAACACTGGCTCTACCCCCTCTCTCAGCTCTACAGTCTCTTACAACCTTTCTTCTTTTAGTTCAGAATCATTCTTATAATATAAACCCAGTAAGGAGGAGCAATGAACACAAATGACTTAGAGAGGTACTGCTTCACCCACAAGATAAAACTGAAAGAAATGAATGGATGGAAAAGTGTGCAGGAGATAAATAACAATTTTATTCCTAATATGTTTTTTCCTTAAAGTGAGCTTGAGTCCAGGAAAAGGACATTTATATTAACTTGCAATACCACTTAACACCATAGACTATTCTATTAATCTCAGATGGAAACAGTTAATAAAATAATAAATCAGTAAAAATAGTAAATCCCCCAGTGGACTGAAATATTACAAATATTTCTAGTTTGAGTGGCATTACCAATTTAAGGTATCACGTTAACAGCAATTTAAGAACTCCAGTTCCTCTGCTTTTCAGCCATTTCAGTAACCCCTGTAAAACAAATTCTCCATTACTCATTTCTATATAAAATTCTACCCTCACCTAGACAGTTTGGTCTTTTTATTGTCTTTCATTTTCTTAATCAGAAAAAAGGACTATTGGGCTTCCTCACTACCCTTGCGTACCAGGCATAGCTCATCTAAAAGTTATCAGAGACCTTCAGGAAGACAGCACACACCACCAGTCTGTTTGCAATTGGTAGTGCTTGCTGTTGAGGTGACAAACCAAAGAGCAATATAAGCACTAACATGTCAGCAAATCATTTCAGTTTGATGTAAAGTCCCTGCCAGATTCACTTCTGGGTTTCTGACAGTGCAAGCAGGAAAAGCCAAGGCCATGGGAGCCCCTCAAGAGGGAACGCCAGTGGGGAAAGGAAAGGGGAGGGACTCCCTTCTGGAGAAGAGAGGGTTAATCAAATACCTGGAAGGTCATGTGACATGTTGAAACTTTTTAGAAAATGAAAAGTGCTTGTGTGATTTCTGTATTCATTGGACTTGGAAAAAATAGTTGCAATGAAGAGTAAAATTATTCTAACAATTTCCTGGATGAGTTTGGAGGGAGTGAAGGATACCATGCAGGAAGGACCAGAAAAGAGTAAAGCATTTCAATTTTTTTAAAGCAAAATTATTTTATTTCAACACATAAAAAGACACTTACCAACAGTTCCAAAAGAAGATTTTTACCTCATACCTACAAGAAAACTAAAAAAAAATCCAAATAACCCAAAACAATTATTTCTTCTCTTTTTCCTTTTTTTTTTTTTTTCCTCCCCAGTAAAACAGCAATAAATTTAATATTCCATCTTTGTTTCACCAGGAAATATATTTTTATCTCTTCTTTTCCTTTCCTTTCCTTTCCTTTCCTTTCCTTTCCTTTCCTTTCCTTTCCTTTCCTTTCCTTTCCTTTCCTTTCCTTTCCTTTCCTTTCCTTTCCTTTCCTTTCCTTTCCTTTCCTTCCCTTCCCTTCCCTTCCCTTCCCTTCCCTTCCCTTCCCTTCCCTTCCCTCTCCCTCTCCCTCTCCCTCTCCCTCTCCCTCTCCCTCTCCCTCTCCCTCTCCCTCTCCCTTTCCTTTTCCTTTTCTTCTTTTTCTTCCCATACTAGAAGCATATGAACACAACTAGAAGCATATGAACACAAAGGATGAATTCTTGGTCCCCAGCAAAGCCAACAGAAAAATTTCCACTGACCTCAATAAGAATGGGATATCATCCAGAATGCTCATATTCCTGAGACCTTTGTACTATATGCACAATAAATTACAGTTGGTGTCCACCTGTCATTTTGAATTTTTCTGATTGTCACTTCTTTTCATTTCAGATTTTTTTTTAACCATCTGATTTTTGAGCAATGGGTTTCAGATATTACTAGAGGGATGAGACACAGGGATTTTGTATCACTCTGTGATGGCCCCTGCCAAGTGATAATAGATTGACATTGACAAATCCCTAAGAGCTAGACCTGACAGTTAATGGATGCTGTGAGACCAGTATCAGAGAACAGTTTAAGGTTAAGAGGGCAGTGTGAATGCTCCACACTCATCTGATTTTGAGTCTTCCAAGCTAAATGTGTTGAGAGTGAGAGAAAGTGGACCAGCAATGGCAAAGGGAAAGCAGAGGGAGAAGAGACAGTACAATGAAATCTTTACATCGAACCCGACAGATTGCAGAATTCTTCACAGACTACAGGTAGTGATGATTTATAGGTGGTAAGCTTCAATTTGGGAGGCCATAAGCACATTCTTTGATCTAGACTTCTACAGATTTGTTTCCTATGTACTCAGTAAGTAATAAGTGATTTGCTATTGATTTGTCCATAGACAGAAGAAAAGTGGATTGGTGCTGTAACCCCAACGTGAATGGGAACTTCAGGGACACTGCTACAGAAGTAAAATGCACACAGACTGAAAAATTTACAGATACTTTTAATGAGCCAAGTTTCTGGCTCCCCAAAACTCTCCAGCTAAAGCTTTAAAATTGTCAAACTCTACACAATTGCATTTACTTTAAATCATGGTATTTGATCACAGCTAACAACAGAAATATATAGTAAAAGAAAATCTCTTAACAATCATGACCCGAAATCCTATGCACAGATTCCAAATATACAGTAAGTAAACATTATCTTGAAGGGGTTAAAAGGTTGTAAAGAATAAGTACGTAAGGTAAGAGTCCAATCTACAGCAAATGCTTTTCCAGTTGCATAACAAGTTCATTATTTAGTTTCATGGACAGTGCCAAACTGTACAAAGCTATCCCCATGTTTTACATCATAAAGCTGAATGACCATTTTGTCATTAAGGGCAATTTTCACTCTAGAAAATTGCATTGATTTCTGCTCCTAAACTACAATGTTATGGGCTTAAATATAGAATAATAAATGAAAACTGTCTAATGCAAAAAAAAAAAAAAATTACTGCTTCAAGAATGTCTTTTAGCATTTAAACTTACTCACACAACAAGCTGTATGTGAGTTATATCTACCACACCATGTCCTGACCACATTTACTTATATTATTTTAATCACAAAACATGTTCATTAATTGGTTAAGTAAATCTCAGGAGTTTGCTTTATTTTCTGTAAGCATTGTAAGGAATGAAATTTTACTAATAGACATTGCTCGTGGACAGATATAAAGAAATGGGAGACATGTAAAAATTGATAATACATTGCAACTCTTCTTAATGTTATTTTGCTAGGTTTAATAAAGGCTAAATAAGATTGGAAAAGGGAATAGCTTGCAACCCAATATAATCAGCAATGGAACTCCAATTACCTTCCAACAGACATAACATTTGTCCCAATATGAAATCACAATACATGAGAGTTTCTACTTTTGAATTATAAAACAAAGGGGGAAAAAAAAGAAAAAAGAAAAAAGAAAAAAGTTCAAATCATTTTTTTTGTTGCTTTGGGTTGTTTAATAGTTTTTTTAGACTTGCTTTGTTTCTGGTATCTTCAGATTACTTTACAAAACCAAAGTCAGCTAAACTCTGTTTTATGCTCAATTTACTAAAAATTTCCCTGCTCAAGGACAGCTTCACTAAGAGTGAATAACTGGCCTTTAAGAAGCCAGTTCCTTCACCAATTAATCTTTCACATAATGGTTTGAAACAACAGCAGCAGTATACCATAACTGATAAATTTTTTTGATATCTAAATACTTGCCCTACTCTATTTTGAGTAATAGTAGCTTTAGTCCATGAAGAAAGAAAGGAGGACTATAAGAGGTTATAAAGTTTGCCTCCATGTCTGTACATTACCTAATAATCAGTTGTTCTTTCCTCTAGAAAAATAGAGGAAAATACAATAATGGTGCAGTAAACAACTTTTTTGTATTTCTAATGACTACAAAACATGTATAAATTAAGGCCAGCCACTTATAAGGACTGAGGCAACTGTCATACTCTGATTGATGCAATAAAGCAGTAAATCAGTCAACCTGCTTCAGGGATCAAAAGTACTATAAGCATGAGACAGGATTTTTGTTTCTGATCTGCAATCACCCATTTCAGTGATTAAATAATAAAACACTGAAGTGTGTGTGTATACCTGCACTATCAGTTTAATTGTAGACTAATTTTCATATGGCAATAAGGGAAAAAATTTATTTTATTTTCTCCTAGGGATTGCAGAACTGAGATGTTCACAGTAATATGATATATCACATATGTAATGTATATATAATATGTAATTATATACTGACAGCCAAATTCTCAGGGTGAATAAAGTAGAGCTTTTCTATCCTCTTTTGAAGCTGTGTAATTTTGTAATAGCTGCAATCAGAAACATTTCATAAGCACTATAGAGTAAGTCAGGGTGTATGGTAAATCAGAAGATCATTTACATAGACATTCCTGTTTGCTAAACCAGGTTATTTTATCTTGTTAAAACTGAAATCTTAGGCCACAGGAAGGTAAGACATTTTGAAGAAAAAATGATGAAAATTTGAGACAAGTTGAGTCATCCATTTCATGAGTACATGGGGGAAAATAGTGAAAACCACTTTTAACTCTTAAAATAATTTTCAAGACCAAACCGAGCATTAAGAGGAAACATTACTAAAGTTCCTAAAAAGGCATTGCTAAGGAGCAGACCTAGATAAAAGACAGTTAATTTGCTCACAGATATTTATTACCTCAAAGTGTCTAAATAAAATGTAGCTTTTAAACTATTATCCAAGCAAAACCAATGATTTTAACTGGTCCTTTTTACTCCATATTGATATTCTGTAGAGAAAAACATACATAAGCACAGTTCCTTAAAACACACCCAATACCAACAAGCATAATTTCTAAATGTAAAGAACATCCTGAAAATTAGTAATAAATACTCTTTCTCCTCCAGTTTGACTTTCTTAAAAACAGTGCCTTGAATAAAAATCCACGGTCCCTGTTTTTAAGTGAGGATAAGCAGTAATATAAGGTTTATAAGCAAATGCGCAGTTAAAATGAAAATGTATGGAAAATAATTTTCTCAAGAGTACATCTCTATTTTTGAAATCATAATCACAGTATGAATTAACATATGGTACATGGAAAGAGAATTAAAAATGCAAACCATAATTTAGCACATGAGAGAAAACTAAAAATGCAGACCATTATTTAGCACAAGAATGGACATTCAATTGAAAAATGCATGTTTACATTTAGCATTCTACTTTGCTATTTTCCCAAAAGAAAATCTATATAAATTTATATTGTTTGTTCTTTGCTTTTCTCTGATAGTTAGAAAACAGCTGGTTCTACTGCATTGGACTTTGGCTAGATTGCAAGGCACAATAATCTGTCTCAGCTCAGGATTAAGTGATGGAATTCATTTAAATGCCCCAGAAGTAATCATCCACAAAGAGTACATTATTTCTCTTTTATGAATTTTCAAACCTAATACTGATGGGTGGCATGCAATTAAACCTGATCAATATGTAATTTAGGTGGGCTGACATGTTTTCAAATTCTCAGAATATAGATTCTTTCAATATTGCAAGAGCTTAGTGAAATACTCAGCCTTCATGGAACAGCCAAAGCAGTTTAGTACAGTAAAACAACAAAAATATGCCTAATCCAAAGGCAAATGGTAGTGAAATTAAACTTACAGATGCTAACTTTTCCAAGAATTATTTATCTTAGTAATAAATACAGACTATTCTTAGCAGAATTAAAATAATTATTTTGATAGAAATTAACATGCAGATATAAAGTCTTATGTACTGCACTATATAAAGCTGTGGATTGTTTTTTGACAGAGTGTTTAAACATAGCTCTGAGACAACTAAGTTATGATAACTGCCAGTTATGTATCGCAAATATTTCTTCTGAAAGACTGTATTAGCAAAAAATTAAAGAAAACATTGTTTGCTTTTTTCAAAATGTGAATTATCATAATTATCCCTTGTGTTAAACTGATAAACAAGGAGAAGTACGTTGCCTTGTGACCCTAAAGACCGTGAGTGACAATCTCTAGTATTACTAATTACCTTCCTGTCATTTACACAATAAGAATTACACTTGAGTTCTTATAATCTTACATGGGCAATTTTAAAGTTTATGCTCGAGGTTCTAGCATGCATCCTCTTCTTTTTGCACAGGCAGAACCTGCATTACTGTCCAGAAAAAACATAATCACACCTTTTTCTCTAAGAAAGCAGTGTTTGACAAAGCAAGGATTTTTAAAATCATTAGTTATTTACAGGACTGATGTTATAAAGCTCATTTATAATTTTGATACAGGTTTTATATAAGAAGGAAAGACTGAATTGTCTGTTTTCTCTAGCTGTGATGCTTTACTATCACAAATAAACCAGTTATAAACAGCATTTATGAGATGCTTTTGTTTATCTTTTTAAATCTCTCTGGGGGTCATTTTTACTTCATTACGTAACTTCTGTAAATGCATGAATATTCCATAACCATGAAGCACAAATGTGAGCGTCGCCTAGGATAACATTTCAGATTGTCAGACTCTGCCAATATCTGTTTTCTGTTTTAAGAGATTCTGAAATCATCCTCTTTTGCACATATCCCATAGGAAAGTATATAACATTCACTTCTGAAGTTTCGATCAGAGATGACCATAAGGAGTGACAGAATTTTGAAATATTTTTCTCATGAAGTGGGAACAGACTGGGAGAAAGTAGGTTTCTGATTTTCTCACAGCTATATGGGTGTAAATCTGTTGTAAGTCTGTTGACTTCAGCTGTTCTGGATCTTTAGAATGTAATTTCATGTAGATCAGAGGGATGCACACAGACCTCTGCCCCTCATGCACATAAAATTGGACAAAATTTTTCTTACTGACATGGTAATCCATCAGCACTCTAAACAGATCCCTGTTTTTTAGCATAATGAGTTCAAAAGACTAGTGAAGGAGAAGTAGCAGGTGATGAGCAGAAGTCAGCAGTTTGTACTGAGCAGGACAGAGGTCTGCTGGTAGTGCACCCATGCATGCAGGACCTCCCTGGCAGCTGGGCTCAGATGCTCAGTCTGCCTGGTAGCTGGCCCTGGACCCAATCTCCCTCATTGCTGGCACCTGGACATCAGAGACATCAAGGCCACAGACCTGCTCCAGTTACTGGTATAGACCATTTCAACAGCATGCACGGTTGCACACGTGCAGACACGCAGAGCTGGCCAAGGATAGTCCTGGTCCTGCAGTAGGCACACACATGCTCAAGGGTTTCATACCTAGAGACCCACAGACCCTATGGCCTCTCCAGCAGCTGGCTGGGATTCTCCTGTCCCCCAATAGCCCTTTCAACTGTGGTCTCACCTTTAGAGACACCCACAGCTCACAGGCCATTTCACCTACTCGCTGGCTGGTCATGCTTGATCTGTGCTAGTGCTCACACACCCATTTGCACAGCCATGCTCGGTCCAGCCACTGGCAACAGGGGAACTCACACCCCTGAGGGCTGTGGTCCTGGTCCCGGGGCTGGTGCTCGGTGTCTCCAATATCTGGTATCACTCTGGTCTCTCCAGTATCTGGTATCCAGGTACAGGGGAAACTCTGACTTGTGGTCTGACTCCAGTTACTTCCACCCAGATTCACCCCACACCAAAAAGAAAGTTTCTTATCTAGGAAGAGTGTCAGAAAGGTATTTAGTAAAAAGAGTATAGACTGCACTGATCAGGATCAGGGCATGACCAAACAAGCATACATGCGATCAGCTCTTTAATTCCCTTATCCCTGTTTTCCTCACACTTGTTCCTCCCCAAATAATCTTTCCTCACCTTTGGTTTCTCCCCTAAGCATCCCATAATAAGTCCTGTTCAATCCCAAAATGCTGTTGCCTTACATCCAATAATGTGTCCCATTTTGTTAGGGGGAGGGGAGGGGAGGGGAGGGGAGAGGAGGGGAGGGGAAGGGAGGGGAGGGGAGGGGAGGGGAGGGGAGGGGGGGGAGGGGAGGGGAGGGGAGGGGAGGGGAGGAGAGGGGAGGGGAGGGGAAGGGAGGGGAGAGGAGGGGAGAGGAGAGGAGAGGGGAGGAGAGGAGAGGAGAGGAGAGGAGAGGAGAGGAGAGGAGAGGAGAGGAGAGGAGAGGAGAGGAGAGGAGAGGAGAGGAGAGGAGAGGAGAGGAGAGGAGAGGAGAGGAGAGGAGGAGGAATTACCCCTTTGAAAAGGAGCAAACTAGAAGTTTGGAACAACCCATCTCACGGCTGAGATGCACTTGCACAGGGCCTATGAAGCCCGTGGTTAGTCTGTTCTACTTTTAAAAGGAAGGTGTTACAACATTTAGGATTAGTTCTGAGTAAAGATTTCCATATTGCCAATGTTTTTGACACATCTGATATACAAAATGAAAGTAAAATAAACAAAATATCAAAAAGTCCAATATCATCAGAATCTTTTTCCAGAAATATATAGTGATTCTTCAGCTCAGACTTGCACTTGCACTCTGGTCCTTCAATGAATGTATGAATAAACAAATATATGTGATTTTATTTGTGTTTATGTTTTAGTTATAAAAATTTGGGTCTTGGGGTGTTGGCTATACAAGATATTTAAAGTACCTTTAAGAGTCTGTAAGATTAATCTTTCTAATATTATTTTAAAATCCAGATTGCAGCATATCCATATTGTTCTTTCTTTGTGAATTCAAATTAAAGTATAGGTAAGGAAGCAAAAAAAACTTATGTTCTGTAGTGCTTAAAGTTGCTGTATGTCGTTCTCATGCTATGAAACTTTTTATTTTTTAACATATTAAATATTAATTTTAACAGTTCTTCCTTCTCCCCCAATCACTGCTGAGTTACTAAGGCAAGTCCAAAGGACAAGTGGCAAAGAGAAAAAAGGAAGTTATCATCTCCTATTAGTTGCTGAGATGAGTCTAATTTTATTAATAGAAGTTATATATGTCTGAAAAAGATGCACAACAGTTATTTTCAGTCTTTCTCATTCACAAAGCATAAATATTTTGGAATTTTATAATCAGTCAGGAAAATTTCTCTAGCTCTTTGTGAAATCATCTAGTGCTAGATAACTCTTCAAATATTATTTTCAAGGCAGAGAAATATTTGGCAGTTAGATCATAGCAATGTTATTTATCACTTAGGGATGCTGACATCCTGATACATTAAACATTTACTTCACTAATTGGTATGATTAAAATATCATAATTAGGGGGCTTTATCTGAAAGGTTGCTGTGAGATACATACATCATGTGCTCTCAAACTGAAAGTTACACAGAAGGATTTATTCTGTCCTGATTAGTCTGAAGTTAATTCTATATTGAAGGTACTTTGCAAGTGATTTATCTAGAAGAAAGTAGACTAATGCAGATAACTTTTAACAGCTAAAATTAAGTTAATTTTAACACATGAATGTCACAATACTGTTGTCAAACAGAGATGTCATGAAAGTAATGGACAAAACACCTTTAAAACGTGAAAGCACACAAAGACTATTCTTTTATTCTGTTTCCTTTGCCAGCAAAGTTAACTTATGAAGTTCCTGCTCCTGAGTCCTCTCAGCCCCCTCCTTCCTGGTTCCTACAGAAGCCTTTTCCCTACCAGATGTGCTGATACAACTTTTATAGAGCACTTTGTCATTGCACTGATCTCCATTAAAATAATCAGTTCTCAAAAGCAAAAGTATTATTTTAAGCATTTGTACAAAAAAAAAAAAAGACTGGTGCAAATGAGGGACAAGAGATCGAATACAAGCAGGTGTCACAGAAAAATTAGATGTATCTCAAAATGGCTTTGCTGCAAGACAAAGCATGCCGTGTAGCTCTATCTAATACATCATATTGCCTTATCAGTGACAAACAGAAACAGCTTTCACAGCCTCTTCTCTCAGGGAATAGCTCCAATGAAGCCAACATAGTTGAACTGGTGTGGAAATTGAGCAATTTAAAAATCATGTACAAGGTCAAAATCAGGTCCCTTGAGAACTGCTGTGTGAGCATATTCTGGCCATGTGCACCTGTGGTTCAACAGGACACGTGTCAACCCTCTGCCAATGCCAGCTAGAGGAGCTATGGAGCTGCAAACAGGGGACCATCTGCCATGGTTCTCCACACAGAGATTTCTGGTCACTGAAGACACCTTTTGAAACCTTGCTAGCATCCCATAAAAGATTAGATTAGAGGATATCACCGTAGTGCCTTATTCCACCCATTCCACCCACACTCCAAGAGTGAATTCATTATCTCAACTTTGCTTTCAAGTGAAAGCCAAGTTAATGCTGCATGCATATGTTGCATGCCTTTATTCCCACAGGTAAATAAAATAGAGTTATGAACTGATGTGTGTCACATTGTGGATATGATTTTGAGGAACCTTCTGGGAAGAGACAGATTCACTGGAGCTGCTGTGTGTTTTAGTTGCCATGGTCCTGCCCAGCACCCATTTTCTCTGCCATGATTGCACACTGCCTCCTTCTTGCTGGCTCAAGCACTCATCAGCCTGCAGTGAACGATTCCAGATCATTAATCCAGCAGAAAACAATTCATTATTCTCTGTAGCTAGATTTACAGTGCTTAGAGATGGTAGAATTGAAGCAAGAATTTGAAGCAAGAAGCTTCAAAGCTTCAGGAACAATACCCACAGTTCCATCTCATCATACCAGAAATCTGATTTTAAACCACTCTTTATAGATCTGCAGTGAACAACCCACTGCCCTACCTGACTTTAGTTGCATTCCATAGCCCATGCAGAAATAGAGAACTGTAATGAATAAATGATCTCTTTATAACCGAAACCACTCAAATTAAACAGTTAATTTTTCAACTTAACCGCAACATTCAGCACCCCATGGAAAACTTCCTTTCTGAACACTGATAAAATCATTAAGCAGCAGAGGCTGAAGAACTGATCTCTGCATGGTGTCATGAGAAACACAATCACTCAACAATGATTTCTTATTTATAATTACTACTGGGAGTTGTCACTTAACCAGTCCTAAATTCATTAGTGCCATGTTGATTTTGTATCACTCTGGTGCCATGAAACACTAAGTGAACTGAGTTATAGGAACAAGTTTGCTACACCAAAAATATTACCTTTATTAAACAAACTTGCAACCTCATCAAGAAGTTACTTCACAAGCAGCCACATTTTGTCCAGGATCACTGTCACAGTTGATGGACTAATTATTTTTTTTATAATACCTTATTCAATCTTGTTGGCTATTGGTGTAATGCTAGCTTTCTGTCAGCTCAGGGAGCTTCTTTCCCAGCTGTTGGACAAAGCTCTTCTGGAACATCTCTGTTTTCATCACACTCTACTGAGTGGCAGTTTAGTTAGAATATATTTATTCAGCCTTCTTCAACAGGGATACATAGTCTGTTTGCTTGATTTTACCCAAATGTATAACAAGAAATTAATGTAAAAATCTCAGCTTCTGAATTGTTCTTGAGAACACTACAATACCTACCTAACAATGAGACAGTACTATTGGTATATTTAATTTTCCTTAATCCTTAGAGTTTCTTTCCATTGTCCTTAGTACTTCTGATATGTAGTTTTTGCTTATCAATTTTCTATCCTTTGCATATAACTTAGAGCTTTTGATAGGTGTTGTCGTGGCTTAACCACATCATCAACTAAGCACCACACAGCTGCTTGCTTACTCCCCACTGACGGCATGGGGAAGAGAAGTGGAAGAGTAAGAGTGAGAAAAATCATGGGTTGTAAAAAAGACAGCATAATAGGTCAAGCAAAAGGTGCACGCTCAAGCAAAGCAAAATAAGGAATTCATTCACTACTTTCCATGGGCAGGTTCAGCCATCTCTAGGAAAGCTGGGCTCCATCGTGCATAACTGTGACTTGGGAAGACAAATGCTGTAACTCAGAACATACTCCCCTTCCTTCTTCTTCCCCCAACTTTAGGTACTGAGCATGATGTCATATGGTGCGGGATATCCCTTTGGCCAGCTGGGGTCAGCTGTCCTGGCTGTGTCTCCTCCCAGCCTTTTGTACTCTCCCTGCCTCCACAATGATAAGCCAGCAAGAGAAGCTGAAAAGTCCTTAAGCGCTCAGCAACAACTAAAATATCAGTGCATTAGCAACATTATTCTCATACTAAACTCAAAACAGCATTATACCAGCTACTAGGAAGAAAATTAACTCTATCCAAGCCACAACCAGGCCAGTGTATCATTTTTTCCATTTGAATATTGTCATTGGTCTTGGGGATAAGCTTGTGATAGCAGCTATTTAACATCAGACTTACTGGAAGCTGGAAATAGGCCAGCCAAAGCATTTTTAATTAGCATGGTGGCAGCAGAAGATAAGCCTCAGATTGTGGTTTTAGAATGCCTCATTTTTCTTAGAGAATTGTCTGCTTTTTTAATATGGGGTCTTCTAAAAAGAAGGTTTATATGATCATGACAAGACTTTTGTGTGTGTGTGTGTGCATCTAGATACCTTCCTCAGTATCTCCATTAATATTTGAACCTGTAGTTCATTTCTACCCAGTTTGCCAGGGATAAGATGTCCCTAAATCACAAACAAATTCATGAAAAATCAACAGCCAAGATAAAATAGAAAAATTAGCTGTAGAGGTGACTGCCATCATAATCTCATGCCTTAGAAGATCAGTGTGGGAGAGTGGTATTATATATATGTACGTATATATGTCTATATGTCTATATGTATATATGTATATATGTATATATGTATATATGTGTGTATATATATATATATATGGGACAGCTGTGAGCAGAGCTACTGCTAGTTTACATGCATTGGAAGGCACAGATCTGGGGGAAATTAGACTTTGTTGTTTCTTGTAGTCATACATGAAAATGACATAGTTTATTCAAAATATATGTCTCCTGGTTAATTTGACCATAATTGCTTTAAACATGGTAAATTGGCCATGAAAGCACTGGGAATTTTTATTACCCTCTGCCATGTTTACTAGGAAGTTGCTTATTTAAACCTAGCAGCTTGGTTATTTCAGCTAAGCTAAGCAATGCGTGTAATAAACACTTTGGTAAAATAAGCCAGATCAATCATCCTCAGAAAGTGCCTTTTTCTTGCCTGAATATTAAGGAAGCTTAGACAGCTAGCTTAGATCAGGCACCTAATTTCTAGATAGACAGCTAAAATCAGTGACATGAATCTGACAGAAGGCCTGGACTGGGTCACTAGAAAGTCCATTTTACGTATCTGCTTACTTTCGCCTAATGACAAAGACATCAGAACTTTATGATGGACCAGATTGTTACTCACATTCCCACTGCCCCTCTACTAACATAGGCTTAATAGCTAAATAGTTCTTAGGTCTGAATCTAGTAGCAGGTTTCCTCCAGGATTTATAATGTCTTGGAGATCCATCAGTACCATACTCTTCACACCTGTGAGGAGGCAGAGAAGCTGTACAAAGATAAAAAAATGATCCTAGCATGTATGGTAGTCCTCCACTATAAACTCTAAAATACAATACACTGTTCTTTGACTATGGGATTCAGTCAAGAGTTAAGACATGGACTGGAAATAAAGTGCATGGCATTATAGACACCAGAGAACAAAAAAATACAATGGAAATGGTGTGGATGCTTTCTTTCTACAGTACGTAATATAGTTTAAAAATATTCCATTATATATGTCAAGCACATACTGTGAACTAAACAGCTCTTTACCAGAAAAAATATATGGGTTGGAAAATACAGGATGTGAGATTTCACCTATGCCTAACCATAAACAAGGGCTGCTATATATGCAGTAAATAGCAGTTTAGTAGTACCCTGTTTTCCTGAAAATAAGACCTACCCTGAAAATAAGACCTAGCATGACTTTTCAGGATTTTTGAGGATGCTTGAAATGTAAGCCCTACTCCAAAAATAAGCCCTAGTTACAGCTCATTTAAAATGTCAATTTAAATAGAGTCCAAGCAGCAATACATGTAAAAAAGTAAGCATATTTGGAGCTAAAATTGTATAAGACCCTGTCTTATTTTTTGGGAAACAGGGTATAGTATAGTAGTAGTGCCCACATATATATTTATGTGGCATTCAAATTGGGTATGCAGTAATACTGTCATCTGAATTAGGTAAAAAACTGTAGTTCTTTCCATAAACCCAGACTGCCAAGTATTATGTTTTCTAACTATATAAAACTGGCAGACTGGGGAATTCTGCCTTCCAGAGGCAATTCTGGACTTCCTCATTAAAAAATAAAATGGCTTATAGCACTAAGAAGATTTCTGGGAACATTTGATTTGACTGGCTTGTATAGTAACAAGAATTCGTTGATATCTAAAGTATGTGTTGTATGTACTGTTATACATTGAGATATGAAATTGGGTCTCACAATTTAAATAGGATGTTAAGGTCCTTTAATGTGTCCAAATAAGGGAGACTAAACTGTTGTAGAGGTTGGAAGACACATCCTATGAGGAACAGCTAAGGACTTTGGGGTCGTCTAGTTTCAAGAGAAGGAGGCTGAGGGGAGACATCACTGCTCTCTCCCATTTCCTGAGGAGGGGAAGTGAAGGGGGAGGTGCTGAGCTCTTTTCCTGGGTACTCAGTACTGGGACACATGGGAATGGCTCAAACCTGCATCCCTCAAGGGAGGTTTGTCTTGACATGAAGAAATATTTCTTTACCAAGAAGGTGGTCAAACTCTGCAATAGGCTTCCTAGAGAGGTTGTGCATGCCCCATACTGGTCAGTGTTGGAGAGGCATTTCATCAATGCCCTTAAGAACATGCTTTAACTTTTGGTCAGCCCTGAAGTGGCCAGGCAGTTGGACAAGGTGTTTCTTGTAGGTCCCTTCCAACTCAACTCTTCAATTCAATTTGATTTGACTTAGTTCAGTACAGTTCTTTTTCCTCCCTCCTCCTTTCCCTATCAGTACATGCTGAAGAAATCTTTGATGATATTTTTTTCCCAGGTCTGCACTAGCAGAAAGGATTGAGTGGGTAATCATGCCCTATCCTGGGCATTGACTCTGTCACTCTCTAGGAAGGTGGCATGTACCTTCTGATGGGGGTGAGAACTGTGGATCATCTCAAGATGATTTGAACACCTGAACAAATTTGCAAAAAGTATATGAGAATTACAGTTTTTGAAATACTTCTATGTCCATTCAGTTTAGCTGGGTTTCTATAGGATGGCAAAAAAACCCCACATTTCTGATGCTAGTGAAACTCAAGATCAAGTCATCAATCTGAAGTAAGAAGGGCTCAGGAAATAAATGGGTGAAAATTTTTTACATGAGCTATGCCTGTTCATTTCCAGTGGAAGCTTATTTACCCTTACACTCATTGTTAGAAACCTGGAGCTGTTTCCCTTGGAAAAACATGCTAAAACAAAAAAGTCAGAGAACAACAGTACTCCATCAGAGCAAAGGTCCATCTAGGCCAATACTCTTGTCTCCAAAGGGGATAAACTTCAGTGTCTAAAGGACAAAATAAGAGCCAGGTAGGTCCACTTCTGGCAGGGTTCTGGGCATGCTCATAGGCTAGAAGTGATCACTCCTGGGATCCCCACTACATTGTCTCCTGCCAGGATCCAGGAGAAGTGTCTCAGCTCAGCTGGCAGCCTTTTGTCCCTGCATGACCCATGTTGTAGGAGTATACAACTGTCTCTGCCCCATCTCCTGGATGGGTCTAGGACCTGTTGTGCAGAGAACAATTCTCCTGGATGGAGCCCTCAGATCTAGGTCATGGCTTGTAATACATAATTATATGCAAAACATAGCATAACCATCCTATCCTATCCTATCCTATCCTATCCTATCCTATCCTATCCTATCCTATCCCATCCCATCCCATCCCATTCCAGCCTAGCCTAGCCTAGCCTAGCCTATCCCCTATGCTATGCATGGGCTGGAAAACAATGAGACTGTGATTTGCCTAAAAAGCACTGGGGCTTTCAGCTCCCAAAACACTTTCAGGGACCCAAATCACAAAAGTTACAGCTAGGAAAAGGATGTTAGTTTCAGATTGTACATAATTTAATGGCATTTTTGTGAATCTCTGTTACAGCTGATGTTCACAAGAAGAAACACAATGCACAGAAAAACACTAAACACAAAACACGAAGGGTGGAGCCTGAGAGGCTCACCCATTGGTAGCCTGCTGGAGTCCAGCTACAAGCAGTCAAAACCTGCAGATCCAGCTCTCTGCTGGCCGGCTGACCTATGGCTGGACTGCATGAGTGGGCTCTGAGTATGAAGCTCGTGGTGTTCCTCCAGTCACTTTCAGAGCAGATGCCTGCCTCCTTGAGAAGAAAAGAACAACAGCTGGCATTAAGTGAGCTTCCTTTTTGGATGTTTTGCTGGAAAAAGTGCCAAATCAGCCCAGAGGCTGAAAAAGCTGCAGGAGATGACAAACTGTTGGCTCAGTGCAATGCAGTGGGCGGCACTGCTGTCTGTGCTGCTTTACCCTCCAGAAGTGTGTGTTAAGGTTGGGGATAATTATTTCAATGAATTCTACAGGCATCCAGTGAAAAAGAAATTTGCTGCACAAAATGCTGATGTGGGCAAGGAGCTGGCTGGCCAGATGGCCATCTGATACTAGAAGGCAACTGTCTCTCTTGAAGGGTCCCTGCATGCCTGGAAGATCACTGCAGAGAAGTACAGATCTTCAGTTTTGTATGACAACCTTTACAAAGACAGCTTGATGAAATTACTGGTGACTACATGCAGATGCAAAGGAAAATTATTAAAAGAAAATTAACAAAAGAAACCATGAGAAACAGTTCAATCCTCCACTTTGAGTTACTCTTAAAACCAAACATCTGGTTGTCAATGCATTTGAAGACCATGCTTTCCTCTTTGCAGAGGGCTACAGAAAGAGCACGTCCTGAAAGAATTAGCTATGTCCGTACTACTGGCATTCCTATACTGTGGGGGATCACAGTATGGGAATGCAATCCTGTCCATTGGCGCCATTATTTGAAAAGGATGTGAAGGTCCTTGAACACATCCCAAGAAGGGCATCAAAGCTGGCAAAGGTGTTGGGAGCTCCTGTGGGGAGCGGCTGAGGACACTGGGTATGTCCGGTTTGGAGAGAAGGAGGCTGAGACAAGGGTCACCTCACTTCTTTCTCCCGCTTGTTGAGGAGGTGTCAAGGGTTAAGATTGCGGGGTGACAATAAAACCCTGGCAGATGTATTGTTAACCCCCTCTTCCCCCCAACTTCCCTCTTTTGCCCCTCCCTCTCCCCCCTTCCACTAAGGACAGGTGATCGGGAGGGAAAGAAGAACAGAGAGAAGAGAGTTGGAAAAAATTAAAGATGTTTTACTAATGTTACTAATAAGAATAGAGAAAATAATACAAAATATACAAAACCAATCTTGAAAGTCTCAGCAACTGCAGAACCGGCACCCAAAGTCCCGGATTAGACTCCACAGCCAACCAGAGCTGGATTCAGTCTCTCACTAGGCCTCAGTTCACAGGGACGACTAGCAAGGTCCTCTCCTAATGTCGACCATAGGGAAAAGAGGGAAAAGGGACGAGATCCTCGTGATCTCCCACTTTTATATAAAGTATTCACGTGAATGGAATGTTATACACAGTTGGTCAGTTTCTTGGTCACTTGTTTCTCGTCGCCCCTCTCGCGAGATGTACATGCATACTTATCAATAAGTTTGCATTCCATTGCTAGGTTTTACCAAAACATGTGTCTGGTTCTCCAGGAAAATGCAGTTAATATGAAGGCTGTAGCTGACAGGCAAAATTCACTGAAAGAGAAACTTGTTTTTAACAAAACCAGGACAGGAGGGCAATGGTATCCTGGGGTGTATTAGAAGGAGTGTGGTTAGTAGGTCAAGAGAGGTTCTCCTTCCCCTCTACTCTGCCCTAGGGAGACCACATCTGGAATATTTTGTCCAGTTCTGGGTCCCTCAGTTCAAGAAGGACAGGGAACTGCTTGAGAGAGTCCAGTGCAGAGCAATGAAGATGATTAAGGCAGTGGAGCATCTCCCTTATGAAGAAAGGCTGAAGGAGCTGGGTCTCTTTAGCTTTGAGGAGGCTGAGGGGTGACCTTGTTAATGTTTATAAATATATAAAGGGTGAGTGTCACGAGGATGGAGCCAGGCTCTTCTTGGTAACAATCAATGGTAAGACAAGGGGTAATAGGTGCAAAATGGAACACAAGAGGTTCCAATTAAATTTGAGAAGAAACCTCTTCTCAGTGAGGGTAACAGAACACTGGAACAGGCTGCACAGGGAGGTTGTGCAGTCTCCTTCTCTGGAGACATTCAAAACCTGCCTGGACACATTCCTGTATAGATTCATCTAGGTGTTCCTGCTCCAGCAGGGGGATTAGACTAGATGATCTTCTGAGTTCCCTTCCAATCCTTAACATTCTGTGATTTTGCAATAAAGCATGACAAAGCCTGGCAGAGCTCTACCAGGCCTGAGAGAGCTCTACGGAGTCCAACAGTGTCACAGAGTTTGACAAAGCCAGACAGAGCCTGATGGGGCCCAACAGAGCCTGACAGACTGTGACAAATCCTGACAGAGCCTGACAGAGTACAATAGGGTCCAACAAAGCATTTACAAAGTCAGAGAGAGCCCAGAAGAGGCTGGCAAAGCCCGACAGAGTTCGTCAGAGCATGGAAAAGCCTGACAGAGCCTGACCAATCCAACAGAGACTGATCGGGCCAAACAGAGCCCCACAGGATGCAACAGAGCCCGATGGAGCCAAACAAAACCCAGCAGAGCCCAATAGATTGCAACAGGGCACTTGAGAGGGTTCAACAGAGCCTGACAAAGCCCATCACTGCCTGACAGGGCCTGACAGAACATGACCTCTGTTGGGCTCTTTCAGGCCCTGTTGGGCTCTACTGGGTTTTGTCAGGCTCTATCCAGATCTCTTAGGCCTTGTCAGACTCTTTGGGTCTTTGTCAGGCTCCTACAGGCTCTGTCAAGCCCTGCCGTGCTCTGACAGGGTTTGACAAGCCCTGTAGTGCTCTGTTGGATTTTATTCATCTCTGTCAGGCCCTGTCAGCCTCTGTCAGGGCTTGTCAAGAGCTCTGTGCCATCACACCAGCATATGCATGAATAGGGCCACATAAAGGCACATGCATGTGGACCTGTAAGCATTTGTAAGCACTCCTGCTTGCAGCCACAGTGTCGTCCAAACACAGGCACCTTCCCACTGTTTCTTCTTGTGCAGCCACGTACGTGTCTTTGTGCAGACATGTTTACACTCAAGCATGAATGTGCATTTTACATGCGTATTTCTATGAAGAGATGTGTGGGAGTTGAGCTTGCAGAAGTGTGTGCGTGTGTGGACACGCGTTTGCTTATATGTCAGTGTGTGAACAGGTGTGTGCTTTTCTGTAGCTGTGTATGCCAGCAGGTGGTGCTGTGTGCACATATCTGTATGCTTGTAGAGATGCTTCTGCCTGTGTTTCGGTGAGGACTCCTATGTGTGCATGGGGACACATACAAGGGGGAGAAAGTAGGCTCCAACACTGAAAAAGGCAGGCTGCGAATTTTCCTACGCAATCTGTTTCTCTAGGGATTCCTCATCATCTAAAGAGAAGTGCTAAGCATTTGATCTTCAAGAGAAATACAACAAAACATGCTGTATGGATGAAGGACTGCAGAGCACCTGTTCACAAGATTTTCCCTGATATAAGGCTGAAAGCAAACACCTTTGTGCTTCTAAGAGACTAAGGACGTCTGTATGAGTTTGTGATTGTGCACACTGGTGCAAGCGGTTGTACATATACACAGTCCTTGGGTGCGCGGCTTTCAGAAGTGTGCCCACAGGCACCTGTGATTATATGCCACTGTCTGAACATGAATCTTTAGTTGTTTACCCACACAGATGCAGAAGAGTTTTCAAACAGAGTTTTACAGGCACACCAGGTACCTCTGTAATTGAGTGACCCTATAACCACTTATGCACACACAGACAGAAACGGACCACTTTGCTTCTATGTGAACAAACATGCAAGCTTACACGCAGTCATCTGTACATTCACAGACACTCAAACGTGTACACGTATATAACCACAAGCTTTTTAACATGGACTCTGCTGTTCTTTTGCTAAATAACCTGTTTGCAAACATTTCTCTGGCAGATCAACCATTAAGCTTTTTACTTTGTGTACTTGTGAACATTCAGCGAAAGGAAATACACTGTATGGAAAAAGTTTCATTTCTGCCTTCTTGTCTCTACCTAAATGATTTGCCTTTCATCTGCTCACACTGAGCAGTCAGGGTAGCTGTGTTACAGACAGGCACAAAAAAGACACAGGGCTTCAACAGAAGCACGCACTCGCACTCACACTACGTTTCACGTACGTCTTTCTGTCAAGAGACGGGAGTGGGCGTGCTTGCGGAAGTGTGCATGGCTTTCAGAACTGGGTCTGTGGAGACGTCTGCGGAGATGCCGCTGTCTGAACACGCACACTCGATTGTTTACCAAAACATAGGCAGATGCGTTTGACCACATTGTTCTGCATGCACAGAGGTACCGGTGTTTGGAAGAGACAACGTTATCGCGTGTGCAAGCACAGAAGACGCCCTCTTACTTCTACTTACAGGAGGACGTACGGGAAACGCACTTTCATGCTGGAGGGTAAACACATCTGTTTAAGATGGAGACACTGCACACACGTACACATGGCTTCACATTTGGAGGGTACCCGCAGATATGCTCCTGTTTTGGGATGAAACTGTGTGTGAATGAAGTTGTGCTTGTAAATGCTTGTCTGTCCACGTGCGTGTGCCTGGTTGTGGGTTCCATTCATGTTTAAGTTTGAATGAGTGTACAGCTGTGGTGTTTGTTGGAACGCTTCTGCATCTCTCCAGTTGTACAGTCCTGCATTTCTCATGTGGGCAGACGCAAAGGAGCTCTGCTAGGAAAGAATCAGCGACAGACATAGGCAGAACTGAATGCTGAGCCATGGTACTTCTCATCCATGGCAAATGCTTCACAGTCACCCGAGGAAAGACACTTAGCAATCAACCTACAGGAGAAGGGAAACAGAACATATCATAAGAAAGTGCAGCAGAGCATCTCTTCACAAGCTTGTCTCTGATCTATAGCCGAAGGCAAACACTTGTGTGCTTGTGTGAGAGGCAGTGTCTTTCCTGTCACCGTCTGGTAGTTTTGCACAGTCACAGGTGCTGGCACGACTGTCAATGTCTAGGATACCTGCAGACTTGACCCAGTGCTTGTGGAGACAGTGTCCCTGAAAGTCTCTGCGTGCCTTAGCGCCTGCTGAGTCCATCCCTTTCTCCACCCGCATGTGAGCCCGTCTTTCTCTCCACATGCATGGGTGTTTATTTCGTCTCCTGTGTGCATCTGCACTGGTGTTGTGCTCAAGTGAGTGTGTCTGCTGACACTTTGTGTGTGTTGGTTGTGCCTGTGTGCAACAGAACAATCATGAGACCTCAAGTGAACAGAGAAAATGGGAATCATCTAGGTAGAGGAGACAAAGGCAAAACAAGGCAGGATTGAAATGTGTTTATGTAGACAGTTTCCCTGCGCTGACTTTTCACAGTTATACCAGAAAAAAATCCGAGAGGTAGCCCTACCCGAGAAATGCTTCCGAAGAGGTCATTTAGCGAAAGAACAGCAGAGCCTGTGTGATATGGCTACACGTGTAGCCATTCGTGTATCAAACGTCTACATAGAAATTTGTCAGTCTGCACAGACATAAACGTGCTTGTACGTTTATACACTACGGTAGTGGTGCATAATTTTGAACGGGGTCCCGTGTTTGTACACGCTTGTGAGACGGTCCGATGGGGTGGACAGGCTCGTGCGTTTATTTGGAGTCTTATTTATACAAGAGCTGTAGCATGTGCACAACTGTGAGTGTTTGGGGAAGAGTTTCTGCATCTGTGGAGCTGACCTCTCCCCTGCTTGCGTGTGGACACAGAAATGATAGGAATGGAAGCTGCTGAAGCAATATAGACTGTGGACAAGTTACAAAGCACTTACCCATCCTCAAACAATGCCATGATACCTGCTCTCTAACCACCTGCAGAACGAAGGGATATTTTTCAAATTTTAGATCCTCCAGCACGAGGACGTGCAGACAGAAGATTAAGTTGTATAGAAGCAGGGTTCTTAGCTTATGTTTGACTAGAAATTAATAGATGTATTGGATGTAAGGAACTAATCATTTACTTCATGTAAGTGTGTACCAGTTGTGCTGCAGAGGAGAACTGCCAACGTGGAGAGGTAGATCGTCAGACAGATAAAAAGAAAATGTCAAGCTCAAAACAACGTCCTCTTTGAAGATTCACAGATCACAAAATTGTTTTCACTTTTGTTCAGTGAGTAACTTCAATTTACTGTGAATGATGAGACAAAAACTTAAAAATTGGTTGGAAAATCTGGGAAAATTAATTAATCAGTAATAAAATCAATGTTAATTTGATTCTTTTCAAAATATGCAGTAATTCTGACATGATAGAGACATTCCTTGAGTTCTCCTAGAAGCTCATCCTTTGAGGAGCAGTCTGCCATTCTGCCGCTCTTTGTCTACCGGATAAAGAGGGTTGGAGCGCACCTGCCAGTCAAGAGAGATCAAGAAAGAAGACACTGGTGGTGGAATGGCAGGTCAGGAGAGCTCAAGGAGGGAGAAAGATGACTGTGGCCGTATGGGTTTTTCTAGGTCACACACCAATGAAAACAGTTTGGATAATAAAAGAAATGTATGCAAAACGAATAATTAAAGGCAGAGAATGTTTATATGCTATGTATGGGATAGACCTGAAGGTATATTTTTTCCTACAAGGAAGCAGAATTCGCAGTGGTAATTAACTGAAGATGTGAATTTCCAGATTGCATTGGCAACATATGCAGGTAACATATCAGTTTATTACCCTCAACATAAACTGTGGGCTGAAATTGGTAATTTACTGTTGTACAGCAAATGCTGCTGTCAGCAACGACCAGTAAGCGACAAGACTGTATTTACTGATGCCTCCGGTCGCTCACGTAAAGTTGTAATGACGTGGCTAAACTCACCCAGTGCTGTAAACACAAGGTAGAAAAGGAGACCAAGGGTCAAACAAGTTCTTGAGCTGACAGCTGTTAGGATCGCTTTGAGGTGTTCTGTAACAACCTTTGAATGTTGTAACTGGCCAATGCACAAGCTGTGTCGCTCACTGTGCCTAAAGCCTTGGAGCAAGCTAAATTATCACATAAATTCCTTCACCAGAGTGCAAAGGCGTTAAAACAACAATTTCAAATTACATGGATCAGGCCAGGAGCGTTCTTATGTCCTGCCCTGATTGCCAGCAGTTGACACCCATGCCATCCACAGGGGGTGTTAATCCAGGAGGGATTACTGCCAATGAAGTATGGCCAGTGGATGTAACGCATTGTTCTGAATTGGGTAAATACGTACGTGTTTCTGTAGATGCTCATTCCAGATTTCTCATTGCTGCTGCACGCGCTGGTGAAAGAGCACGAGACATCTGTAACATTGGTTGGCATGTTTTGCTGTTTGAGGAGTTCCACGATATGTAAAACCAGAGGAAAGTGGAATGCACGCTCGATTAGAGGAGCGATCCCCCAGTGCGTTGTAATAAAAGTGCCTGCTTTTTAACACTTTCAAAACAATGTTAAAGAGTCTGTTTGCCTACATTTCGGTATCATTTCTGGCAATGAGGACGGGATAATCTGCCTGACCTCCCGTGGATCCCAATATCTCTGGGACCTTGTGCCGGCATCGGGGAATTCCTGGAAGGGACCACAGATCCTCGGACCAGCTTGGGATGCAGGTAAAACCCCATCAATGAGATAAGGCACTTTCATTGTCTGGTTGGGTTGGCACGCTTCCTGCACGAGACGTGGGCAACACCAGCGCATTGGGTCTGCACATTCGCGTCTGCGCATTTTCGTAAACTGAGTAACTTAAGAAAAGAAATAAATAAAAAATTAAAGAGAAAAATGAGAAAACAATAAATTAAAGAGAAAAACGAGGGAACAGCAATTTGATAAAGGTACCTTTAGTGAATTTGCTGTTTGTGCCTTAGCAATTGTATAATTGTTTCTGGCTTTAGTAGTTTGTTGTTGTTACTTGTGTCTTGGGTGATTTTATAGTCCAGTACTTAGGGTTCACCCATTGTCTGTTATTGTGATTGCGAAGTAGGTAGTGGAAAATCGACAGGAGGATTTGGGAGAACTCCCCCCCGGGCTGTGTTTTCTGACATTGGAAAAGGATCGTTTGCTGTTCAACAGGGAGTCAACCTGGGAGAGTCTGATTGAATATTGTAATTAATGGCGGCCAATGTAAATAATATTAATATGCTGCACGGGTCTAGGTGGGTATACTTTGAGATGTGTTAAACACACACTGTCCAGGGGTGTTTGTGATACACACAGTTTCCGGGGGGGGTTGTGAAATACGCTGTCCAAAGAGGTTTGTGACACACACGCTGTTCGTGGGGGTTTGTGACACACACACTGTCCAGTGGGGTTCGTAACACACACGCTATCCAGGGGCGTTTGTGACACGCACAGTGCCGAGAGGGGTTTGTGACACACACACTGTGCATTGGGGTTTATGACACACACACTGTCCGGGGGCGTTTTTGACACACATGTTGTCCAGGTGGGGCTGTGGCACACGCTGTCCAATGGGGTTTGTGACACACAAACTGTCCAATGGGGCTTGTGATACACACAGTGTGCAATGGGGTTTGTGACACACACGCTGTCCAATGGGGTTTGTGACACACACACTGTCCAGGAAGGTTTGTGACAAACAAAATTTCCAGGGCTGTTTGTGACACATACACTGTCCAATCGGGTTTGTTACACACACACTTTCCAATCAGGTTTCTGACACATCCTGTCCATTGGCGTTTGTTACACACATGCTGTCCAGGGGTTTTGTGACACACACGCTCTCCAGGTAGGGTTGTGTCACACGCTGTCCAATCGGGTTTGTGGCACACACCCTGTCCAATGGGGTTTCTGACACACACACTGTCCTATGGGGTTTGTGACACACACGCTGTCCAGGGGTGTTTGTGACACACACGTTTTCGAATGTTATTTGTGTCACACACCATTTCCAATGGAGTTTGTGTCACACACACTGTTCAATGGGGTTTGTGACACACACGCTGTCCAGGAAGGTTTGTGACACACACACTGTCCAATGGCATTTGTGACAAAACCACTGTTAGGTGGGGTTTGTGACACACACCCTCTCCAATGGTGATCGTGACACACACACTACCCAATGGGTTTTATGACACACACGCTGTCCAGTGGGGTTTGTGACACACACACTGTCCAGGAAGGTTTGTGACAAACAAACTGTCCACGGGTGTTTGTGACACATACACTTTCCAATCGGGTTTCTGACACACGCTGTCCATTGGGGTTTGTTATACGCACGCTGTTCAGGTGGGGTTCTGACACACGCTGTCCAATGGGGTTTGTGGCACACACACTCTCCAATGGGATTTGTGACACACACACTCTCCAATGCTGTTTGTGACGCACGCAATGTCCAATGGTGTTTGTGTCACACACACTGACCTATGGGTTTGTGACACACACGTTGTCCAATGGGGCTTGTGACACACATACTCTCATACTGGATTTTTGACACACACAATGTCCAATTGGGTTTGTGACACATACCTTGTCCAATGGGGTTTGTGACATTAACAATGTCCTGGGGGGTTTGTGACACACACGCTGTCCAATGAGGTTTGTGACATACACACATTACAAAATGGTTTGTGACACACTGCCTTTCCAATTGGGTTTGTGACAAACACACTGTCCAATGTTGATTGTGACACACACGCTGTCCAGGGGTGTTTGTTACACACACACTGTCCAGGGGTGTTTGTGACACACACAATTTCCAGGGGGGGTTGTGACACATGCTGTCCAATGGGGTTTGTGACACACACACTGTCCAATGGGGTTTGTGATGCAAACAGTGTCAAATGGGGTTTGTGACACAAACACTGTCCTATGGGGTCTGTAACACATACACAGTTCAGGGGTGTTTGTGACACACACTGTGTCCAGGAGTGTTTCTGACACACACAGAGATCAATGGGGTTTGTGACACACACACTGCCCAGTGGGGCTTGTGAAACACACACTGTCCAGGGGGGGATGTGACACACGCTGTCTAATGGGGTTTGTGACACACACGATGTCCAATGGGGTTTGTGACATACACGTTGTGCGTTGTGCAGGGGGGTTTGTGACACACACTGTCCAGGGTGGTTTGTGACACACACTGCCTAGGAAGGTTTGTGACAAACAAACTGTCCAGGGGTGTTTGTGACACACACACTGTCCAATCGGGTTTGTGACACACACACTGTCCATGGGGGTTTGACACACACATTTTCCAGTCGGGTTTCTGACACACGCTGTCCTTTGGGGTTTGTTACACACACGCTGTTCAGGTTGGGTTGTGACACATGCTGTCCAATGGGGTTTGTAGCACACACCCTCTCCAATGGGGTTTGTGACACACACCCTCTCCAATGGTGTTTGTGACACACACAATGTCCAATGGTGTTTGCGTCACACGCACTGACCTATGTGTTTGTGACACACACGTTGTCCAATGGGGCTTGTGACACACACACTGTCCCACGGGGTTTTTGACACACACACTGTCCAATCGGGTTTGTGACACCTACGCTGCCCAATGGAGTTTCTGACACAAACACTGTCCTGGGGGGTTTGTGACAGACACACTGTCCAATTGAGTTTGTAACGCACACACTGTTCCAGGAGTTTTTAACCCACATGATTTCCATTGGGGTTTGTGACACACACACTGTCCTGTGGGGTTTGTGACACAGGCATTGTCCAATGGGGTTTGTGACACACAGGCTGTCCAGGGGTGTTTCTGCAACACATACTGTCCAGGGATTCTCGTGACACACGCTGTCCAATGGTGTTTGTGACACACACGTTGTCCAATGTTCTTTGTGTCACACACCCAGCGCAATGGGATTTGTGACACACACACTGTCCAATGGTGATTGTGACACACACACTGTCCAGGGATGTTTGTGACACACAAAGTTTCCAGGGGAGGTTGTGACATCCACTGTCCAATGGGGTTTGTGACACACAAGCTGTCCAATGGGGCTTGTGACACACACAATGTCCCACGGGGTTTGTGACACACACACTCTCTATTCGGGTTTATGACAAACACACTGTCCAATGGGCTTTGTGACACCAACACTGTCCTGGGGGGCTTGTGACACACACGCTGTCCAATAAGGTTTGTAACACACACACTGTCCAATGGGGTTTGTGAAACACACACTGTGCAATGGGGTTTCTGACACACACACTGTCCAGAGGCGCTTGTGACACACACGCTGTCCAATGAGGTCTGTGACACACACACAGTCCAGGGGTGTTTGTGACACAAACACTGTCCAATCGTGTGTGTGACACACACGCTGTCCAATGGGGTTTGTGACACACAACATATCCAGGGGCGTTTGTGACACGCACAATGTCCAAAGGGTTTGTGACACACACATTGTTCACTGGGGTTTGTGACAAACACCCTGCCCAATGGGGTTGGTGACACACACACTATCCAATGGGCTTTGTGACACACACACTGTCCAGGGGTGTTTGTGACACACACACTGTACAATCGGTTTTGTGACACACACACTGTCCCATGGTGTTTGTGATGCACACTGTCCATTGGGGTTTGTTACACACACGCTGTCCAGTTGTGGTTGTGACACACGCTGTCCAATGGGGTTTGTGACACACACGCTGTTCAATGGGGTCTGTGAAACACACACAGTTCAGGGCTCTTTGTGACACACACTCTGTCCAGGAGGGCTTGACACACACACACAGTTGAATGGGGTTTGTGACACACACACTGTCCTGGGGTATTTGTGACACATTCACAGTCCAATGGAGTTTGTGACACACACGCAGTATAAAATTGTTTGTTTAACATACACTTTCCAATGGGATTTGTGACACACACGCTGTCCAGGGGTGTGTGTGACACACACACAGTCCAATGGGATTTGTGACACACACGCAGTACCAAATGGTTTCTGACACACACCGTTTCCAATGGGGTTTGTAACAAACACACTGTCCAATGTTGATTGTGGCACACACACTGTCCAGAGGTGTTTGTTACACACACACTGTCCAGGTGTGTTTGTGACACACACAGTTTCCAGGTGGGGTTGTGACACCCGCTGTCCAATGGGGTTTGTGACACACACACTGTCCAATGGGGCTTGTGACACACACAATATCCCACGGGGTTTGTAACACACACACTGTCCAATCGGGTTTGTGACACACACGCTTTCCAATGGGGTTTGTGACACACACGCTGTCGAGGGGGGTTTGTGACACGCACTGTCCAGGGGGCTTTGTGACACACACACTCTCCAATGGGGTTTGTGACACACACGCTTTACAATGGGGTCTGTGACGCATACACAGTCCAGGGGTTCTTGTGACACACACAGTGTCCAATCAGGTTTGTGACACACACGCTGTCCAATGGGGTTTGTTACACACACACTGTCCAATAGGGTTTGTGACACACACACTGTCCACTGGTATTTGTTACACACACACTGTCCAATTGTGTTTGTGACACACACAGAGTCCAAGGGTGTTTGTGACACACACACTGTCCAATGGGCTTTGTGACACACACCCTGTCCAGGGATGTTTGTGAGACACATGCTGTCCAATGGGGTTTTTAACACAAACGCTGTGTTGGGGGTTTTTGACCCACACTCTGTCCAATGGGGTTTGTGACACACACACTGTCCAATGGGCTTTGTGACACACACCCTGTCCAGGGGTGTTTGTGACACGCACAATGTCCAATGAGGTTTGTGACACACACATTGTTCACGTGTCTTTCCTTGGCCTTTTGCCTTGCCTACCTTGCTGTTTTGCCTTGCCATGCCATGCTGTTTTGCCTTGCCCTTTTGTCTTGCCTACCTTGCTGTTTTGCCTTGCCTTGCCATGTCGTTTTGCCTTGCCTTGCCTTTCACTTTTTCCTTGCCCTGTGTCGAGGGTTAAGATTGCAGGGTGACAATAAAACCCTGGCAGATGTATTGTTAACCCCCTCTTCCCCCCAACTTCCCTCTTTTGCCCCTCCCTCTCCCCCCTTCCACTAAGGACAGGCGATTGGGAGGGAAAGAAGAACAGAGAGAAGAGAATTGGAAAAAATTAATGTTGTTTTACTAATGCTACTAATAAGAATAGAGAAAATAATACAAAATATACAAAACCAATCTTGAAAGTCTCAGCAACTGCAGAACCGACACCCGAAGTCCTGGATTAGACTCTGCAGCCAACCGGGACTGGATCCAGTCTCTCACTAGGCCTCAGTTCGCAGGGGCGACTAGCAAGGTCCTCTCTTAATGTCGACCATAGGGAAAAAAGGGCCGAGATCCTCGTGATCTCCCATTTTATATGAAGTATTCACGTGAATGGAATGTTATACACAGTTGGTCAGTTTCTTGGTCACTTGTTTCTCGTCGCCCCTCTCACGAGATGTCCATCCATGCTTATCAATAAGTTTGCATTCCATTGCTAGGTTTACCAAAACATGTGTCTGGTTCTCCAGGAAAATGCAGTTAATATGAAGGCTTTAGCTGACAGGCAAAATTCACTGAAAGAGAAACTTGTTTTTAGCAAAACCAGGACACCCTGTCTTGTCTTGCCCTTTTTGCTTTGCCTTGCCTTGCTTTGCTCTTTTTCTTTGTCTTCCCTTGCCTTGCCCTTTTGTCTTGCCTTGCCCTTTTGCCTTCCCTTGCTTTGCCCTTTTGCCTTGCTTTGCCTTCCTCTTTTTTCTTGCCTTTTTTTGCCTTACCATTTTGTCTTGATTTGTCTTGCCCTTTTCCCTTGCCTTGCCTTGCCTTGGCTTTCTTTCTTCCTTTGCCTTGCTTTGCCGTGACCTTTTGCCTTGCCTTGTCTTGCATTGCCCTTTTGCCTTGCCTTGCCTTGCAAATTTGCCTTGTCTTTCCTTGTCTTCTGCTTTTGCCTTGCCTTGGCCTTTTACATAGTCTTGCTTTACCTTGACGTTTCGCCTTGCATTGCCTTGCATTGCCCTTTTGTCTTGCCTTGCTTTTCTCTTTTGCCTTGCCTTGATTTTCTCTTTTGCCTTGCCTTGCTTTTCCCTATTGCCTTACCTTCCGCCTTGCCCTCTTCCCTTGTCTTGCCTTGCCTTCCGCTTTTGCCTTGCCTTGCGCTTTTGCCTTGCCTTGCTTTGCCTTGACCTTTTGCCTTGCCTTGTCTTTTGTGCCTTGCCTTGCCTTTTTTGCCTTGCCTTGCCCTTTTGCCTTGCCTTGCCATGCCGTTTTGCCTTGCCATGCCTTCTACTTTTTCCTTGCCTTGTCTTGTCTTGCCCTTTTGCCTTGCCTTGACTTGCCTTGCAATTTTCCCTTGTCTTTCCTTGCCTTCTGCCTTTGCCTTGCTTTGCCCTTTTACATGGCCTTGCTTTGCTTTCACCTTTTGCCTTGATAGGATATGGGGCTGAGGTTAGGGAAGGAGGATATGGGAGAGGGAAAGAAGAAGCAGCGGCCATTAGCACCCTAGCTCCCCCCTGCCTCAGCCTGCTCCTTCCGCAGGGGCCACCGGAGAGGTGCCGAGGGCCGGCTTGCCGCCTTCACCATGGGGCTCGGGAGTGGCCCAGGAACATGGGATGGGTTTGCAGGAGCTGCCGGAGCTGGGGGAGGCTGCACGGGCCAAGCAGGGCCACAGGAGGAGGCTCAGGGGGAGGTCTGGCGAGCTGGGGACGTACCCAGCATCTGCCCGCCGCCGGCTGTCGTCTCCTGCTCCTCTGCCGACTCCGTGGGCCTCCGCGGGGGCTGCCCTGAGCCACCTGCCTCCAGACCCCCGGGAGCCAGCCGTAGCGAGTGCTCCGCAGCCTCCCGTCCCGTCCCGTCCCGTCCCACCCCCGGTGACCCCTGAGACCCCACGGACACACGGGATGCAGCTACTGGCACTGGAAGAAGCCGCTGTGCTTTGATTGGCTGCCTTCCACCCCACCGCACCATCCCATTGGCTGCTCCCCCGCCACGAACCCTCCTCGGGACGCACCGGACTGAGAACTGTGCAATTTGGGCATATTTTCCCCAAAAACATGGCTGCCGGACCCGACTCTCCGGGGCGACTCTCTGAGACGGAGCGGAGCAGGCCGGACAGGGCAGAGCCGGGCAGGGCAGGGCACTCACAGGGGCCTCGCAGAAATGGCGGCGCAGTGGGAACGCTCCGGGCTCCCACCGTGCCTGCACGCGGCCGGTGAGAACGCCCTGTGCACCTTGCGGCAGCCATCTTTGCACATGCACATTGGGAAACCCTTGAGACAGGTCTTCCCCCGCGGCCCGCCCCATCTCTTCCCTGTCGGGTTTGTTGGGCTCTGTCAGGCTTTGTCAGACTCCATCTGGCTCTGTCAGGTTTTGTTGGTCTCTGTCACTCTCTGTCAGGCTTTGATTGGCAATGAACGCCTGATGCTCACAGACCTCCCAGCCCAGGCAGGGAACAGAATGTGAGGAGCAGTGCCCAAGTGGGAGACGTGGCACTGTCCTCTGTTCCTACCATGCCATGGGGCAGCTGCGGGCCTGTGGGATGGGGAATGCGGTTGCTTGGGGTGCTGCCCCTCTTTTGTTTTCTTCAGGGAGCCACCCCACTTTTTGGGGGTTGTGGTATGTACACATATGTAAATGGCATTATGAGAGTAAGTAGTGCCTGTTGGGGGCGCTTCCCTTGTTTTGTTTGATGGTGTCACTTGTGGCACCCCAGAGTGACCAGGGGTTGGTGATGCGGGTGAGGGAGCAGGTGAGTGTGGGCAAAAAATCATGGACTACACACAATCCAATGTGAATTTAAGCGAAGACGTTTATTGCTTTTTACAACTCTCTTTAAGTAACTTTTGAACTGTCCACGCGCTGTCCACGCATCAGAAGGCTGCTTGTAATTGCGCAATTGCTACTGTTCACGTGCCGCAAACTAATAGGTGATTGGATTATACATTTCTGCACAAGCTCTAATATCAAGTGAAATGTATCTATATTATAGCTGATTGCTGACTCTTTTTTAACAGGGGTCACTGTGCCTCAGGGTGTTTCTTGGCCCACTTTAGCACTGAGATGGCTAACTGACAGACCAGTATGGGTCAATCAGTGGCCCCTTGCTCAGGAAAAACTTACGGCCCTGCAATCTCTTGTGATGGAACAGCTAGCTGCGGGACACATAGAGGCCTCACGTAGCCCTTGGAATACTCCTATGTTTGTTATCAAAAAGAAGTCTGGAAAATGGAGGTTATTACATGACCTACGAAAGGTTAATGAGGTTATGGCAACTCTGGGAGCCTTGCAACCAGATTTACCTTCTCCTACAATGATTCCAATTGTTGTAATAGATTTGAAGGATTGTTTCTTTACTATTCCTTCAGCAGAACAAGACATGGAAAAGTTTGCCTTTACTGTTCCATCTGTAAATAATGGAGAGCCAGCGAAAAGGTATTATTGGAAAGTGCTGCCACAAGGGATGAAAAATTCACCTACCATATGTCAATGGTATGTGGCAAAAGCTTTGAGTCCAGTACGTGCTTTGTTTCCAGCAGGGTACTGCTATCATTATATGGATGACATTTTGTTGGCTGCAGCAACGCCACAAGAATTGAGTGAAATGGAAAATAAAGCATGTGAGTCCTTAAATCAGTATGGGCTGGTTATTGCACCTGGGAAGGTGCAACGACAATAGCCATGGGTTTATTTGGGCATGAAAATTTTGGATCAGACAGTGATACCACAACCTTTAAAACTGCAAGTAAAAATTGAAACACTGAATGATGTGCAAAAATTGGCAGGAATGATCAATTGGGTAAGGCCTTATGTAGGAATCCCCTCTTCTCAATTGCAGCCATTGTTTGATCTCCTGCGAGGAGACACTGATATTTCTGCCCCTCACACCTTGACAACAGAAGCACAGCAGGTAATTGCGAAAATTGAACAAGCAATCAGTAGTAAGCACGTATGGAGAATTGATTTGACAGTGTCTGTACAAGCAATTATTTTGATTGATCAATGCATTCCTTTTGCTATGATCGCACAATGGCATGAGAAGTGGGAAGATCCTCTACATATTTTAGAGTGGGTCTTTTTGCCAGTCAAATTAAAAAAGACAGCCCCAGGTCTTTTTGAACTGGTGGCTCAGGCAAAGGAAGGGGAAGGCAAGGCAAGGCAAAAGGGCAAGGCAAAAGAGCAAGTTAAGGCTAAAGGGCAAAGCAAGGTAAAAGGGCCAGGCAAAAGGGCAACGCAAAAGGGCAAGGACAGGTAAAAGGGCAACGCAAAATGGCAAGGCAAGGCAAAAGGGTAAGGCAATGCAAAAGAGCAATGCAAGGAAAAAGGGCAAGTCACAAGTGTCAGGCAAGGCAAAAAGGCATGGCAAGGCAAAAGGGCAAGGCGAAAGGGCAATGCAAGGCAAAAGGGCAATGCAAGGCAACAGGAGAAGGCAAAAGGGCAAAGAAAGGCAAAAGTGAAGGCAAGGCAAAAGGGCAAGGCAAAAGGGCAAGGTAAGGCAAAAGGGCAAGGCAAGTCAGAAGGGCAAGGCAAGGAAAAAGGGCAAAGCAAAAGAGCAAGGTAAGGCAAAAGGGCTAGACAAGGGAAAAGGGAAAGTCAAAAGGCAATAGGGCAAGGCAAAAAGGCAAGGCAAGGCAAAAGGGCAATGCAAAAGGGCATGGCAAGGCAAAAGGGCAAGCCAAAAGGGCAAAGCAAGACAATTGGGCAAGGCAACGCAAAAAGGCAAGTCAAGGCAAAACGGCAAGGAAAAAGGGCAAGGCAAGGCAAAAGGTCAAGGCAAGGCAAAAGGGCAAGGCAAGGAAAAAGAGCAAGGCAAAAGGGCAAGGCAAGGCAAAAGGGAAAGGCAAGGTAAAATGCAAGGTAAAAGGGCAAGGCAAGGCAAGGCAAAAGGGCAAAGCAAGGCAAGGCAAAAGGGCAAGGCAAGGTAAAAGGGCAAGGCAAAATGGCAAGGCAAGGCAAAAGGGCAAGGCAAGGTAAAAGGGCAAGATAAAAGGGCAAGGCAATGCAAAATGTCAAGGAAAAGCAAAAGGGCAAGGCAAGGAAAAAAGGCAAGGCAAAAGCGCAAGGCAAGGCAAGGAAAAAGGGCAAGGCAAGGCAAGGCAAAAGGGCAAGGCAAGGTAAAAGGGCAAGGCAAAATGACAAGGCAATGCAAAAGGGCAAGGCAAGGGAAAAGGGCAAGGTAAAAGGGCAAGGCAATGCAAAAGGGCAAGGCAAGGCAAAAGGGCAAGTCAAGGCAAAATGCAAGGTAAAAGGGCAAGGCAAGGCAAGGGAAAAGGACAAGGCAAAAGAGCAAGTTAAGGCTAAAGGGCAAAGCAAGGAAAAAGGGCAAGGCAATAGTGCAAGGCAAAAGGGCAAGGCAAGGCAAAAAGGACAGGCAAAAGGGCAACGCAAGGCAAAAGAGCCAGGCAAAAGGGCAACGCAAAAGGGCAAGGCAAGGCAAAAGGGCAACGCAAAATGGCAAGGCAAGGCAAAAGGGTAAGGCAAGGTAAAAGGGCAAAGCAAGGCAAGGCAAAATGGCAAGGCAATGCAAAAGGGCAAGGCAAAAGAGAAAGGCAAGGCAAAAGGACAACGCAAAATGCCAAGGCAAGGCAAAAAAGCAAGGCAAGGCCAAGTGAGAAGGCAAAAGGGCAAGGCAAATTAAAAGTGCAAGGCAAGGAAAAAGGGCAAGGCAAAGAAAAAGGGCAAGGCAAAAGCGCAAGGCAAGTCAAAAGGGCAAGGCAAGGCAAAAGGGAAAGGCAAGGGAAAAGGGCAAGGGAAGGCATTAGGGGAAGGTATTAGAGCAAGGGAAAAGGGCAAGGCAAGGCAAAAGGGCAAGGCAAAAGTGCAAGGCAAGGCAAAAGTGCAAGGCAACGTAAAAAGGCAAGGCAAGGCAAAAGGTCAAGGCAAAAGGGCAAGGCAGAAGGGCAAGGCAAAAGGGTAAGGCAAGGAAAGGCAAAAGGGCAAAGCAAGGCAAAGCAAAAGGGCAAGGCAAGGCAAAAGGGCAAGGCAAAATGGCAAGGCTAAAGAGCAAGGCAGGCAAAAGGGCAAGGCAAGTCAAAAGGGCAAGGCAAGGCAAAATGCAACGTAAAAGAGCAAGGCAAGGCAAGGCAAAAGGGCAAAGCAAGGCAAGGCAAAAGGGCAAGGCAAGGTAAAAGGGCAAGGGAAAATGGCAAGGCAAGGCAAAAGGGCAAGGCAAGGGAAAAGGGCAAGGTAAAAGGGCAAGGCAAGGCAAAAGGTCAGGGAAAGGCAAAAAGGCAAGGCAAGGAAAAATGGCAAAGCAAAAGGGCAAGGCAAGGCAAAAGGGCAAGGCAAGGCAAGGTAAAAGGGCAAGGCAAAAGAGCAAGTTAAGGCTAAAGGGCAAGGCAAGGCAAAAGAGCAAGGCTATAGTGCAAGGCAAAAGGGCAAGGCAAGGCAAAAGGGCCAGGAAAAAGGGCAACGCAAGGCAAAAGGGCCAGGCAAAAGAGCAAGGCAAAAGGGCAAGGCAAGGCAAAAGGGCAAAGCAAGGCAACGCAAAATGGCAAGGCAAGGCAAAAAAGCAAGGCAAGGCCAAGTGAGAAGGCAAAAGGGCAAGGCAAATTAAAAGTGCAAGGGAAGGAAAAAGGGCAAGGCAAAGAAAAAGGGCAAGGCAAAAGCGCAAGGCAAGGCAAAAGGGCAAGGCAACGTAAAAAGGCAAGGCAAGGCAAAAGGGCAAGGCAAAAGGGCAAGGCAAAAAAGGAAGTTAAAAGGGCATGGTAAGAAAAGGCAAAAGGACAAAGCAAGGCAAAGCAAAAGGGCAAGGCAAGGCAAAAGGTCAAGGCTAAAGAGCAAGGCAAGGCAAAAGGGCAAGGCAAGTCAAAAGGGCAAGGTAAGGTAAAATGCAAGGTAAAAGGGCAAGGCAAGGAAAAAGAGCAAGGCGAAAGGGCAAAGCGGGGCAAAAGGTCAAGGGACAAGTGCCAGGCAAGGCAAAAAGGCAAGGCAAGGCAAAGGGGCAAGGCAAAAGCGCAATGAAAGGAAAAAGGGCAATGCAAGGCAATAGCAGATGGCAAAAGGGCAAGGCAAGACAAAAGTGCAAGGAAAGGCAAAAAAGCAAGGCAAAAGGGCAAGGCAAGGCAAAAGTGCAAAGCAAAAGGACAAGGCAAGGCAAAAGGGCAAGGCAAGGTAAAAGGGCCAGGCAAAAGGGAAACGCAAAATTGCAAGGCAAGGCAAAAGGGCAAGGCAAAAGGGCAACGCAAGGCAAAAGAGCAACGCAAGCCAATAGGGCAAGGCAAAAGGGCAAGGCAAAAGGGCAAGGCAAGGCAAAAGGGCAAGGCAATAGTGCAAGGCAAAAGGGCAAGGCAAGGCAAAATGGCATCGCAAGACAGTAGGGCAAGGCAAGGAAATAGGGCAAGGCAAAAGGGCAAGGCAAGGCAAAAGGGCCACGCAAAAGGGCAAGGCAAAAGGGCAAGGCAAGGCAAAGGGACAATGCAATCCAGTAGGGCAAGACAAAAGGACTCGGTAAGGCAAAAGGGCAAGGCAAAAGGGCAAGGCAAAAGGGCAATACAAGGTAAAAAAGTAAGGCAAGGGAAAAGGGCAAGGCAAAAGGCCAAGGCAAAAGTGCAAGGAAATGCTAAAGGACAAGGCAAGGCAAAAGGACAAGGCAAAAGGGCAAGGCAAGGCAAAAGGGCAATCCAAAAGGGCAAGGCAAGGCAATAGGGCAAGGGAACGCAAAAAGGCAAGTCAAGGCAAAAGGGCAAGGAAAAAGGACAAGGCAAATCAAAAGGTCAAGGCAAGTCAAAAGAGCAAGGCAAGGAAAAAGGACAAGGCAAAAGGGCAAGGCAAGACAAAACGGCAAGGCAAGGCAAAAGGGCAAGGCAAGACAGAATGTAAGGTAAAAGGGCAAGGCAAGGCAAGGCAAAAGGGCAAGGCAAAAGAGCAAGGTAAGGTTAAAGGGCAAAGGAAGGCAAAAGGGCAAGGCAATAGTGCAAGGCAAAAGGGCAAGGCAAAGGAAAAGGGCCAGGCAAAAAGGGCAACGCAAAAGGGCAAGGAAAGGCAAAAGAGCAACGCATAATTGCAAGGCAAGGCAAAAGGGCAAGGCAAAGCAAAAGGGCAATGCAAGGAAAAAGGGCAAAGCAAAAGAACAAGGCAAGGCAAAAGGGCAAGGCAAGGGAAAAGGGCCAGGCAAAAAGGGCAACGCAAAAGGGCAAGGAAAGGCAAAAGAGCAACGCATAATTGCAAGGCAAGGCAAAAGGGCAAGGCAAAGCAAAAGGGCAATGCAAGGAAAAAAGGCAAAGCAAAAGAGCAAGGCAAGGCAAAAGGGCAAGGTACAAGTGCCAGGCAATGCAAAAAGGCACGGCAAGGCAAAAGGGCAAGGCAAAAGGGCAAGGCAAGGCAAAAGGGCAAGGCAAGGGAAAAGGGCAAGGCAAGGCCAAAGGGCAAGGCAAAAGGGCAAGGCAAAAGGGCAAGGCAAGGCAAAAGGACAAGGCAAGGCAAAAGAGCAAGGCAAGGCAAAAGGGCAAATCAAGTGAATAGGGCAAGGCAAAAGGGCAAGGCAAGGCAAAAGGGCAATGCAAAAGTGCAAGGCAAGGCAAAAGGGCAAGCTAAAAGGGCAAGGCAAGGCAATAGGGCAAGACAACGCAAAAAGGCAAGTCAAGGCAAAAGCGCAAGTTAAAAGGGCAAAGCAAGGCAAAAGGTCAAGGCAAGGCAAAAGGGCAAGGCAAGGCAAAAGGGCAAGACACAAGTGCCAGGCAAAAGGGAAAGGTAAGGGAAAAGGGCAAGGCAAGGCCAAAGGGCAAGGCAAAAGGGCAAGGCAAGTCAAAATGGCAAGGCAAGGCAAAATGGCAAGGTAAAATGGCAAGGAAGGCAAGGCAAAAGGGCAAAGCAAGGCAAGGCAATAGGGGAAGGCAAGGCAAAAGGGCAAAGCAAAATAGCAAGGCAAGGCAAAAGGGCAAGGCAAGGCAAAAGGGCGAGGCAATCGAAAAGGGCAAGGCAAGCGAAAAGGGCAAGGCAAAAGGGCAAGGCAACGCAGAAGGGCAAGGCAAAAAAGTAAGGCAAGTCAAAAGGGCAAGGCAAGGCCAAAGGGCAAGTCAAAAGAGAAAGGCAAGGCAAAAGGGCAAGGCAAGGTAAAAGGGCCAGGCAAAAGGGAAACGCAAAATTGCAAGGCAAGGCAAAAAGGCAAGGCAAAAGGGCAACGCAAGGCAAAAGAGCAACGCAAGCCAATAGGGCAAGGCAAAAGGGCAAGGCAAAAGGGCAAGGCAAGGCAAAAGGGCAAGGCAATAGTGCAAGGCAAAAGGGCAAGGCAAGGCAAAATGGCATCGCAAGACAGTAGGGCAAGGCAAGGAAATAGGGCAAGGCAAAAGGGCAAGGCAAGGCAAAAGGGCCACGCAAAAGGGCAAGGCAAAAGGGCAAGGCAAGGCAAAGGGACAATGCAATCCAGTAGGGCAAGACAAAAGGACTCGGTAAGGCAAAAGGGCAAGGCAAAAGGGCAAGACAAAAGGGCAAGGCAAGGTAAAAAAGTAAGGCAAAGGAAAAGGGCAAGGCAAAAGGCCAAGGCAAAAGTGCAAGGAAATGCTAAAGGACAAGGTAAGGCAAAAGGACAAGGCAAAAGGGCAAGGCAAGGCAAAAGGGCAATCCAAAAGGGCAAGGCAAGGCAATAGGGCAAGGGAACGCAAAAAGGCAAGTCAAGGCAAAAGGGCAAGGAAAAAGGACAAGGCAAATCAAAAGGTCAAGTCAAGTCAAAAGAGCAAGGCAAGGAAAAAGGGCAAGGCAAAAGGGCAAGGCAAGACAAAACGGCAAGGCAAGGCAAAAGGGCAAGGCAAGACAGAATGTAAGGTAAAAGGGCAAGGCAAGGCAAGGCAAAAGGGCAAGGCAAAAGAGCAAGGTAAGGTTAAAGGGCAAAGGAAGGCAAAAGGGCAAGGCAATAGTGCAAGGCAAAAGGGCAAGGCAAAGGAAAAGGGCCAGGCAAAAAGGGCAACGCAAAAGGGCAAGGAAAGGCAAAAGAGCAACGCATAATTGCAAGGCAAGGCAAAAGGGCAAGGCAAAGCAAAAGGGCAATGCAAGGAAAAAGGGCAAAGCAAAAGAACAAGGCAAGGCAAAAGGGCAAGGCAAGGGAAAAGAGCAACGCAAGCCAATAGGGCAAGGCAAAAGGGCAAGGCAAAAGGGCAAGGCAAGGCAAAAGGGCAAGGCAAAAGGGCAACGCAAGGCAAAAGAGCAACGCAAGCCAATAGGGCAAGGCAAAAGGGCAAGGCAAAAGGGCAAGGCAAGGCAAAAGGGCAAGGCAATAGTGCAAGGCAAAAGGGCAAGGCAAGGCAAAATGGCATCGCAAGACAGTAGGGCAAGGCAAGGAAATAGGGCAAGGCAAAAGCGCAAGGCAAGGCAAAAGGGCCACGCAAAAGGGCAAGGCAAAAGGGCAAGGCAAGGCAAAGGGACAATGCAATCCAGTAGGGCAAGACAAAAGGACTCGGTAAGGCAAAAGGGCAAGGCAAAAGGGCAAGACAAAAGGGCAAGGCAAGGTAAAAAAGTAAGGCAAAGGAAAAGGGCAAGGCAAAAGGCCAAGGCAAAAGTGCAAGGAAATGCTAAAGGACAAGGCAAGGCAAAAGGACAAGGCAAAAGGGCAAGGCAAGGCAAAAGGGCAATCCAAAAGGGCAAGGCAAGGCAATAGGGCAAGGGAACGCAAAAAGGCAAGTCAAGGCAAAAGGGCAAGGAAAAAGGACAAGGCAAATCAAAAGGTCAAGGCAAGTCAAAAGAGCAAGGCAAGGAAAAAGGGCAAGGCAAAAGGGCAAGGCAAGACAAAACGGCAAGGCAAGGCAAAAGGGCAAGGCAAGACAGAATGCAAGGTAAAAGGGCAAGGCAAGGCAAGGCAAAAGGGCAAGGCAAAAGAGCAAGGTAAGGTTAAAGGGCAAAGGAAGGCAAAAGGGCAAGGCAATAGTGCAAGGCAAAAGGGCAAGGCAAAGGAAAAGGGCCAGGCAAAAAGGGCAACGCAAAAGGGCAAGGAAAGGCAAAAGAGCAACGCATAATTGCAAGGCAAGGCAAAAGGGCAAGGCAAAGCAAAAGGGCAATGCAAGGAAAAAGGGCAAAGCAAAAGAACAAGGCAAGGCAAAAGGGCAAGGCAAGGGAAAAGGGCCAGGCAAAAAGGGCAACGCAAAAGGGCAAGGAAAGGCAAAAGAGCAACGCATAATTGCAAGGCAAGGCAAAAGGGCAAGGCAAAGCAAAAGGGCAATGCAAGGAAAAAAGGCAAAGCAAAAGAGCAAGGCAAGGCAAAAGGGCAAGGTACAAGTGCCAGGCAATGCAAAAAGGCACGGCAAGGCAAAAGGGCAAGGCAAAAGGGCAAGGCAAGGCAAAAGGGCAAGGCAAGGGAAAAGGGCAAGGCAAGGCCAAAGGGCAAGGCAAAAGGGCAAGGCAAAAGGGCAAGGCAAGGCAAAAGGACAAGGCAAGGCAAAAGAGCAAGGCAAGGCAAAAGGGCAAATCAAGTGAATAGGGCAAGGCAAAAGGGCAAGGCAAGGCAAAAGGGCAATGCAAAAGTGCAAGGTAAGGCAAAAGGGCAAGGCAATGCAAAAGGGCAAGGCAAGGGAAAAGGGCAAGGCAAGGCAAAAGGGCAAGGCAAAAGGGCAAAGCAAAAGGGCAAGGCAAGGCAAAAGGACAAGGCAAGGCAAAAGGGCAAGGAAAGGGAAAAGGGGAAGTCGAGGCAATAGGGCAAGGCAAAAGGGCAAGGCAAGGCAAAAGGGTAAGGTAAAGGGGCAAGGCAAGGCAAAAGGGCAAAGCAAGGCAAAAGGGCAAGGGAAAAGGGCGATGCAAGGCAAAAGGGCAATGCAAGGCAATAGTAGAAGGCAAAAGGGCAAGGTAAGGCAAAAGTGCGAGGCAAGGTAAAGGGGAAGGCAAGGGAAAAGGGCAAGGCAAAAGTGAAAGGCTAGGCAAAAGGACAAGGCAAGGCAAAAGGGCAAGGCAAAAAGGCAAGGCAAGGCAAAAGGGCAAGTCAAAAGGGCAGGGCAAGGCAATAGGGCAAGAAAACGCAAAAAGGCAAGTCAAGGCAAAAGGGCAAGGAAAAAGGGCAAGGCAAGGCAAAAGGTCAAGACAAGTCAAAAGGGCAAGGCAAGACAAAAGGACAAGGCAAGAGGGAAAGGCAAGGCAAAAGGACAAGGCAAAAGGGCAAGGTAAAAGGGCAAGGCAAGGCAAAGCAAAAGGGCAAGGCAAAAGAGCAAGTTAAGACTAAAGGGTAAAGCAAGGCAAAAGGGCAAGGCAATAGTGCAAGGCAAAAGGGCAAGACAAAGGCAAAAGGGCAAGGCAAGGCAAAATGCAAGGTAAAAGGGGAAGGCAAGGCAAGGCAAAAGGGCAAGGCAAAAGAGCAAGTTAAGGCTAAAGGGCAAAGCAAGGTAAAAGGGCCAGGCAAAAGGGCAACGCAAAAGGGCAAGGACAGGTAAAAGGGCAACGCAAAATGGCAAGGCAAGGCAAAAGGGTAAGGCAATGCAAAAGAGCAATGCAAGGAAAAAGGGCAAGTCACAAGTGCCAGGCAAGGCAAAAAGGCATGGCAAGGCAAAAGGGCAAGGCGAAAGGGCAATGCAAGGCAAAAGGGCAATGCAAGGCAACAGGAGAAGGCAAAAGGGCAAAGAAAGGCAAAAGTGAAGGCAAGGCAAAAGGGCAAGGCAAAAGGGCAAGGTAAGGCAAAAGGGCAAGGCAATGCAAAAGGGCAAGGCAAGGAAAAAGGGCAAAGCAAAAGAGCAAGGTAAGGCAAAAGGGCTAGACAAGGGAAAAGGGAAAGTCAAAAGGCAATAGGGCAAGGCAAAAAGGCAAGGCAAGGCAAAAGGGCAATGCAAAAGGGCATGGCAAGGCAAAAGGGCAAGCCAAAAGGGCAAAGCAAGACAATTGGGCAAGGCAACGCAAAAAGGCAAGTCAAGGCAAAACGGCAAGGAAAAAGGGCAAGGCAAGGCAAAAGGTCAAGGCAAGGCAAAAGGGCAAGGCAAGGAAAAAGAGCAAGGCAAAAGGGCAAGGCAAGGCAAAAGGGAAAGGCAAGGTAAAATGCAAGGTAAAAGGGCAAGGCAAGGCAAGGCAAAAGGGCAAAGCAAGGCAAGGCAAAAGGGCAAGGCAAGGTAAAAGGGCAAGGCAAAATGGCAAGGCAAGGCAAAAGGGCAAGGCAAGGTAAAAGGGCAAGATAAAAGGGCAAGGCAATGCAAAATGTCAAGGAAAAGCAAAAGGGCAAGGCAAGGAAAAAAGGCAAGGCAAAAGCGCAAGGCAAGGCAAGGAAAAAGGGCAAGGCAAGGCAAGGCAAAAGGGCAAGGCAAGGTAAAAGGGCAAGGCAAAATGGCAAGGCAATGCAAAAGGGCAAGGCAAGGGAAAAGGGCAAGGTAAAAGGGCAAGGCAATGCAAAAGGGCAAGGCAAGGCAAAAGGGCAAGTCAAGGCAAAATGCAAGGTAAAAGGGCAAGGCAAGGCAAGGGAAAAGGACAAGGCAAAAGAGCAAGTTAAGGCTAAAGGGCAAAGCAAGGAAAAAGGGCAAGGCAATAGTGCAAGGCAAAAGGGCAAGGCAAGGCAAAAAGGACAGGCAAAAGGGCAACGCAAGGCAAAAGAGCCAGGCAAAAGGGCAACGCAAAAGGGCAAGGCAAGGCAAAAGGGCAACGCAAAATGGCAAGGCAAGGCAAAAGGGTAAGGCAAGGTAAAAGGGCAAAGCAAGGCAAGGCAAAATGGCAAGGCAATGCAAAAGGGCAAGGCAAAAGAGAAAGGCAAGGCAAAAGGACAACGCAAAATGCCAAGGCAAGGCAAAAAAGCAAGGCAAGGCCAAGTGAGAAGGCAAAAGGGCAAGGCAAATTAAAAGTGCAAGGCAAGGAAAAAGGGCAAGGCAAAGAAAAAGGGCAAGGCAAAAGCGCAAGGCAAGTCAAAAGGGCAAGGCAAGGCAAAAGGGAAAGGCAAGGGAAAAGGGCAAGGGAAGGCATTAGGGGAAGGTATTAGAGCAAGGGAAAAGGGCAAGGCAAGGCAAAAGGGCAAGGCAAAAGTGCAAGGCAAGGCAAAAGTGCAAGGCAACGTAAAAAGGCAAGGCAAGGCAAAAGGTCAAGGCAAAAGGGCAAGGCAGAAGGGCAAGGCAAAAGGGTAAGGCAAGGAAAGGCAAAAGGGCAAAGCAAGGCAAAGCAAAAGGGCAAGGCAAGGCAAAAGGGCAAGGCAAAATGGCAAGGCTAAAGAGCAAGGCAGGCAAAAGGGCAAGGCAAGTCAAAAGGGCAAGGCAAGGCAAAATGCAACGTAAAAGAGCAAGGCAAGGCAAGGCAAAAGGGCAAAGCAAGGCAAGGCAAAAGGGCAAGGCAAGGTAAAAGGGCAAGGGAAAATGGCAAGGCAAGGCAAAAGGGCAAGGCAAGGGAAAAGGGCAAGGTAAAAGGGCAAGGCAAGGCAAAAGGTCAGGGAAAGGCAAAAAGGCAAGGCAAGGAAAAATGGCAAAGCAAAAGGGCAAGGCAAGGCAAAAGGGCAAGGCAAGGCAAGGTAAAAGGGCAAGGCAAAAGAGCAAGTTAAGGCTAAAGGGCAAGGCAAGGCAAAAGAGCAAGGCTATAGTGCAAGGCAAAAGGGCAAGGCAAGGCAAAAGGGCCAGGAAAAAGGGCAACGCAAGGCAAAAGGGCCAGGCAAAAGAGCAAGGCAAAAGGGCAAGGCAAGGCAAAAGGGCAAAGCAAGGCAACGCAAAATGGCAAGGCAAGGCAAAAAAGCAAGGCAAGGCCAAGTGAGAAGGCAAAAGGGCAAGGCAAATTAAAAGTGCAAGGGAAGGAAAAAGGGCAAGGCAAAGAAAAAGGGCAAGGCAAAAGCGCAAGGCAAGGCAAAAGGGCAAGGCAACGTAAAAAGGCAAGGCAAGGCAAAAGGGCAAGGCAAAAGGGCAAGGCAAAAAAGGAAGTTAAAAGGGCATGGTAAGAAAAGGCAAAAGGACAAAGCAAGGCAAAGCAAAAGGGCAAGGCAAGGCAAAAGGTCAAGGCTAAAGAGCAAGGCAAGGCAAAAGGGCAAGGCAAGTCAAAAGGGCAAGGTAAGGTAAAATGCAAGGTAAAAGGGCAAGGCAAGGAAAAAGAGCAAGGCGAAAGGGCAAAGCGGGGCAAAAGGTCAAGGGACAAGTGCCAGGCAAGGCAAAAAGGCAAGGCAAGGCAAAGGGGCAAGGCAAAAGCGCAATGAAAGGAAAAAGGGCAATGCAAGGAAATAGCAGATGGCAAAAGGGCAAGGCAAGACAAAAGTGCAAGGAAAGGCAAAAAAGCAAGGCAAAAGGGCAAGGCAAGGCAAAAGTGCAAAGCAAAAGGGCAAGGCAAGGCAAAAGGACAAGGCAAGGGAAAAGGGCAAGGCAAGGCAAAAGGGCAAGGAAAAAGGGCTAGGCAATGCAAAAGGGCAAGGCAATGCAAAAGGGCAAGGCAAAAGGGCAAGGCAAGGCAAAAGGGCAGGGAAGGCCAAAGGCCAAGGCAAGGCAATAGGGCAAGGCAAAATGGCAAGGCAACGCAAAAGGCCAAGGCAAAAGGGCAAGGCAAAAGGTGAAGGCAAGGCAAAAGGGCAAGGCAAGGAAAAAGGGCAAGGCAAAAGGGCAAGGCAAGACAAAAGGGCAAGGCAAGGCAAAAGGGCAATGCAAGGAAAAAAAGCAAGGTAAAAGGGCAAGGCAAGGCAAAAGGGCAAACAAAAAGGCAAAGGAAGGCAAAACGGCAAAGGGGAAGGCAAAAGGGAAAGGCAAGGCAAAAGGGCAAGGCAAGGCAAAAGGGCAAGGAGAGGCAAAAGGGCAAGGCAAGGCCAAAGGACAAGGCAAAAGGGCAAGACAATGCAAAAGTGCAAGGCAAGGTAAAAGGGCAAGGCAACGCAAAAGGGCAAGGCAAAAGGGCAAGGCAAAAGGGCAAGGCAAGGCAATAGGACAAGGCAAAAGGGCAAGACAAGGCAAAAGTGCAAGGGAAGGCAAAAGGGCAAGGCAAAAGGGCAACGCAAGCCAATAGGGCAACGTAAGCCAATAGGACAAGGCAAAATGGCAAGACAAGACAAAAGGGCAAGGGTAGGCAAAAGGGCAATGCAAGGAAAAAGGGCAAGGTAAAAGGGCAAGGCAAGGCAAAAGGGCAAGGTAAAATGGCAAGGAAGGCAAGGCAAAAGGGGAAAGCAAGGTAAAGCAAAAGGGCAAGGTAAGGCAAAAGTGCAATGCAAAACAGCAGGGGAAGGCAAAAGGGCAAGGCAAGCGAAAAGGGCAAGGCAAAAGGGCAAGGCAACGCAGAAGGGCAAGGCAAAAGGGCAAGGCAAGGCAAAAAGGGCAAGACAAGGCAAAAGGGCAAGGCAAAAGGGAAACGCAAAATTGCAAGGCAAGGCAAAAGGGCAAGTCAAAAGGGCAACGCAAGAAAAAAGAGCAACGCAAGCCAATAGGGTAAGGCAAAAGGGCAAGGCAAGGCAAAAGGGCAAGGCACAAGTGCGAGGCAAGGGAAAAAGGCACGGCAAGGTAAAAGGGCAAGATAAAAGGGCAATGCAAGGCAAAAGGGCAAGGCAAAAGGGCAAGGCAAGGCAAAAGGGCAAGGCAAAAGGGCAAGGCAACGCAGAAGAGCAAAACAAGGGAAAAGGGCAAGGCAAGGGCAAAGGGCAAGGCAAAAGGGCAAGGCAAAATGGCAAGGCAAGGCAAAAGGACAAAGCAAGGCAAAAGAGCAAGGAAAGGGAAAAGGGCAAGTCAAGGCAATAGGGCAAGGCAAGTGGGGAAGGCAAGGCAAAAGGGCAATGCAAAAGGGCAAGGCAAGGCAAAAGGGCAAGCCAAAAGGGCAAGGCAAGGCAATAGGGCAAGGCAACGCAAAAAGGCAAGGCAAGGCAAAAGGGCAAGGTAAAAGGGCAAGGCAAGGCAAAAGGTCAAGGCAAGGGAAAAGGGCAAGGCAAGGCAAAAGGGCAAGTCAAGGAAAAATGCAAGGTAAAAGGGCAAGGCAAGGCAAGGCAAAAGGGCAAAGCAACAGTGCAAGGGAAAAGGGCAACGCAAGGCAAAAGTGTGCGGCAAAAGGGCAACGCAAAAGGGCAAGGCAAGGCAAAAGGGCAACGCAAAATGGCAAGGCAAGGCAAAAGGGCAAGGCAAGGCAAAAGGGCAATGCAAGGAAAAAGGGCAAGGCGAAAGGGCAAAGCGGAGCAAAAGGTCAAGGGACAAGTGCCAGGCAAGGCAAAAAGGCAAGGCAAGGCAAAGGGGCAAGGCAAAAGCGCAATGAAAGGAAAAAGGGCAATGCAAGGCAATAGCAGATGGCAAAAGGGCAAGGCAAAAGGGCAATACAAGGTAAAAGGGCCAGGCAAAAGGGCAACGCAAAAGGGCAAAGCAAGGCAAAAGGGCAACTCAAAATGGCAAGGCAAGGAAAAAGGGCAAGGCAAGGTAAAAGGGCAAGGCAAAAGAGCAAGTTAAGGCTAAAGGGCAAAGCAAGGCAAAAGGGCAAGGCAAGGCAAAAGGGCAAGGCAAGGCAATAGGGCAAGACCAAAGGGCAAGGCAAAAGGGCAAGGCAAAAGGGCAACGCAAAAAGGCAAGGCAAGGAAAAAGGGAAACGCAAAATGGCAAGGCAAGGCAAAAGGGCAATGCAATGAAAAAGGTCAAGGGAAAAAGGGCAAGGCAAAAGGGGAAAAAAAAGGGCAAGGGAAGGCAAAACGGCAAAGGGGAAGGCAAAGCGAAAGGCAAGGCAAAAGGGCAAGGCAAGGCAAAAGGGCAAGGCACAACTGCCAGGCAAGGCAAAAAGGCAAGGCAAGGCAAACGGGCAAGGCAAAAGGGCAATACAAGCCAATAGGAGAAGGTAAAAGGGCAAGGCAAGGCAAAAGTGCAAGGCAAGGCAATAGGACAAGGCAAAAAGGCAAGACAAGGCAAAAGTGCCAGGGAAGGCAAAAGGGCAAGGGAAAAGGGCAAGGCAACGCTAAAGGGCAAAGCAAGGCAAAAGAGCAAGGCAAGGCAAAAGGGCAAGGCGAAAGGGCAAGGCAAGGCAAAAGGGCAAGGCGAAAGGGCAAGGCAAGGCAAAAGGGCAAGGCAAGGCAAAAGGGAAACGCAAGCCAATAGGGCAAGGCAAAAGAATAAGGCAAGGCAAAAAGGCAAGGCAAAAGGGCAAGGCAAAAGGGAAAGGCAAGGCAAAAGGGCAAGGTAATGCAAAAGGGCAAGGCAAAAGGGTAAGGCAAGGCAAAAGGGTAAGGCAAGTGAAAAGGGCAAGGCAAAAGGGAAAGGCAAGGCAAAATGGCAAGGCAAGGCAAAACGACAAGGCAAGGCAAAAAAGCAAGGCAAAAGGGCAAGGCAAGTGAAAAGGGCAAGGCAAAAGTGCAAGGTAATGCAGAAGGGCAAGGCAAAAGGGCAAGGCAAGGCAATAGGGCAAGGCAAAAGAGCAAGGCAAGGCAAAAGGGCAATGCAAAAGGGCAAGTCAAGGCAAAAGGGCAAGCCAAAAGGGCAAGGCAAGGCAGTAGGGCAAGGCAACGCAAAAAGGCAATTCAAGGCAAAGGGCAAGTCAAGGCAAAAGGGCAAGGCAAGGCAAAAAGACAAGGCAAAAGGGCAAGGCAAGGCAAAAGGGCAAACAAAAGGGCAAGGGAAGGCAAAACGTCAAAGGGGAAGGCAAAAGGGCAAGGCAAGGCAAAAGAGCAAGGCAAGGCAAAAGGTCAAGGTAAAAGTGCCAGGCAAGGCAAAAAGGCAAGGCAAGGCAAAAGGGCAAGGGAAAAAGGGCAATACAAGGCAAAAGGGCAAGGCAAGGCAATAGGACAAGGTAAAAGGGCAAGGTAAGGCATAAGGGCAAGGCAAAAGAGCAAGGCAAGGCAAAAGGGCAAGGCGAGTGAAAAGGGCAAGGCAAGTGGGCAAGTCAACGCACAAGGGCAAGGCAAAAGGGCAAGACAAGGCAAAAGGGAAACACAAGCCAATAGGGCAAGGCAAAAGGATAAGGCAAGGCAAAAGGGCAAGGCAAAAGGGCAAGGCAAGAGGGCAAGTCAAGGCAAAAGGGCAAGGCAAGACAAAAGGGCAAGACAAAAGGGCAAGGCAAGACAAAAGGGCAAGGCAAGTGAAAAAAGCAAGGCAAAAGGACAAGGCCAGGCAAAAGGGCAAGGCAAGGCAAAAAAGCAAGGCAAAAGGGCAAGGCAAGACAAAAGGACAAGGCAAGTGAAAAGGGCAAGGCAAAAGCGCAAGGTAATGCAGAAGGGCAAGGCAAAAGGGCAAGGCAAGGCAATAGGGCAAGGCAAAAGGGCAAGGCAAGGCAAAAGAGCAATGCAAAAGGGCAAGGCAAGGCAAAAGGGCAAGCCAAAAGGGCAATGCAAGGCAATAGGGCAAGGCAACGCAAAAAGGCAATTCAAGGTAAAGGGCAAGGCAAGGCAAAAAAGCAAGGCAAGGAAAAAGGGCAAGGCAAAAGGGCAAGACAAGGCAAAAGGGCAAGGAAAAAGGGTAATGCAAGGCAAAAGGGCAAGGCAAGGCAATAGGACAAGGCAAAAGGGCAAGGCAAGGCAAAAGTACAAGGCAAGGCAAAAGGGCAAGGCAAAAGGGCAACGCAAGGCAAAAGGGCAACGCAAGGCAAAAGGGCAACGCAAGCCAGTAGGGCAAGGCAAAAGGGCAAGGCAAGGCAAAAGGGCAAGGCAAGGCAAAAGGGCAAACAAAAGGACAAAGGCAGGCAAAACGGCAAAGGGGAAGGCAAAAGAGCAAGGTAAGGCAAAAGGGCAATACAAGGCAAAAGGGCAAGGCAAAAGGACAAGGCAAGGCAAAAGGGCAACGCAGGCCAATAGGGCAAGGCAAAAGGGTAAGGCAAGGCAAAAGGGCAAGGCAAAAGGGCAAGGCAAGGCAAAAGGGCAATGCAAAAGGGCAAGGCAAGGCAAAAGAGCAGAGTAAAAGGGGAAGGCAAGGCAAGGGAAAAGGGCAAGGGAAGGCAAAAGGGCAAGGCAAGGCAAGGTAAAAGGGCAAGGCAAAAGGGCAAGGCAAGTCAAAAGGGCAAGGCAAGTAAAAAGGGCAAGGCAAAAGGGCAAGGTAATGCAGAAGGGCAAGGCAAAAGGGCAAGGCATGGCAATAGGGCAAGGCAAAAGGGCAAGGCAAGGCAAAAGGGCAAGGCAAAAGGGCAAGGCAAGGCAAAAGGGTAAAGCAAGTGAAAAGGGCAAGGCAAAAGGACAAGGCAAGGCAAAAGGACAAGACAAGGCAAAAGGGTAAGGATAGGCAAAAGGGCAAGGCAAGGCGAAAGGAGAAGGCAAAAGGGCAAGGCAAGGCAAAAGGGCAAGGCAAAAGGGCAAGGCAAGGCAAAAGGGCAAAGCAAGCCAATAGGTCAAGGCAAAACGGTAAGGCAAGGCAAAAGGGCAAGGCAAAAGGGCAAGGCAAAAGGGCAAGGCAAGGGAAAAGGGCAAGGCAAAAGGACAAGGCAAGGCAACAGGTCAAGGCATGGAAAAGAGGGCAAGGCAAAAGGACAAGGCAAGGCAAAAGGGCAAGGCAAGGCAAAAGAGCAAGGAGAGGTAAAAGGGTAAGGCAAGGCAAAATGGCAAGGCAAAAGGGCAAGGCAAGGCAAAAGAACAAGGCAAGGCAAAAGGGCAAGGCAAGGCAATAGGGCAAGTCAAAAGGGCAAGGCAATGCAAAAGGGCAATGCAAAAGGGCAAGGGAAGGCAAAAGGGCAGGATAAAAGGGGAAGGCAAGGCAAAAGGGCAAAGCAAGGCAAGGCAAAAGGGCAAGGCAAGGCAAAAGGGCAAGGCAAGGCAAAAGGGCAAGGCAAAAGGGCAAGGCAAGGCAAAAGGGCAAGGCAAGTGAAAAGGGCAAGGCAAAAGGGCAAGGTAATGCAGAAGGGCTAGGCAAAAGGGCAAGGCAAGGCAATAGGGCAAGGCAAAAGAGCAAGGCAAGGCAAAAGGGCAATGTAAAAGGACAAGGCAAGGCAAAAGGGCAAGCCAAAAGGACAAGGGAAAACAATAGGGCAAGGCAACGCAAAAAGGCAAACGGCAAGGCAAAGTGCAAGGTAAGGCAAAAGGGCAAGGCAAAAGGGCAATGCAAGGAAAAAGGGCAAGGCAAGGCAATAGGACAAGGCAAAAGGGCAAGGCAAGGCAAAAGTACAAGGCAAGGCAAAAGGGCAAGGCAAAAGGGCAACGCAACGCAAAAGGGCAACGTAAGCCAATAGGGCAAGGCAAAAGGGCAAGGCAAGGCAAAAGGGCAAGGCAAGGCAAAAGGGCAAGGCAATGGAAAAGGGCAAGGCAAGACAAAAGGGCAAGGCAAGGCCAAAGGGCAAGTCAAAAAAGCCAGGCAAGATAAAAGGGCAAGGCGAGTGAAAAGGGCAAGGCAAATGGGCAAGGCAACGCAGAAGGGTAACGCAAAAGGGCAAGGCAAGGCAAAAGGTGTAAGACAAGTCAAAAGAGCAAGGGAAGGCCAAAGGACAAGTCAAAAGAGGAAGGCAAGGCAAAAGGGCAAGGCAAAAGGGCAAGGGAAGACAAAAGAACAAGGCAAATGGGCAAGGCAAGGCAAAAGGGCCAGGCAAAAGGGCAAGGCAAAAGGGCCAGGCAAAAGGGAAAGGCAAAAGGGCAAGGCAAGGCAAAAGGGCAACGGAAAAGGGCAAGGCAAGGCAAAAGGGCAAGGCAAAAGGGGAAGGGAAGACAAAAGGGCAACGCAAAAGGGCAAGGCAAGGAAAATGGGCAAGGGAAGGCAAAGGGGCAATGCAAGGAAAAATTGCAAGGCAAAAGGGCAAGGCAAGGCAACAGGGCAAACAAAAGGGCAAAGGAAGGCAAAACGGCAAAGGGAAAGGCAAAAGGGCAAGGCAAAAGGGCAAGGCAAAAGGACAAGTCAAAGCGAAAGTGCAAGGCAAGGCAAAAGGGCAAGGCAAGGTAAAAGGGCAACGCAAGCCAATAGGACAAGGAAAAAGGGCAAGGCAAGGCAAAAGGGCAAGGGAAGGCAAAAGGGCAAGGCAAGGCAAAAGGGCAAGGCAAGGCAAAAGGGTAAGGCAAAAGAGCAAAGAAAGGCAAAAGGGTAAGGCGAGTGAAAAGGACAAGGCAAATATGCAAGGTAACACAGAATGGCAAGGCAAAAGGGCAAGGCAAGGCAAAAAATGCAAGACAAGTCAAAAGAGCAAGGCAAGGCCAAAGGGCAAGGCAAAAGGGCAAGGCAAGACAAAAGAACAATGCAAAAGGACAAGGCAAGGTAAAAGGGCCAGGCAAAAGGGCAAGGCAAAAGGGCAACGGAAAAGGACAAGGCAAGGCAAATGGGCAAGGCAAGGCAAAAGGGCAATGGAAGGAAAAAGGGCACGGCAAAAGGGCAAGGTAAGGCAAAAGGGCAAACAAAAGGGCAAAGGCAGGCAAAACGGCAAAGAGGAAGTCAAAAGAGCAAGGCAAGGCAAAAGGGCAATGCAAGGCAAAAGGACAATGCAAGACAAAAGGGCAAGGCAAAAGGGCAAGGCAAGACAAAAGGGGAACGAAGCCAATAGGGCAAGGCAAAAGGGTAAGGCAAGACAAAAGGGCAAGGCAAAAGGGCAAGGCAAGGCAAAAGGGCAAGGCAAGGCAAAAGGGCAAGGCAAAAGGGCAAGGCAAGGCAAAAGGGCAAGGCAAAAGGGCAAGGCAAGGCAAAAGGGCAAGGCAAAAGTGCAAGGAAAGGCAAAAGGACAAGTCAAGGCAAAAGGGCAAGGCAAGGGAAAAAGGCAAGTCAAGGCAATAGGGCAAGGCAAAAGCGCAAGGCAAGGCAAAAGGTCAATGTAAAAGGGCAAGGCAAGGCAAAAGGGCAAGGCAAAAGGGCAAGACAAGGCAATAGGGCAAGGCAACGCAAAAAGGCATGTCAAGTCAAAAGGGCAAGAAAAAAGGGCAAGGCAAGGCAAAAGGTCAAGGCAAGGCAAAAGGCAAGGCAAGGCAAAAGGGCAAGGCAAGGCCAAAGGGCAAGGCAAAAGGGCAAGGCAAAAGGGCAAGGGAAGGCAAAAGAACAAGGCAAGGCAAAAGGGCAAGGAAAGGGAAAAGGGCAAGTCAAGTCAATAGGGCAAGGCAAAAGAGAAAGGCAAGGCAAAAGGGCAATGCAAAATGGCAAGCGAAGGCAAAAAAGCACGGCAAAAGGGCAAGGCAAGGCAAAAGGGCAAGGCAAGGCAAAAGGGCAAGGCACAAGTGCCACGCAGGGCAAAAAGTCACGGCAAGGCAAAAGGGCAAGGCAAAAGGGCAATGCAAGTTAAAAGGGCAAGACAAGGCAAAAGGGCAAGGCACAACTGCCAGGCAAGGCAAAAAGACAAGGCAAGGCAAAAGGGCAAGGCAAAAGTGCAATGCAAGGCAATAGGAGAAGGCAAAAGGGCAAGGCAAGGCAAAAGTGCAAGGCAAGGCAAAAGGGCAAGGCAAAAGGGCAAGGCAAGTCAAAAGGGCATCGCAAGCCAATAGAACAAGGCAAAAGGGCAATGCAAGGCAAAAGGGCAATGCAAGGCAAAAGGGCAATGCAAGGCAAAAGGGCAAGGCAAGGCAAAAGGGCAAGGCAAAAGAGCAAGTACAGGCTAAAGGGCAAAGCAAGGCAAAATTGCAAGGCAAGGTCAAAGGGCAAGGCAAGGCAAAAGGGCAACACAAGCCAATAGGGCAAGTCAAAAGGACAAGGCAAAAGGGCAAGGAAAGGCAAAAGGACAAGGCAAGGCAAAAGGGCTAGGCAAGGGAAATGGGCAAGTCAAGTCAATAGGGCAAGGCAAAAGGGCAAGGCAAGGCAAAATGGCAATGCAAAAGGGCAAGGCAAGGCAAAAGGGCAATGCAAGGCAATAGGAGAAGGCAAAAGGGCAAGACAAGGCAAAAGTGTAGGCAAGGCAAACGGGCAATGCAAAAGGTCAAGGCAAAAGTGCAAGGCAAGGCAAAAGGGGAACGCAAAATGGGAAGGCAAGGCAAAAGGGCAAGGCAAAAGGGCAAGGCAAAAGGACAACGCAAGGCAAATGTGTAAGGCAATGTAATAGGGCAAGGAGAGGCAAAAGTCAAGGTAAAGCTAGAGGATAAGGCAAAAGGGCAAGGAAATGCAAAAGTGCAAGGGAAGGCAAAGGGGAAGGCAAGGCAAAAGGACAAGGCAAAAGTGCAAGGAAAGGCAAAAGGACAAGTCAAGGCAAAAGGACAAGGCAAGGGAAAAGGGCAAGTCAAGGCAATAGGGCAAGGCAATGCAAAAGGGCAAGGCAAGGCAAAAGGGCAATGCAAAAGGGCAAGGAAAAAAGGGCAAGGCAAAAGGGCAAGGTAAGACAAAAGATCAAGGCAGGGCAAAAGGGTAAGGCAAGGCAAAAGGGCAAGGCACAAGTGCCAGGCAAGGCAAAAAGGCACGGCAAGGCAAAAGGGCAAGGGAAAAGGGCAATGCAAGGCAAAGGGGCAATGCAAGGCAAGAGGAGAAGGCAAAAGGGTAAGGCAAGGCAAAAGGGTAAGGCAAGCCAAAACGGAAAGTCAAGGCAAAAGGGCAAGGTAAGGCAAAAGGGCAAGGCACAATTGCTAGGCAAGGAAAAAAAGGCAAGGCAAGGCAAAAGGGTAAAGCAAAAGGGCAAGGCAAGGCAAAAGTGCAAAGCAAGGCCAAAAAGCAAGGCAAAAGGGCAAGGCAAGGGAAAAGGGCATCGCAAGCCAATAGGGCAAGGCAAAAGGGCAAGGCAAGGCAAAAGGGCCAGGCAAAAGGGCAACGCAAAAGGGAAAAGCAAGGCAAAAGAGCAATGCAAGGAAAAAGGGCAAGGCAAAAGGGCAAGGTAAGGCAAAAGGGCAAGGCACAAGTGCCAGGCAAGGCAAAAAGGCATGGTAAGGCAAAGGGCAAGGCAAAAGGGCAATGCAAGGCAAAAAGGCAATGCAAGGCAATAGGAGAAGGCAAAAGGGCAAGGCAAGACAAAAGTAAAGGCAAGGCAGAAGGGCAAGGCAAAAGGGCAAGGCAAGGCAAAAGTGCAACACAAGCCAATGGGGCAAGGCAAAATGGCAAGGCAAGGCAAAACGGCAAGGCAAGGCCAAAGGACAATGCAAAAGGGCAAGGCAAAAGGACAAGGTAAGGCAAAAGGACAAGGCAAGGCAAAAGGGAAAGGCAAGGGAAATGGGCAAGTCAAGTCAATAGGGCAAGGCAAAAGGGCAAGGCAAGGCAAAATGGCAATGCAAAAGGGCAAGGCAAGGCAAAAGGGCAAGCCAAAAGGGCAAGGCAAGGCAAAAGGTCAAGGCAAGGCAAAAGGGGAAGGCAAGACAAAAGGGCAAGGCACAAGTGCCAGGCAAGGCAAGAAGGCACGGCAAGGCAAAAGGGCAAGACAAAAGGGCAATGCAAGGCAAAAGGACAATGCAAGGCAATAGGAGAAGGCAAAAGGGTAAGGCAAGGCAAAAGTGCAAGGCAAGGCAAAAGGGCAAGGCAAAAGGGCAAGGCAAGGCAAAAGGGCAACGCAAGCCAATAGGGCAAGGCAAAAGGGCAAGGCAAGGCAAAAGGGCAAGGCAAAAGGGCAAGGCAAGGCAAAAGGGCAAGGGAAGGCAAAAGGGCAATGCAAAAGTGCAAGGCAAGGCAAAAGGGCAAGCTAAAAGGGCAAGGCAAGGCAATAGGGCAAGACAACGCAAAAAGGCAAGTCAAGGCAAAAGCGCAAGTTAAAAGGGCAAAGCAAGGCAAAAGGTCAAGGCAAGGCAAAAGGGCAAGGCAAGGCAAAAGGGCAAGGCACAAGTGCCAGGCAAGACAAAAAGGCACGGCAAGGCAAAAGGGCAAGGCAAAAGGGCAATGCAAAGCAAAAGGGCAAGGCAAAAGGGCAAGGCAAGGCAAAACGGCAACGCAAGCCAATAGGGCAATGCAAAAGGGCAAGGTAAGGCAAAAGGGCAAGGCAATGCAAAAGGGCAAGGCAAGGCCAAAGGGCAAGGCAAAAGGGCAAAGCAAAAGGGCAAGGCAAGGCAAAAGGACAAGGCAATGCAAAAGGGCAAGGAAAGGGAAAAGGGGAAGTCGAGGCAATAGGGCAAGGCAAAAGGGCAAGGCAAGGCAAAAGGGTAAGGCAAAGGGGCAAGGCAAGGCAAAAGGGCAAAGTAAGGCAAAAGGGCAAGGGAAAAGGGCGATGCAAGGCAAAAGGGCAATGCAAGGCAATAGCAGAAGGCAAAAGGGCACGGTAAGGCAAAAGGTCAAGACAAGTCAAAAGGGCAAGGAAAGACAAAAGGACAAGGCAAGAGGGAAAGGCAAGGCAAAAGGACAAGGCAAAAGGGCAAGGTAAAAGGGCAAGGCAAGGCAAAGCAAAAGGGCAAGGCAAAAGAGCAAGTTAAGGCTAAAGGGTAAAGCAAGGCAAAAGGGCAAGGCAATAGTGCAAGGTAAAAGGGCAAGACAAAGGCAAAAGGGCAAGGCAAGGCAAAATGCAAGGTAAAAGGGGAAGGCAAGGCAAGGCAAAAGGGCAAGGCAAAAGAGCAAGTTAAGGCTAAAGGGCAAAGCAAGGTAAAAGGGCCAGGCAAAAGGGCAACGCAAAAGGGCAAGGACAGGTAAAAGGGCAACGCAAAATGGCAAGGCAAGGCAAAAGGGTAAGGCAATGCAAAAGAGCAATGCAAGGAAAAAGGGCAAGTCACAAGTGCCAGGCAAGGCAAAAAGGCAGGGCAAGGCAAAAGGGCAAGGCGAAAGGGCAATGCAAGGCAAAAGGGCAATGCAAGGCAATAGGAGAAGGCAAAAGGGCAAAGAAAGGCAAAAGTGAAGGCAAGGCAAAAGGGCAAGGCAAAAGGGCAAGGTAAGGCAAAAGGGCAAGGCAAGTCAGAAGGGCAAGGCAAGGAAAAAGGGCAAAGCAAAAGGGCAAGGTAAGGCAAAAGGGCAAGGCAAGGCAAAATGCAAGGTAAAAGGGCAAGGCAAGGCAAGGCAAAAGTGCAAGGCAAAAGAGCAAGTTAAGGTTAAAGGGCAAATCAAGGTAAAAGGGCAAGGCAAAATGGCAAGGCAATGCAAAAGGGCAAGGTAAGGGAAAAGGGCAAGGTAAAAGGGCAAGGCAATGCAAAAGGGCAAGGCAAAAGATCAAGGCAAGGCAAAAGGGCGAGGCAATCGAAAAGGGCAAGGCAAGCGAAAAGGGCAAGGCAAAAGGGCAAGGCAACGCAGAAGGGCAAGGCAAAAAAGCAAGGTAAGGCAAAAAGGGCAAGACAAGTCAAAAGGGCAAGGCAAGGCCAAAGGGCAAGTCAAAAGAGAAAGGCAAGGCAAAAGGGCAAGGCAAGGTAAAAGGGCCAGGCAAAAGGGAAACGCAAAATTGCAAGGCAAGGCAAAAGGGCAAGGCAAAAGGGCAACGCAAGGCAAAAGAGCAACGCAAGCCAATAGGGCAAGGCAAAAGGGCAAGGCAAAAGGGCAAGGCAAGGCAAAAGGGCAAGGCAATAGTGCAAGGCAAAAGGGCAAGGCAAGGCAAAATGGCATCGCAAGACAGTAGGGCAAGGCAAGGAAATAGGGCAAGGCAAAAGGGCAAGGCAAGGCAAAAGGGCCACGCAAAAGGGCAAGGCAAAAGGGCAAGGCAAGGCAAAGGGACAATGCAATCCAGTAGGGCAAGACAAAAGGACTCGGTAAGGCAAAAGGGCAAGGCAAAAGGGCAAGGCAAAAGGGCAATACAAGGTAAAAAAGTAAGGCAAGGGAAAAGGGCAAGGCAAAAGGCCAAGGCAAAAGTGCAAGGAAATGCTAAAGGACAAGGCAAGGCAAAAGGACAAGGCAAAAGGGCAAGGCAAGGCAAAAGGGCAATCCAAAAGGGCAAGGCAAGGCAAAAGGGCAATCCAAAAGGGCAAGGCAAGGCAATAGGGCAAGGGAACGCAAAAAGGCAAGTCAAGGCAAAAGGGCAAGGAAAAAGGACAAGGCAAATCAAAAGGTCAAGGCAAGTCAAAAGAGCAAGGCAAGGAAAAAGGACAAGGCAAAAGGGCAAGGCAAGACAAAACGGCAAGGCAAGGCAAAAGGGCAAGGCAAGACAGAATGTAAGGTAAAAGGGCAAGGCAAGGCAAGGCAAAAGGGCAAGGTAAAAGAGCAAGGTAAGGTTAAAGGGCAAAGGAAGGCAAAAGGGCAAGGCAATAGTGCAAGGCAAAAGGGCAAGGCAAAGGAAAAGGGCCAGGCAAAAAGGGCAACGCAAAAGGGCAAGGAAAGGCAAAAGAGCAACGCATAATTGCAAGGCAAGGCAAAAGGGCAAGGCAAAGCAAAAGGGCAATGCAAGGAAAAAGGGCAAAGCAAAAGAACAAGGCAAGGCAAAAGGGCAAGGCAAGGGAAAAGGGCCAGGCAAAAAGGGCAACGCAAAAGGGCAAGGAAAGGCAAAAGAGCAACGCATAATTGCAAGGCAAGGCAAAAGGGCAAGGCAAAGCAAAAGGGCAATGCAAGGAAAAAAGGCAAAGCAAAAGAGCAAGGCAAGGCAAAAGGGCAAGGTACAAGTGCCAGGCAATGCAAAAAGGCACGGCAAGGCAAAAGGGCAAGGCAAAAGGGCAAGGCAAGGCAAAAGGGCAAGGCAAGGGAAAAGGGCAAGGCAAGGCCAAAGGGCAAGGCAAAAGGGCAAGGCAAAAGGGCAAGGCAAGGCAAAAGGACAAGGCAAGGCAAAAGAGCAAGGCAAGGCAAAAGGGCAAATCAAGTGAATAGGGCAAGGCAAAAGGGCAAGGCAAGGCAAAAGGGCAATGCAAAAGTGCAAGGCAAGGCAAAAGGGCAAGCTAAAAGGGCAAGGCAAGGCAATAGGGCAAGACAACGCAAAAAGGCAAGTCAAGGCAAAAGCGCAAGTTAAAAGGGCAAAGCAAGGCAAAAGGTCAAGGCAAGGCAAAAGGGCAAGGCAAGGCAAAAGGGCAAGGCACAAGTGCCAGGCAAAAGGGAAAGGTAAGGGAAAAGGGCAAGGCAAGGCCAAAGGGCAAGGCAAAAGGGCAAGGCAAGTCAAAATGGCAAGGCAAGGCAAAATGGCAAGGTAAAATGGCAAGGAAGGCAAGGCAAAAGGGCAAAGCAAGGCAAGGCAAAAGGGGAAGGCAAGGCAAAAGGGCAAAGCAAAATAGCAAGGCAAGGCAAAAGGGCAAGGCAAGGCAAAAGGGCAAGGCAAAAGATCAAGGCAAGGTAAAAGGGCGAGGCAATCGAAAAGGGCAAGGCAAGCGAAAAGGGCAAGGCAAAAGAGCAAGGCAACGCAGAAGGGCAAGGCAAAAAAGCAAGGCAAGGCAAAAAGGGCAAGACAAGTCAAAAGGGCAAGGCAAGGCCAAAGGGCAAGTCAAAAGAGAAAGGCAAGGCAAAAGGGCAAGGCAAGGTAAAAGGGCCAGGCAAAAGGGAAACGCAAAATTGCAAGGCAAGGCAAAAAGGCAAGGCAAAAGGGCAACGCAAGGCAAAAGAGCAACGCAAGCCAATAGGGCAAGGCAAAAGGGCAAGGCAAAAGGGCAAGGCAAGGCAAAAGGGCAAGGCAATAGTGCAAGGCAAAAGGGCAAGGCAAGGCAAAATGGCATCGCAAGACAGTAGGGCAAGGCAAGGAAATAGGGCAAGGCAAAAGGGCAAGGCAAGGCAAAAGGGCCACGCAAAAGGGCAAGGCAAAAGGGCAAGGCAAGGCAAAGGGACAATGCAATCCAGTAGGGCAAGACAAAAGGACTCGGTAAGGCAAAAGGGCAAGGCAAAAGGGCAAGACAAAAGGGCAATACAAGGTAAAAAAGTAAGGCAAAGGAAAAGGGCAAGGCAAAAGGCCAAGGCAAAAGTGCAAGGAAATGCTAAAGGACAAGGCAAGGCAAAAGGACAAGGCAAAAGGGCAAGGCAAGGCAAAAGGGCAATCCAAAAGGGCAAGGCAAGGCAATAGGGCAAGGGAACGCAAAAAGGCAAGTCAAGGCAAAAGGGCAAGGAAAAAGGACAAGGCAAATCAAAAGGTCAAGTCAAGTCAAAAGAGCAAGGCAAGGAAAAAGGGCAAGGCAAAAGGGCAAGGCAAGACAAAACGGCAAGGCAAGGCAAAAGGGCAAGGCAAGACAGAATGTAAGGTAAAAGGGCAAGGCAAGGCAAGGCAAAAGGGCCAGGAAAAAGGGCAACGCAAGGCAAAAGGGCCAGGCAAAAGAGCAAGGCAAAAGGGCAAGGCAAGGCAAAAGGGCAACGCAAAATGGCAAGGCAAGGCAAAAGGACAAGGCAAGGCAAAAGGGCAAAGCAAGGCAACGCAAAATGGCAAGGCAAGGCAAAAAAGCAAGGCAAGGCCAAGTGAGAAGGCAAAAGGGCAAGGCAAATTAAAAGTGCAAGGGAAGGAAAAAGGGCAAGGCAAAGAAAAAGGGCAAGGCAAAAGCGCAAGGCAAGGCAAAAGGGCAAGGCAACGTTAAAAGGCAAGGCAAGGCAAAAGGGCAAGGCAAAAGGGCAAGGCAAAAAAGGAAGTTAAAAGGGCATGGTAAGAAAAGGCAAAAGGGCAAAGCAAGGCAAAGCAAAAGGGCAAGGCAAGGCAAAAGGGCAAAGCAAGGCAACGCCAAATGGCAAGGCAAGGCAAAAAAGCAAGGCAAGGCCAAGTGAGAAGGCAAAAGGGCAAGGCAAATTAAAAGTGCAAGGGAAGGAAAAAGGGCAAGGCAAAGAAAAAGGGCAAGGCAAAAGCGCAAGGCAAGGCAAAAGGGCAAGGCAACGTTAAAAGGCAAGGCAAGGCAAAAGGGCAAGGCAAAAGGGCAAGGCAAAAAAGGAAGTTAAAAGGGCATGGTAAGAAAAGGCAAAAGGGCAAAGCAAGGCAAAGCAAAAGGGCAAGGCAAGGCAAAAGGGCAAGGCTAAAGAGAAAGGCAAGGCAAAAGTGCAAGGCAAGTCAAAAGGGCAAGGTAAGGCAAAATGCAAGGTAAAAGGGCAAGGCAAGGAAAAAGGGCAAGGCGAAAGGGCAAAGCGGGGCAAAAGGTCAAGGGACAAGTGCCAGGCAAGGCAAAAAGGCAAGGCAAGGCAAAGGGGCAAGGCAAAAGCGCAATGAAAGGAAAAAGGGCAATGCAAGGCAATAGCAGATGGCAAAAGGGCAAGGCAAGGCAAAAGTGCAAGGAAAGGCAAAAAAGCAAGGCAAAAGGGCAAGGCAAAAGGGTAAGGCAAGGCAAAAGGACAAGGCAAGAGAAAAGGGCAAGGCAAGGCAAAAGGGCAAGGAAAAAGGGCTAGGCAATGCAAAAGGGCAAGGCAATGCAAAAGGGCAAGGCAAAAGGGCAAGGCAAGGCAAAAGGGCAGGGAAGGCCAAAGGCCAAGGCAAGGCAATAGGGCAAGGCAAAATGGCAAGGCAACGCAAAAGGCCAAGGCAAAAGGGCAAGGCAAAAGGTGAAGGCAAGGCAAAAGGGCAAGGCAAGGAAAAAGGGCAAGGCAAAAGGGAAAGGCAAGACAAAAGGGCAAGGCAAAGCAAAAGGGCAATGCAAGGAAAAAAAGCAAGGTAAAAGGGCAAGGCAAGGCAAAAGGGCAAACAAAATGGCAAAGGAAGGCAAAATGGCAAAGGGGAAGGCAAAAGGGAAAGGCAAGGCAAAAGGGCAAGGAGAGGCAAAAGGGCAAGGCAAGGCCAAAGGACAAGGCAAAAGGGCAAGGCAATGCAAAAGTGCAAGGCAAGGTAAAAGGACAAGGCAAGGCAAAAGGGCAAGGCAAAAGGGCAAGGCAAAAAGGCAAGGCAAGGCAATAGGACAAGGCAAAAGGGCAAGACAAGGCAAAAGTGCAAGGGAAGGCAAAAGGGCAAGGCAAAAGGGCAACGCAAGCCAATAGGGCAACGCAAGCCAATAGGACAAGGCAAAATGGCAAGACAAGACAAAAGGGCAAGGCAAGGCAAAAGGGCAATGCAAGGAAAAAGGGCTAGGTAAAAGGGCAAGGCAAGGCAAAAAGGCAAGGCAAGGGAAAAGGGCAAGGCAAGGCCAAAGGGCAAGGCAAAAGGGCAAGGCAAGGCAAAAGGGCAAGGTAAAATGGCAAGGAAGGCAAAGCAAAAGGGGAAAGCAAGGTAAAGCAAAAGGGCAAGGTAAGGCAAAAGTGCAATGCAAAACAGCAAGGGAAGGCAAAAGGGCAAGGCAAGCGAAAAGGGCAAGGCAAAAGGGCAAGGCAACGCAGAAGGGCAAGGCAAAAGGGCAAAGCAAGGCAAAAAGGGCAAGACAAGGCAAAAGGGCAAGGCAAAACGGAAACGCAAAATTGCAAGGCAAGGCAAAAGGGCAAGTCAAAAGGGCAACGCAAGAAAAAAGAGCAACGCAAGCCAATAGGGTAAGGCAAAAGGGCAAGGCAAAAGGGCAAGGCAAGGTAAAAGGGCAAGGCAAGGTAAAAGGGAAAGGCAATAGTGCAAGGCAAAAGGACAAGGCAAGGCAAAAGGGCATCGCAAGCCAGTAGGGCAAGGCAAGGCAATAGGGCAAGGCAAAATGGCAAGGCAAGGCAAAAGGGCCAGGCAAAGGGGCAAGGCAAAAGGGCAAGGCAAGGCGAAAGGGCAAGGCAAGCTAGTACGGCAAGACAAAAGGACAAGGTAAGGCAAAAGAGCAAGGCAAAAGGGCAAGACAAGGCAAAAGAGCCAGGCAAGGGAAAAGGGCAAGGCAAGGCCAAAGGGCAAGGCAAAAGGGCAACGCAAGACAAAAAGGCAAGGCAAGTCAAAAGGGGAAGGCAAGTCAAAAGGGCAAGGCATGGAAAAAGGGCAAGGCAAAAGGGCAAGGTAAGGCAAAAGGGCAGGGCAAGGCAAAATGCAAGGTAAAAGGGCAAGGCAAGGCAAGGCAAAAGGGCAAGGCAAAAGAGCAAGTTAAGGTTAAAGGGCAAAACAAGGCAAAAGGGCAAGGCAATAGTGCAAGGCAAAAGGGCAAGGCAAGGGAAAAGGGCCAGGCAAAAGGGCCAGGCAAAAGGGCAAGGCAAGGCAAAAGAGCAACGCATAATGTCAAGGCAAGGCAAAAGGGCAAGGCAAGCCAAAAGAGCAAGGCAAGCCAAAAAAGCAAGGCAAGGCCAAGTGACAAGGCAAAAGGGAAAGGCAAGTTAAAAGTGCAAGGCAAGGGAAAAGGGCAAGTCAAGGCAATAGGGCAAGGCCAAAGGGCAAGGCAAGGCAAAAGGGCAATGCAAAAGGGCAAGGCAGGGCAAAAGGGCAAGCCAAAAGGGCAGGGCAAGGCAATAGGGCAATGCAACGCAAAAAGGCAAGTCAAGGCAAATGGTCAAGGAGAAAGGGCAAGGCAAGGCAAAAGGTTAAGGCAAGGCAAAAGAACAAGGCAAGAAAAAAGGGCAAGGCAAGGCAAAAGGGCAGGGTAAGGCAAGGCAAAAGTGCAGGGCAAGGCAAAACGGAAGGAAAGAGGGCAAGGCAAGGCAAGGTAAAAGGACAAGGCAAAAGAGCAATTTAAGGCTAAAGGGCAAAGCAAGGTAAAAGGGCAAGGCAATAGTGCAAGGCAAAAGGGCAAGGCAAGGCAAAAGGGCCAGGCAAAATGGCAAGTCAAGGCAAAAGGGCAAGGCAAGGGAAAAGGGCAATGCAAGGAAAAAGGGCAAGGCAAAAGGGCAAGGCAAGGCAAAAGGGCAAGGCAAAAGGGCAAGGCAAGTCAAAAGGGCAATGCAAGGCAATAGGAGAAGGCAAAAGGGCAAGGCAAGGCAAAAGTGCAAGGCAAAAGGGCAAGGCAAGGGAAAAGGGTAAGACAAAAGGGCAAGGCAAGGCAAAAGGGCAAGGCAAAAGGGCAAGGCAAAAGGGAAAGTTAAGGGAAAAGGGCAAGGCAAGGCCAAAGGGCAAGGCAAAAGGGCAAGGCAAGTCAAAATGGCAAGGCAAGGCAAAATGGCAAGGTAAAATGGCAAGGAAGGCAAGGCAAAAGGGCAAAGCAAGGCAAGACAAAAGGGGAAGGCAAGGCAAAAGGGCAAAGCAAAATAGCAAGGCAAGGTAAAAGGGCAAGGCAAGGCAAAAGGGCAAGGCAAAAGATCAAGGCAAGGCAAAAGGGCGAGGCAATCGAAAAGGGCAAGGCAAGCGAAAAGGGCAAGGCAAAAGGGCAAGGCAACGCAGAAGGGCAAGGCAAAAAAGCAAGGCAAGGCAAAAAGGGCAAGACAAGTCAAAAGGGCAAGGCAAGGCCAAAGGGCAAGTCAAAAGAGAAGGGCAAGGCAAAAGGGCAAGGCAAGGTAAAAGGGCCAGGCAAAAGGGAAACGCAAAATTGCAAGGCAAGGCAAAAGGGCAAGGCAAAAGGGCAACGCAAGGCAAAAGAGCAACGCAAGCCAATAGGGCAAGGCAAAAGGGCAAGGCAAAAGGGCAAGGCAAGGCAAAAGGGCAAGGCAATAGTGCAAGGCAAAAGGGCAAGGCAAGGCAAAATGGCATCGCAAGACAGTAGGGCAAGGCAAGGAAATAGGGCAAGGCAAAAGGGCAAGGCAAGGCAAAAGAGCAACGCATAATGTCAAGGCAAGGCAAAAGGGCAAGGCAAGCCAAAAGAGCAAGGCAAGCCAAAAAAGCAAGGCAAGGCCAAGTGACAAGGCAAAAGGGAAAGGCAAGTTAAAAGTGCAAGGCAAGGGAAAAGGGCAAGTCAAGGCAATAGGGCAAGGCCAAAGGGCAAGGCAAGGCAAAAGGGCAATGCAAAAGGGCAAGACAGGGCAAAAGGGCAAGCCAAAAGGGCAGGGCAAGGCAATAGGGCAATGCAACGCAAAAAGGCAAGTCAAGGCAAATGGTCAAGGAGAAAGGGCAAGGCAAGGCAAAAGGTTAAGGCAAGGCAAAAGAACAAGGCAAGAAAAAAGGGCAAGGCAAGGCAAAAGGGCAGGGTAAGGCAAGGCAAAAGTGCAGGGCAAGGCAAAACGGAAGGAAAGAGGGCAAGGCAAGGCAAGGTAAAAGGACAAGGCAAAAGAGCAATTTAAGGCTAAAGGGCAAAGCAAGGTAAAAGGGCAAGGCAATAGTGCAAGGCAAAAGGGCAAGGCAAGGCAAAAGGGCCAGGCAAAATGGCAAGTCAAGGCAAAAGGGCAAGGCAAGGGAAAAGGGCAATGCAAGGAAAAAGGGCAAGGCAAAAAGGCAAGGCAAGGCAAAAGGGCAAGGCAAAAGGGCAAGGCAAGTCAAAAGGGCAATGCAAGGCAATAGGAGAAGGCAAAAGGGCAAGGCAAGGCAAAAGTGCAAGGCAAAAGGGCAAGGCAAGGGAAAAGGGTAAGACAAAAGGGCAAGGCAAGGCAAAAGGACAAGGCAAAAGGGCAAGGCAAAAGGGAAAGTTAAGGGAAAAGGGCAAGGCAAGGCCAAAGGGCAAGGCAAAAGGGCAAGGCAAGTCAAAATGGCAAGGCAAGGCAAAATGGCAAGGTAAAATGGCAAGGAAGGCAAGGCAAAAGGGCAAAGCAAGGTAAGACAAAAGGGGAAGGCAAGGCAAAAGGGCAAAGCAAAATAGCAAGGCAAGGCAAAAGGGCAAGGCAAGGCAAAAGGGCAAGGCAAAAGATCAAGGCAAGGCAAAAGGGCGAGGCAATCGAAAAGGGCAAGGCAAGCGAAAAGGGCAAGGCAAAAGGGCAAGGCAACGCAGAAGGGCAAGGCAAAAAAGCAAGGCAAGGCAAAAAGGGCAAGACAAGTCAAAAGGGCAAGGCAAGGCCAAAGGGCAAGTCAAAAGAGAAAGGCAAGGCAAAAGGGCAAGGCAAGGTAAAAGGGCCAGGCAAAAGGGAAACGCAAAATTGCAAGGCAAGGCAAAAGGGCAAGGCAAAAGGGCAACGCAAGGCAAAAGAGCAACGCAAGCCAATAGGGCAAGGCAAAAGGGCAAGGCAAAAGGGCAAGGCAAGGCAAAAGGGCAAGGCAATAGTGCAAGGCAAAAGGGCAAGGCAAGGCAAAATGGCATCGCAAGACAGTAGGGCAAGGCAAGGAAATAGGGCAAGGCAAAAGGGCAAGGCAAGGCAAAAGGGCCACGCAAAAGGGCAAGGCAAAAGGGCAAGGCAAGGCAAAGGGACAATGCAATCCAGTAGGGCAAGACAAAAGGACTCGGTAAGGCAAAAGGGCAAGGGAAAAGGGCAAGGCAAAAGGGCAATACAAGGTAAAAAAGTAAGGCAAGGGAAAAGGGCAAGGTAAAAGGCCAAGGCAAAAGTGCAAGGAAATGCTAAAGGACAAGGCAAGGCAAAAGGACAAGGCAAAAGGGCAAGGCAAGGCAAAAGGGCAATCCAAAAGGGCAAGGCAAGGCAATAGGGCAAGGGAACGCAAAAAGGCAAGTCAAGGCAAAAGGGCAAGGAAAAAGGACAAGGCAAATCAAAAGGTCAAGGCAAGTCAAAAGAGCAAGGCAAGGAAAAAGGACAAGGCAAAAGGGCAAGGCAAGACAAAACGGCAAGGCAAGGCAAAAGGGCAAGGCAAGACAGAATGTAAGGTAAAAGGGCAAGGCAAGGCAAGGCAAAAAGGCAAGGCAAAAGAGCAAGGTAAGGTTAAAGGGCAAAGGAAGGCAAAAGGGCAAGGCAATAGTGCAAGGCAAAAGGGCAAGGCAAAGGAAAAGGGTCAGGCAAAAAGGGCAACGCAAAAGGGCAAGGAAAGGCAAAAGAGCAACGCATAATTGCAAGGCAAGGCAAAAGGGCAAGGCAAAGCAAAAGGGCAATGCAAGGAAAAAGGGCAAAGCAAAAGAACAAGGCAAGGCAAAAGGGCAAGGCAAGGGAAAAGGGCCAGGCAAAAAGGGCAACGCAAAAGGGCAAGGAAAGGCAAAAGAGCAACGCATAATTGCAAGGCAAGGCAAAAGGGCAAGGCAAAGCAAAAGGGCAATGCAAGGAAAAAAGGCAAAGCAAAAGAGCAAGGCAAGGCAAAAGGGCAAGGTACAAGTGCCAGGCAATGCAAAAAGGCACGGCAAGGCAAAAGGGCAAGGCAAAAGGGCAAGGCAAGGCAAAAGGGCAAGGCAAGGGAAAAGGGCAAGGCAAGGCCAAAGGGCAAGGCAAAAGGGCAAGGCAAAAGGGCAAGGCAAGGCAAAAGGACAAGGCAAGGCAAAAGAGCAAGGCAAGGCAAAAGGGCAAATCAAGTGAATAGGGCAAGGCAAAAGGGCAAGGCAAGGCAAAAGGGCAATGCAAAAGTGCAAGGCAAGGCAAAAGGGCAAGCTAAAAGGGCAAGGCAAGGCAATAGGGCAAGACAACGCAAAAAGGCAAGTCAAGGCAAAAGCGCAAGTTAAAAGGGCAAAGCAAGGCAAAAGGTCAAGGCAAGGCAAAAGGGCAAGGCAAGGCAAAAGGGCAAGACACAAGTGCCAGGCAAAAGGGAAAGGTAAGGGAAAAGGGCAAGGCAAGGCCAAAGGGCAAGGCAAAAGGGCAAGGCAAGTCAAAATGGCAAGGCAAGGCAAAATGGCAAGGTAAAATGGCAAGGAAGGCAAGGCAAAAGGGCAAAGCAAGGCAAGGCAATAGGGGAAGGCAAGGCAAAAGGGCAAAGCAAAATAGCAAGGCAAGGCAAAAGGGCAAGGCAAGGCAAAAGGGCAAGGCAAAAGATCAAGGCAAGGCAAAAGGGCGAGGCAATCGAAAAGGGCAAGGCAAGCGAAAAGGGCAAGGCAAAAGGGCAAGGCAACGCAGAAGGACAAGGCAAAAAAGCAAGGCAAGGCAAAAAGGGCAAGACAAGTCAAAAGGGCAAGGCAAGACCAAAGGGCAAGTCAAAAGAAAAAGGCAAGGCAAAAGGGCAAGGCAAGGTAAAAGGGCCAGGCAAAAGGGAAACGCAAAATTGCAAGGCAAGGCAAAAAGGCAAGGCAAAAGGGCAACGCAAGGCAAAAGAGCAACGCAAGCCAATAGGGCAAGGCAAAAGGGCAAGGCAAAAGGGCAAGGCAAGGCAAAAGGGCAAGGCAATAGTGCAAGGCAAAAGGGCAAGGCAATGCAAAATGACATCGCAAGACAGTAGGGCAAGGCAAGGAAATAGGGCAAGGCAAAAGGGCAAGGCAAGGCAAAAGGGCCACGCAAAAGGGCAAGGCAAAAGGGCAAGGCAAGGCAAAGGGACAATGCAATCCAGTAGGGCAAGACAAAAGGACTCGGTAAGGCAAAAGGGCAAGGCAAAAGGGCAAGACAAAAGGGCAAGGCAAGGTAAAAAAGTAAGGCAAAGGAAAAGGGCAAGGCAAAAGGCCAAGGCAAAAGTGCAAGGAAATGCTAAAGGACAAGGCAAGGCAAAAGGACAAGGCAAAAGGGCAAGGCAAGGCAAAAGGGCAATCCAAAAGGGCAAGGCAAGGCAATAGGGCAAGGGAACGCAAAAAGGCAAGTCAAGGCAAAAGGGCAAGGAAAAAGGACAAGGCAAATCAAAAGGTCAAGGCAAGTCAAAAGAGCAAGGCAAGGAAAAAGGACAAGGCAAAAGGGCAAGGCAAGACAAAACGGCAAGGCAAGGCAAAAGGGCAAGGCAAGACAGAATGTAAGGTAAAAGGGCAAGGCAAGGCAAGGCAAAAGGGCAAGGCAAAAGAGCAAGGTAAGGTTAAAGGGCAAAGGAAGGCAAAAGGGCAAGGCAATAGTGCAAGGCAAAAGGGCAAGGCAAAGGAAAAGGGCCAGGCAAAAAGGGCAACGCAAAAGGGCAAGGAAAGGCAAAAGAGCAACGCATAATTGCAAGGCAAGGCAAAAGGGCAAGGCAAAGCAAAAGGGCAATGCAAGGAAAAAGGGCAAAGCAAAAGAACAAGGCAAGGCAAAAGGGCAAGGCAAGGGAAAAGGGCCAGGCAAAAAGGGCAACGCAAAAGGGCAAGGAAAGGCAAAAGAGCAACGCATAATTGCAAGGCAAGGCAAAAGGGCAAGGCAAAGCAAAAGGGCAATGCAAGGAAAAAAGGCAAAGCAAAAGAGCAAGGCAAGGCAAAAGGGCAAGGTACAAGTGCCAGGCAATGCAAAAAGGCACGGCAAGGCAAAAGGGCAAGGCAAAAGGGCAAGGCAAGGCAAAAGGGCAAGGCAAGGGAAAAGGGCAAGGCAAGGCCAAAGGGCAAGGCAAAAGGGCAAGGCAAAAGGGCAAGGCAAGGCAAAAGGACAAGGCAAGGCAAAAGAGCAAGGCAAGGCAAAAGGGCAAATTAAGTGAATAGGGCAAGGCAAAAGGGCAAGGCAAGGCAAAAGGGCAATGCAAAAGTGCAAGGCAAGGCAAAAGGGCAAGCTAAAAGGGCAAGGCAAGGCAATAGGGCAAGACAACGCAAAAAGGCAAGTCAAGGCAAAAGCGCAAGTTAAAAGGGCAAAGCAAGGCAAAAGGTCAAGGCAAGGCAAAAGGGCAAGGCAAGGCAAAAGGGCAAGGCACAAGTGCCAGGCAAGACAAAAAGGCACGGCAAGGCAAAAGGGCAAGGCAAAAGGGCAATGCAAGGCAAAAGGGCAAGGCAAAAGGGCAAGGCAAGGCAAAACGGCAACGCAAGCCAATAGGGCAATGCAAAAGGGCAAGGTAAGGCAAAAGGGCAAGGCAATGCAAAAGGGCAAGGCAAGGGAAAAGGGCAAGGCAAGGCAAAAGGGCAAGGCAAAAGGGCAAAGCAAAAGGGCAAGGCAAGGCAAAAGGACAAGGCAAGGCAAAAGGGCAAGGAAAGGGAAAAGGGGAAGTCGAGGCAATAGGGCAAGGCAAAAGGGCAAGGCAAGGCAAAAGGGTAAGGCAAAGGGGCAAGGCAAGGCAAAAGGGCAAAGCAAGGCAAAAGGGCAAGGGAAAAGGGCGATGCAAGGCAAAAGGGCAATGCAAGGCAATAGTAGAAGGCAAAAGGGCAAGGTAAGGCAAAAGTGCGAGGCAAGGTAAAGGGGAAGGCAAGGGAAAAGGGCAAGGCAAAAGTGAAAGGCTAGGCAAAAGGACAAGGCAAGGCAAAAGGGCAAGGCAAAAAGGCAAGGCAAGGCAAAAGGGCAAGTCAAAAGGGCAGGGCAAGGCAATAGGGCAAGAAAACGCAAAAAGGCAAGTCAAGGCAAAAGGGCAAGGAAAAAGGGCAAGGCAAGGCAAAAGGTCAAGACAAGTCAAAAGGGCCAGGCAAGACAAAAGGACAAGGCAAGAGGGAAAGGCAAGGCAAAAGGACAAGGCAAAAGGGCAAGGTAAAAGGGCAAGGCAAGGCAAAGCAAAAGGGCAAGGCAAAAGAGCAAGTTAAGACTAAAGGGTAAAGCAAGGCAAAAGGGCAAGGCAATAGTGCAAGGCAAAAGGGCAAGACAAAGGCAAAAGGGCAAGGCAAGGCAAAATGCAAGGTAAAAGGGGAAGGCAAGGCAAGGCAAAAGGGCAAGGCAAAAGAGCAAGTTAAGGCTAAAGGGCAAAGCAAGGTAAAAGGGCCAGGCAAAAGGGCAACGCAAAAGGGCAAGGACAGGTAAAAGGGCAACGCAAAATGGCAAGGCAAGGCAAAAGGGTAAGGCAATGCAAAAGAGCAATGCAAGGAAAAAGGGCAAGTCACAAGTGCCAGGCAAGGCAAAAAGGCATGGCAAGGCAAAAGGGCAAGGCGAAAGGGCAATGCAAGGCAAAAGGGCAATGCAAGGCAATAGGAGAAGGTAAAAGGGCAAAGAAAGGCAAAAGTGAAGGCAAGGCAAAAGGGCAAGGCAAAAGGGCAAGGTAAGGCAAAAGGGCAAGGCAAGTCAGAAGGGCAAGGCAAGGAAAAAGGGCAAAGCAAAAGGGCAAGGTAAGGCAAAAGGGCAAGGCAAGGCAAAATGCAAGGTAAAAGGGCAAGGCAAGGCAAGGCAGAAGTGCAAGGCAAAAGAGCAAGTTAAGGTTAAAGGGCAAATCAAGGCAAAAGGGCAAGGCAATAGTGCAAGGCAAAAGGGCAAGGCAAGGCAAAAGAGCAACGCATAATGGCAAGTCAAGGCAAAAGGGCAAGGCAAAGCAACAAGGCAATGCAAGGAAAAAGGGCAAAGCAAAAGGGAAAGGCAAGGCAAAATGGCAAGGTACAAGTGCCAGGCAATGCAAAAAGGCACGACAAGGTAAAAGGGCAAGGCAAAAGGGCAATGCAAGGCAATAGGAGAAGGCAAAAGGGCAAGGCAAGGCAAAAGTGCAAGGCAAGGCAAAAGGGCAAGGCAAAAGGACAAGGCAAGGCAAAAGGGCTAGACAAGGGAAAAGGGAAAGTCAAAAGGCAATAGGGCAAGGCAAAAAGGCAAGGCAAGGCAAAAGGGCAATGCAAAAGGGCATGGCAAGGCAAAAGGGTAAGGCAAGGCAAAAGGGCAAAGCAAGACAATTGGGCAAGGCAACGCAAAAAGGCAAGTCAAGGCAAAACGGCAAGGAAAAAGGGCAAGGCAAGGCAAAAGGTCAAGGCAAGGCAAAAGGGCAAGGCAAGGAAAAAGAGCAAGGCAAAAGGGCAAGGCAAGGCAAAAGGGAAAGGCAAGGCAAAATGAAAGGTAAAAGGGCAAGGCAAGGCAAGGCAAAAGGGCAAAGCAAGGCAAGGCAAAAGGGCAAGGCAAGGTAAAAGGGCAACGCAAAATGGCAAGGCAAGGCAAAAGGGCAAGGCAAGGTAAAAGGGCAAGATAAAAGGGCAAGGCAATGCAAAATGTCAAGGAAAAGCAAAAGGGCAAGGCAAGGAAAAAAGGCAAGGCAAAAGCGCAAGGCAAGGCAAGGAAAAAGGGCAAGGCAAGGCAAGGCAAAAGGGCAAGGCAAGGTAAAAGGGCAAGGTAAAAGGGCAAGGCAAAATAGCAAGGCAATGCAAAAGGGCAAGACAAGGGAAAAGGGGAAGGTAAAAGGGCAAGGCAATGCAAAAGGGCAAGGCAAGGCAAAAGGGCAAGTCAAGGCAAAATGCAAGGTAAAAGGGCAAGGCAAGGCAAGGGAAAAGGACAAGGCAAAAGAGCAAGTTAAGGCTAAAGGGCAAAGCAAGGAAAAAGGGCAAGGCAATAGTGCAAGGCAAAAGGGCAAGGCAAGGCAAAAGGGACAGGCAAAAGGGCAACGCAAGGCAAAAGAGCCAGGCAAAAGGGCAACGCAACACGGCAAGGCAAGGCAAAAGGGCAACGCAAAATGGCAAGGCAAGGCAAAAGGGTAAGGCAAGGCAAAAGGGCAAAGCAAGGCAAGGCAAAATGGCAAGGCAATGCAAAAGGGCAAGGCAAAAGAGAAAGGCAAGGCAAAAGGACAACGCAAAATGCCAAGGCAAGGCAAAAAAGCAAGGCAAGGCCAAGTGAGAAGGCAAAAGGGCAAGGCAAATTAAAAGTGCAAGGCAAGGAAAAAGGGCAAGGCAAAGAAAAAGGGCAAGGCAAAAGCGCAAGGCAAGTCAAAAGTGCAAGGCAAGGCAAAAGGGAAAGGCAAGGGAAAAGGGCAAGGGAAGGCATTAGGGGAAGGTATTAGAGCAAGGGAAAAGGGCAAGGCAAGGCAAAAGGGCAAGGCAAAAGTGCAAGGCAAGGCAAAAGGGCAAGGCAACGTAAAAAGGCAAGGCAAGGCAAAAGGTCAAGGCAAAAGGGCAAGGCAGAAGGGCAAGGAAAAAGGGTAAGGCAAGGAAAGGCAAAAGGGCAAAGCAAGGCAAAGTAAAAGGGCAAGGCAAGGCAAAAGGGCAAGGCTAAAGAGCAAGGCAGGCAAAAGGGCAAGGCAAGTCAAAAGGGCAAGGCAAGGCAAAATGCAACGTAAAAGGGCAAGGCAAGGCAAGGCAAAATGGCAAAGCAAGGCAAGGCAAAAGGGCAAGGCAAGGTAAAAGGGCAAGGGAAAATGGCAAGGCAAGGCAAAAGGGCAAGGCAAGGGAAAAGGGCAAGGTAAAAGGGCAAGGCAAGGCAAAAGGTCAGGGAAAGGCAAAAAGGCAAGGCAAGGAAAAATGGCAAAGCAAAAGGGCAAGGCAAGGCAAAAGGGCAAGGCAAGGCAAGGTAAAAGGGCAAGGCAAAAGAGCAAGTTAAGGCTAAAGGGCAAAGCAAGGCAAAAGAGCAAGGCTATAGTGCAAGGCAAAAGGGCAAGGCAAGGCAAAAGGGCCAGGAAAAAGGGCAACGCAAGGCAAAAGGGCCAGGCAAAAGAGCAAGGCAAAAGGGCAAGGCAAGGCAAAAGGGCAAAGCAAGGCAACGTAAAATGGCAAGGCAAGGCAAAAAAGCAAGGCAAGGTCAAGTGAGAAGGCAAAAGGGAAGGCAAATTAAAAGTGCAAGGGAAGGAAAAAGGGCAAGGCAAAGAAAAAGGGCAAGGCAAGGCAAAAGGGCAAGGCAACGTAAAAAGGCAAGGCAAGGCAAAAGGGCAAGGCAAAAGGGCAAGGCAAAAAAGGAAGTTAAAAGGGCATGGTAAGAAAAGGCAAAAGGACAAAGCAAGGCAAAGCAAAAGGGCAAGGCAAGGCAAAAGGTCAAGGCTAAAGAGCAAGGCAAGGCAAAAGGGCAAGGCAAGTCAAAAGGGCAAGGTAAGGTAAAATGCAAGGTAAAAGGGCAAGGCAAGGAAAAAGAGCAAGGCGAAAGGGCAAAGCGGGGCAAAAGGTCAAGGGACAAGTGCCAGGCAAGGCAAAAAGGCAAGGCAAGGCAAAGGGGCAAGGCAAAAGGGCAATGAAAGGAAAAAGGGCAATGCAAGGCAATAGCAGATGGCAAAAGGGCAAGGCAAGGCAAAAGTGCAAGGAAAGGCAAAAAAGCAAGGCAAAAGGGCAAGGCAAGGCAAAAGTGCAAAGCAAAAGGGCAAGGCAAGGCAAAAGGACAAGGCAAGGGAAAAGGGCAAGGCAAGGCAAAAGGGTAAGGAAAAAGGGCTAGGCAATGCAAAAGGGCAAGGCAATGCAAAAGGGCAAGGCAAAAGGGCAGGGAAGGCCAAAGGCCAAGGCAAGGCAATAGGGCAAGGCAAAATGGCAAGGCAACGCAAAAGGCCAAGGCAAAAGGGCAAGGCAAAAGGTGAAGGCAAGGCAAAAGGGCAAGGCAAGGAAAAAGGGCAAGGCAAAAGGGCAAGGCAAGACAAAAGGGCAAGGCAAGGCAAAAGGGCAATGCAAGGAAAAAAAGCAAGGTAAAAGGGCAAGGCAAGGCAAAAGGGCAAACAAAATGGCAAAGGAAGGCAAAACGGCAAAGAGGAAGGCAAAAGGGAAAGGCAAGGCAAAAGGGCAAGGCAAGGCAAAAGGGCAAGGAGAGGCAAAAGGGCAAGGCAAGGCCAAAGGACAAGGCAAAAGGGCAAGGCAATGCAAAAGTGCAAGGCAAGGTAAAAGGGCAAGGCAACGCAAAAGGGCAAGGCAAAAGGGCAAGGCAAAAGGGCAAGGCAAGGCAATAGGACAAGGCAAAAGGGCAAGACAAGGCAAAAGTGCAAGGGAAGGCAAAAGGGCAAGGCAAAAGGGCAACGCAAGCCAATAGGGCAACGCAAGCCAATAGGACAAGGCAAAATGGCAAGACAAGACAAAAGGGCACGGGTAGGCAAAAGGGCAATGCAAGGAAAAAGGGCAAGGTAAAAGGGCAAGGCAAGGCAAAAGGGCAAGGTAAAATGGCAAGGAAGGCAAGGCAAAAGGGGAAAGCAAGGTAAAGCAAAAGGGCAAGGTAAGGCAAAAGTGCAATGCAAAACAGCAGGGGAAGGCAAAAGGGCAAGGCAAGCGAAAAGGGCAAGGCAAAAGGGCAAGGCAACGCAGAAGGGCAAGGCAAAAGGGCAAGGCAAGGCAAAAAGGGCAAGACAAGGCAAAAGGGCAAGGCAAAAGGGAAACGCAAAATTGCAAGGCAAGGCAAAAGGGCAAGTCAAAAGGGCAACGCAAGAAAAAAGAGCAACGCAAGCCAATAGGGTAAGGCAAAAGGGCAAGGCAAGGCAAAAAGGGCAAGGCACAAGTGCGAGGCAAGGGAAAAAGGCACGGCAAGGTAAAAGGGCAAGACAAAAGGGCAATGCAAGGCAAAAGGGCAAGGCAAAAGGGGAAGGCAAGGCAAAAGGGCAAGGCAAAAGGGCAAGGCAACGCAGAAGAGCAAAACAAGGGAAAAGGGCAAGGCAAGGGCAAAGGGCAAGGCAAAAGGGCAAGGCAAAATGGCAAGGCAAGGCAAAAGGACAAAGCAAGGCAAAAGAGCAAGGAAAGGGAAAAGGGCAAGTCAAGGCAATAGGGCAAGGCAAGAGGGCAAGGCAAGGCAAAAGGGCAATGCAAAAGGGCAAGGCAAGGCAAAAGGGCAAGCCAAAAGGGCAAGGCAAGGCAATAGGGCAAGGCAACGCAAAAAGGCAAGGCAAGGCAAAAGGGCAAGGTAAAAGGGCAAGGCAAGGCAAAAGGTCAAGGCAAGGGAAAAGGGCAAGGCAAGGCAAAAGGGCAAGTCAAGGAAAAATGCAAGGTAAAAGGGCAAGGCAAGGCAAGGCAAAAGGGCAAAGCAACAGTGCAAGGGAAAAGGGCAACGCAAGGCAAAAGTGTGCGGCAAAAGGGCAACGCAAAAGGGCAAGGCAAGGCAAAAGGGCAACGCAAAATGGCAAGGCAAGGCAAAAGGGCAAGGCAAGGCAAAAGGGCAATGCAAGGAAAAAGGGCAAGGCGAAAGGGCAAAGCGGAGCAAAAGGTCAAGGGACAAGTGCCAGGCAAGGCAAAAAGGCAAGGCAAGGCAAAGGGGCAAGGCAAAAGCGCAATGAAAGGAAAAAGGGCAATGCAAGGCAATAGCAGATGGCAAAAGGGCAAGGCAAGGCAAAAGTGCAAGGAAAGGCAAAAAAGCAAGGTAAAAGGGCAAGGCAAGGCAAAAGTGCAAGGCAAAAGGGCAAGGCAAAAGGGCAAGGCAAGGTAAAAGGGCAAGGCAAGGGAAAAGGGCAAGGCAAGGCAAAAGGGCAAGGAAAAAGGGCTAGGCAATGCAAAAGGGCAAGGCAATGCAAAAGAGCAAGGCAAAAGGGCAAGGCAAGGCAAAAGGACAGGGAAGGCCAAAGGCCAAGGCAAGACAATAGGGCAAGGCAAAATGGCAAGGCAACGCAAAAGGCCAAGGCAAAAGGGCAAGGCAAAAGGTGAAGGCAAGGCAAAAGGGCAAGGCAAGGAAAAAGGGCAAGGCAAAAGGGCAAGGCAAGACAAAAGGGCAAGGCAAGGCAAAAGGGCAATGCAAGGAAAAAAAGCAAGGTAAAAGGGCAAGGCAAGGCAAAAGGGCAAACAAAATGGCAAAGGAAGGCAAAACGGCAAAGGGGAAGGCAAAAGGGAAAGGCAAGGCAAAAGAGCAAGGCAAGGCAAAAGGGCAAGGCACAACTGCCAGGCAAGGCAAAAAGGCAAGGCAAGGCAAACGGGCAAAGCAAAAGTGCAATGCAAGGCAATAGGAGAAGGTAAAAGGGCAAGGCAAAGCAAAAGTGCAAGGCAAGGCAAAAGGGCAAGGCAAAAGGGCAAGGCAAGGGAAAATGGCATCACAAGCCAATAGGGCAAGGCAAAAAGGCACAACAAGGCAAAAGGGCAAGGCAAAAGGGCAAGGCAAGGCAAAAGGGAAAGGCAAGGCAAAAGGACAAGGCAAGGCCAAAAGACAAGGCAAAAGGGCAAGGCAAGGCAAAAGGGCAAGGCTAGGCAAAAGGGCAAGGCAAAAGGTCAATGCAAGGCAAAAGGACAAGGCAAGGCAAAAGGGCAAGGCAAGGCAAAAGGGCAAGTCAAGGCAATAGGGCAAGGCAAAAGGGCAATGCAAAAGGGCAAGACAAGTCAAAAGGGCAAGGTAAGGCAAAAGGGCAAGGCAAAAAGGCAAAGCAAGGCAAAAGGACAAGGGAAGGCAAAAGGGCAAGGCAAGGCAAAAGGGCAAGGCAAGGCAAAAGGACAAGGCAAGGCAAAAGGGCAAGGCAAAAGGGCAAGGCAAGGCAAAAGGGAAAGGCAAGTAAAAAGGGAAGGCAAGGCCAAAGGGCAAGGCAAAAGGGCAAGGCAAGACTAAAGGGCAAGGCAAGGCAAAAGGAGAAGGCAACGCAAAAGGGCAAGTGAAGGTAAAAGGATAAGGCAAGGCAAAAGGGAACACAAAAATGCAAGACAAGGGAAAAGGGCAAGGCAAGGCAAAAGGGAAAGGCAAGGGAAAAGGGCAAGGCAAGGCCAAAGGGCAAGGCAAAAGTGCAGGGCAAGGCAAAAGGGCAAGGCAAGGCAAAAGGGCAAGGCAAGGCAAAAGGGCAAGGCAAGGCAAAAGGATAAGGCAAGGCAAAAGGGCAAGGCAAAAGGGCAAGTCAAGGCAATAGGGCAAGGCAAAAGGGAACACAAAAAGGCAAGGCAAGGGAAAAGGACAAGGCAAGGCAAAAGGGCAAGGCAAAAGGGCAATACAAGGTAAAAGGGCCAGGCAAAAGGGCAACGCAAAAGGGCAAGGCAAGGCAAAAGGGCAACGCAAAATGGCAAGGCAAGGAAAAAGGGCAAGGCAAGGTAAAAGGGCAAGGCAAAAGAGCAAGTTAAGGCTAAAGGGCAAAGCAAGGCAAAAGGGCAAGGCAAGGGAAAAGGGCAAGGCAAGGCAATAGGGCAAGACCAAAGGGCAAGGCAAAAGGGCAAGGCAAAAGGGCAACGCAAAAAGGCAAGGCAAGGCAAAAGGGAAACGCAAAATGGCAAGGCAAGGCAAAAGGGCAATGCAATGAAAAAGGTCAAGGGAAAAAGGGCAAGGCAAAAGGGGAAAAAAAAGGGCAAGGGAAGGCAAAACGGCAAAGGGGAAGGCAAAGCGAAAGGCAAGGCAAAAGGGCAAGGCAAGGCATAAGGGCAAGGCACAACTACCAGGCAAGGCAAAAAGGCAAGGCAAGGCAAACGGGCAAGGCAAAAGGGCAATACAAGCCAATAGGAGAAGGCAAAAGGGCAAGGCAAGGCAAAAGTGCAAGGCAAGGCAATAGGACAAGGCAAAAGGGCAAGACAAGGCAAAAGTGCCAGGGAAGGCAAAAGGGCAAGGGAAAAGGGCAAGGCAACGCTAAAGGGCAAAGAAAGGCAAAAGAGCAAGACAAGGCAAAAGGGCAAGGCGAAAGGGCAAGGCAAGGCAAAAGGGCAAGGCGAAAGGGCAAGGCAAGGCAAAAGGGCAAGGCAAGGCAAAAGGGCAAGGCAAAACGGCAAGGCAATGTAGACGGGCAAGGTAAAAGGGCAAGGCAAGGCAAAAGGGTAAGGCAATGCAAAAGGGCAAGGCAAGCCAATAGGGCAAGGCAAAAGGGTAAGGCAAGGCAAAAGGGCAAGGAGAGGTAAAAGGGCAAGGCAAAAGGGCAAGGCAAGGCAAAAGGGAAACGCAAGCCAATAGGGCAAGGCAAAAGAATAAGGCAAGGCAAAAAGGCAAGGCAAAAGGGCAAGGCAAAAGGGAAAGGCAAGGCAAAAGGGCAAGGTAATGCAAAAGGGCAAGGCAAAAGGGTAAGGCAAGGCAAAAGGGTAAGGCAAGTGAAAAGGGCAAGGCAAAAGGACAAGGCAAGGCAAAAGGGCAGGGCAAGGCAAAATGGCAATTAGAGGCAAAAGGGCAAGGCAAGGCAAAAGGGCAAGGCAAAAGGGCAAGGCAAAGCAAAAGAGCAAGGCAAGGCAAAAGGACAAGGGAAGGCAAAAGGGCAATGCAAAAGTGCAAGGCAAGGCAAAAGGGCAAAGCAAGCCAGTAGGTCAAGGCAAAACGGTAAGGCAAGGCAAAAGGGCAAGGCAAAAGGGCAAGGCAAAAGGGCAAGGCAAGGGAAAAGGGCAAGGCAAAAGGACAAGGCAAGGCAACAGGTCAAGGCAAGGAAAAGAGGGCAAGGCAAAAGGACAAGGCAAGGCAAAAGGGCAAGGCAAGGCAAAAGAGCAAGGAGAGGTAAAAGGGTAAGGCAAGACAAAAGGGCAAGGCAAAAGGGCAAGGCAAGGCAAAAGAACAAGGCAAGGCAAAAGGGCAAGGTAAGGCAATAGGGCAAGTCAAAGGGGGAAGGCAAGGCAAAAGGGCAATGCAAAAGGGCAAGGGAAGGCAAAAGGGCAGGATAAAAGGGGAAGGCAAGGCAAAAGGGCAAAGCAAGGCAAGGCAAAAGGGCAAGGCAAGGCAAAAGGGCAAGGCAAGGCAAAAGGGCAAGGGAAAAGGGCAAGGCAACGCTAAAGGGCAAAGAAAGGCAAAAGAGCAAGGCAAGGCAAAAGGGCAAGGCGAAAGGGCAAGGCAAGGCAAAAGGGCAAGGCAAGGCAAAAGGGCAAGGCAAAACGGCAAGGCAATGTAGACGGGCAAGGTAAAAGGGCAAGGCAAGGCAAAAGGGTAAGGCAAGGCAAAAGGGCAAGGCAAGCCAATAGGGCAAGGCAAAAGGGTAAGGCAAGGCAAAAGGGCAAGGAGAGGTAAAAGGGCAAGGCAAAAGGGCAAGGCAAGGCAAAAGGGAAACGCAAGCCAATAGGGCAAGGCAAAAGAATAAGGCAAGGCAAAAAGGCAAGGCAAAAGGGCAAGGCAAAAGGGAAAGGCAAGGCAAAAGGGCAAGGTAATGCAAAAGGGCAAGGCAAAAGGGTAAGGCAAGGCAAAAGGGCAAGGCAAGGCAAAAGGGCAAGGTAAGGCAAAAGGGCAAGGCAAAAGGGCAAGGCAAGGCAAAAGGGCAAGGCAAGTGAAAAGGGCAAGGCAAAAGGGCAAGGTAATGCAGAAGGGCAAGGCAAAAGGGCAAGGCAAGGCAATAGGGCAAGGCAAAAGGGCAAGGCAAGGCAAAAGGGCAATGCAAAAGGACAAGGCAAGGCAAAAGGGCAAGCCAAAAGGACAAGGGAAAACAATAGGGCAAGGCAACGCAAAAAGGCAAACGGCAAGGCAAAGTGCAAGGCAAGGCAAAAGGGCAAGGCAAAAGGGCAATGCAAGGAAAAAGGGCAAGGCAAGGCAATAGGACAAGGCAAAAGGGCAAGGCAAGGCAAAAGTACAAGGCAAGGCAAAAGGGCAAGGCAAAAGGGCAAGGCAAGGCAAAAGGGCAACGTAAGCCAATAGGGCAAGGCAAAAGGGCAAGGCAAGGCAAAAGGGCAAGGCAAGGCAAAAGGGCAAGGCAATGGAAAAGGGCAAGGCAAGGCAAAATGGCAAGGTAAGGCCAAAGGGCAAGTCAAAAAAGCCAGGCAAGGTAAAAAGGCAAGGCGAGTGAAAAGGGCAAGGCAAATGGGCAAGGCAACGCAGAAGGGCAACGCAAAAGGGCAAGGCAAGGCAAAAGGTGTAAGACAAGTCAAAAGAGCAAGGCAAGGCCAAAGGACAAGTCAAAAGAGGAAGGTAAGGCAAAAGGGCAAGGCAAAAGGGCAAGGGAAGACAAAAGAACAAGGCAAATGGGCAAGGCAAGGCAAAAGGGTCAGGGAAAAGGGCAAGGCAAAAGGGCAAGGCAAGGCAAAAGAGCAACGGAAAAGGGCAAGGCAAGGCAAAAGGGCAAGGCAAAAGGGGAAGGGAAGACAAAAGGGCAACGCAAAAGGGCAAGGCAAGGCAAATGGGCAAGTGAAGGCAAAGGGGCAATGCAAGGAAAAATTGCAAGGCAAAAGGGCAAGGCAAGGCAACAGGGCAAACAAAAGGGCAAAGGAAGGCAAAACGGCAAAGGGGAAGGCAAAAGAGCAAGGCAAGGCAAAAGGGCAATGCAAGGCAAAAGGGCAAGGCAAGGCAAAAGGGCAAGGCAAAAGGGCAAGGCTAGACAAAAGGGCAACGCAAGCCAATACGGCAAGGCAAGGCAAAAGGGAAAGGCAAAAGGGCAAGGCAAAAGGGCAAGGCAAGGCAAAAGGGCAAGGCAAGGGAAAAGGGCAAGGCAATGCGAAAGGGCAAGGCAAAAGGGCAAGGCAAGGCAAAAAGGTAAGGAAAGTGAAAAGGGCAAGGCAAAAGGACAAGGCAAGGCAAAAGGGCAAGGCAAGGCAAAAGGGCAAGGAGAGGTAAAAGGGCAAGGCAAGGCAAAAGGACAAGGCAAAATGACAAGGCAAAGCGAAAGTTCAAGACAAGGCAAAAGGGCAAGGCAAGGTAAAAGTGCAACGCAAGCCAATAGGACAAGGCAAAAAGGGCAAGGCAAGGCAAAAGGGCAAGGGAAGGCAAAAGGGCAAGGCAAGGCAAAAGGGCAAGGCAAGGCAAAAGGGCAAGGCAAGGCAAAAGGGTAAGGCAAAAGAGCAAGGCAAGGCAAAAGGGTAAGGCGAGTGAAAAGGGCAAGGCAAATATGCAAGGTAACACAGAAGGGCAAGGCAAAAGGGTAAGGCAAGGCAAAAAATGCAAGACAAGTCAAAAGAGCAAGGCAAGGCCAAAGGGCAAGGCAAAAGGGCAAGGCAAGACAAAAGAACAATGCAAAAGGACAAGGCAAGGTAAAAGGGCCAGGCAAAAGGGCAAGGCAAAAGGGCAACGGAAAAGGACAAGGTAAGGCAAATGGTCAAGGCAAGGCAAAAGGGCAATGGAAGGAAAAAGGGCACGGCAAAAGGGCAAGGTAAGGCAAAAGGGCAAACAAAAGGGCAAAGGCAGGCAAAATGGCAAAGAGGAAGGCAAAAGAGCAAGGCAAGGCAAAAGGGCAATGCAAGGCAAAAGGGCAAGGCAAGACAAAAGGGCAAGGCAAAAGGGCAAGGCAAGACAAAAGGGGAACGAAGCCAATAGGGCAAGGCAAAAGGGTAAGGCAAGGCAAAAGGGCAAGGCAAAAGGGCAAGGCAAGGCAAAAGGGCAAGGCAAGGCAAAAGGGCAAGGCAAAAGGGCAAGGCAAGGCAAAAGGGCAAGGCAAAAGTGCAAGGAAAGGCAAAAGGACAAGTCAAGGCAAAAGGGCAAGGCAAGGGAAAAAGGCAAGTCAAGGCAATAGGGCAAGGCAAAAGCGCAAGGCAAGGCAAAAGGTCAATGCAAAAGGGCAAGGCAAGGCAAAAGGGCAAGCCAAAAGGGCAAGGCAAGGCAATAGGGCAAGGCAACGCAAAAAGGCAAGTCAAGTCAAAAGGACAAGAAAAAATGGCAAGGCAAGGCAAAAGGTCAAGGCAAGGCAAAAGGCAAGGCAAGGCAAAAGGGCAAGGCAAGGCCAAAGGGCAAGGCAAAAGGGCAAGGCAAAAGGGCAAGGCAAGGCAAAAGGACAAGGAAAGGGAAAAGGGCAAGGAAAGGGAAAAGGGGAAGTCAAGTTAATAGGGCAAGGCAAAAGAGAAAGGCAAGGCAAAAGGGCAATGCAAAATGGCAAGCGAAGGGAAAAAAGCACGGCAAAAGGGCAAGGCAAGGCAAAAGGGCAAGGCAAGGCAAAAGGGCAAGGCAAGGCAAAAGGGCAAGGCACAAGTGCCAGGCAAGGCAAAAAGTCACGGCAAGGCAAAAGGGCAAGGCAAAAGGGCAATGCAAGTTAAAAGGGCAAGACAAGGCAAAAGGGCAAGGCACAACTGCCAGGCAAGGCAAAAAGACAAGGCAAGGCAAAAGGGCAAGGCAAAAGTGCAATGCAAGGCAATAGGAGAAGGCAAAAGGGCAAGGCAAGGCAAAAGTGCAAGGCAAGGCAAAAGGGCAAGGCAAAAGGGCAAGGCAAGTCAAAAGGGCATCGCAAGCCAATAGAGCAAGGAAAAAGGGCAATGCAAGGCAAAAGGGCAATGCAAGGCAAAAGGGCAAGGCAAGGCAAAAGGGCAAGGCAAAAGAGCAAGTACAGGCTAAAGGGCAAAGCAAGGCAAAAGTGCAAGGCACGGCCAAAGGGCAAGGCAAGGCAAAAGGGCAACGCAAGCCAATAGGGCAAGTCAAAAGGACAAGGCAAAAGGGCAAGGAAAAACAAAAGGACAAGGCAATGCAAAAGGGCTAGGCAAGGGAAAAGGGCAAGTCAAGGCAATAGGGCAATGCAAAAGGGCAAGGCAATGCAAAAGGTCAATGCAAAAGGGCAAGGCAAGGCAAAAGGGCAAGCCAAAATGGCAAGGCAAGGCAATAGGACAAGGCAACGCAAAAAGGCAAGTCAAGGCAAAAGGGCAAGAAAAAAGGGCAAGGCAAGGCAAAAGGTCAAGGCAAGGCAAAAGGCAAGACAAGGCAAAAGGGCAAGGCAAGGCCAAAGGGCAAGGCAAAAGGGCAAGGCAAAAGGGCAAGGGAAGGCAAAAGGACAAGGCAAGGCAAAAGGGCAAGGAAAGGGAAAAGGGCAAGTCAAGTCAATAGGGCAAGGCAAAAGAGCAAGGCAAGGCAAAAGGGCAATGCAAAATGACAAGCGAAGGCAAAAAAGCACGGCAAAAGGGCAAGGCAAGGCAAAAGTGCACGGCAAGGCAAAAGGGCAAGGCAAGGCGAAAGGGCAAGGCACAAGTGCCAGGCAAGGCAAAAAGTCACGGCAAGGCAAAAGGGCAAGGCAAAAGGGCAATGCAAGGCAAAAGGGCAATGCAAGGTAATACAAGAAGGGAAAAGGGGAAGGCAAGGGAAAAGGGAAACGCAAGGCAAAAGGGCAAGACAAGGCAAAAGGGCAAGACACAACTGCCAGGCAAGGCAAAAAGACAAGGCAAGGCAAAAGGGCAAGGCAAAAGTGCAATGCAATGCAATAGGAGAAGGCAAAAGGGCAAGGCAAGGCAAAAGTGCAAGGCAAGGCAAAAGGGCAAGGCAAAAGGGCAAGGCAAGTCAAAAGGGCATCGCAAGCCAATAGAGCAAGGCAAAAGGGCAATGCAAGGCAAAAGGGCAAGGCAAGGCAAAAGGGCAAGGAAAGGCAAAAGGGCAAGGCAAAAGAGCAAGTACACGCTAAAGGGCAAAGCAAGGCAAAAGTGCAAGGCAAGGTCAAAGGGCAAGGCAAGGCAAAAGGGCAACGCAAGCCAATAGGGCAAGTCAAAAGGACAAGGCAAAAGGGCAAGGAAAGGCAAAAGGACAAGGCAAGGCAAAAGGGCTAGGCAAGGGAAATGGGCAAGTCAAGTCAATAGGGCAAGGCAAAAGGGCAAGGCAAGGCAAAATGGCAATGCAAAAGGTCAAGGCAAGGCAAAAGGGCAATGCAAGGCAATAGGAGAAGGCAAAAGGGCAAGACAAGGCAAAAGCGTAGGCAAGGCAAACGGTCAAGGCAAAAGGGCAAGGCAAAAGTGCAAGGCAAGGCAAAAGGGGAACGCAAAATGGCAAGGCAAGGCCAAAGGGCAAGGCAAAAGGGCAAGGCAAAAGGACAACGCAAGGCAAAAGGGTAAGGCAATGTAATAGGGCAAGGAGAGGCAAAAGGGCAAGGTAAAGCTAGAGGATAAGGTAAAAGGGCAAGGCAATGCAAAAGTGCAAGGGAAGGCAAAGGGGAAGGCAAGGCAAAAGGACAAGGCAAAAGTGCAAGGAAAGGCAAAAGGACAAGTCAAGGCAAAAGGGCAAGGCAAGGGAAAAGGGTAAGTCAAGGCAATAGGGCAAGGCAATGCAAAAGGGCAAGGCAAGGCAAAAGGGCAATGCAAAAGGGCAAGGAAAAAAGGGCAAGGCAAAAGGGCAAGGTAAGACAAAAGATCAAGGCAGGGCAAAAGGGTAAGGCAAGGCAAAAGGGCAAGGCACAAGTGCCAGGCAAGGCAAAAAGGCACGGCAAGGCAAAAGGGCAAGGGAAAAGGGCAATGCAAGGCAAAGGGGCAATGCAAGGCAAGAGGAGAAGGCAAAAGGGTAAGGCAAGGCAAAACGGAAAGTCAAGGCAAAAGGGCAAGGTAAGGCAAAAGGGCAAGGCACAACTGCCGGGCAAGGCACAACTGCCAGGCAAGGAAAAAAAGGCAAGGCAAGGCAAAAGGGTAAAGCAAAAGGGCAAGGCAAGGCAAAAGTGCAAGGCAAGGCCAAAGGGCAAGGCCAAAGGGCAAGGCAAGGGAAAAGGGCATCGCAAGCCAATAGGGTAAGGCAAAAGGGCAAGGCAAGGCAAAAGGGCCGGGCAAAAGGGCAACGCAAAAGGGAAAAGCAAGGCAAAAGAGCAATGCAAGGAAAAAGGGCAAGGCAAAAGGGCAAGGTAAGGCAAAAGGGCAAGGCACAAGTGCCAGGCAAGGCAAAAAGGCATGGTAAGGCAAAGGGCAAGGCAAAAGGGCAATGCAAGGCAAAAAGGCAATGCAAGGCAATAGGAGAAGGCAAAAGGGCAAGGAAAGACAAAAGTAAAGGCAAGGCAGAAGGGCAAGGCAAAAGGGCAAGGCAAGGCAAAAGTGCAACACAAGCCAATGGGGCAAGGCAAAATGGCAAGGCAAGGCAAAAGGGCAAGGCAAGGCCAAAGGACAATGCAAAAGGGCAAGGCAAAAGGGCAAGGCAAGGCAAAAGGACAAGGCAAGGCAAAAGGGAAAGGCAAGGGAAATGGGCAAGTCAAGTCAATAGGGCAAGGCAAAAGGGGAAGGCAAGGCAAAATGGCAATGCAAAAGGGCAAGGCAAGGCAAAAGGGCAAGCCAAAAGGGCAAGGCAAGGCAAAAGGTCAAGGCAAGGCAAAAGGGGAAGGCAAGACAAAAGGGCAAGGCACAAGTGCCAGGCAAGGCAAAAAGGCACGGCAAGGCAAAAGGGCAAGACAAAAGGGCAATGCAAGGCAAAAGGGCAAGGCAAGGCAATAGGAGAAGGCAAAAGGGTAAGGCAAGGCAAAAGTGCAAGGCAAGGCAAAAGGGCAAGGCAAAAGGGCAAGGCAAGGCAAAAGGGCAACGCAAGCCAATAGGGCAAGGCAAAAGGGCAAGGCAAGGCAAAAGGGCAAGGCAAAAGGGCAAGGCAAGGCAAAAGGGCAAGGGAAGGGAAAAAGGCAAGGTAAAAGGGCAAGGCAAGGCAAGGCAAAAGGGCAAGGAGAGGCAAAAGAGCAAGGCAAGGCAAAAGGACAAGGCAAATGTGCAAGGAAAGGCAAAAGGACAAGTCAAGGCAAAAGGGCAAGTCAATAGAAAAGGGCAAGTCAAGGCAATAGGGCAAGGGAAAAGGGCAAGGCAAGGCAAAAGGGCTATGCATAAGGGCAAGGCAAGGCAAAATGACAAGCCAAAAGGGCAAAGCAAGACAATAGGGCAAGGCAACACAAAAAGGCAAGTCAAGGCAAAAGGGCAAAGAAAAAGGGCAAGGCAAGGCAAAAGGGCAAGGCAAGGCAAAAGGGCAAGGCAAGGCAAAAGGGCAAGGCAAGGCAAAATGTAAGGTAAAAGGGCTAGGCAGGGAAAGGCAAAAAGGTAAGGCAAAAGAGCAAGTTAAGGCTAAAGGGCAAAGCAACGCATAAGGACAAGACAATAGTGTAAGGCAAAAGGGCAAGGCAAGGCAAAAGGGCCAGGCAAAAAGCCAACGCCAAAGGGCAAGGCAAGGCAAAAGAGCAATGCAAAATGGCAAGGCAAGGCAAAAGGGCAAGGCAAGGCAAAAGGGCAAGGTAAGGCAAAAGGGGAAGGCAAAAGGGCAAGGCAAGGCAAAAGGACAAGGCAAAAGTGCAAGGAAAGGCAAAAGGACAAGTCAAGGCAAAAGGGCAAGGCAAGGGAAAAGGGCAAGTCAAGGCAATAGGGCAAGGCAAAAGGGCAATGCAAAAGGGCAAGGCAAAGCAAAAGGGCAAGCCAAAAGGGCAAGGCAAGGTAATAGGGCAAGGCAACGCAAAAAGGCAAGTCAAGGCAAAAGGGCAAGGCAAAAGGTGAAGGCAAGGGAAAAGGTCAAGGCAAGGCAAAAGGACAAGGCAAGGCAAAAGGGCAAGGCAAGGCAAAAGGGCAAGTCAAGGGAAAATGCAAGGTAAAAGTGCAAGGAAAGGCAAGGAAAAAGGGCAAGGCAAAAGAGCAAGTTAAGGCTAAAGGGCAAAGCAAGGCAAGAGGGCAAGGCAATAGTGCAAGGCAAAAGGACAAGGCAAGACAAAAAGGCAAGGCAAAAGGGCAAGGTAAAATGGAAAGGCAAGGCAAAAGAGCAAGGCAAGGGAAAAGGGCAAGGCAAGGCCAAAGGGCAAGGCAAAAGGGCAGGGCAATACAAAAGGGCAACGGAAAAGGGCAAGGCAAGGCAAAACGGCAATGCAGTGCAATAGTGCAAGGCAACTGAAAAGGGCAAGGCAAAAGGACAAGGCAAGGCAAAAGGGCAAGGTAAGGCAAAAGGGCAAGCCAAAAGGGCAAGGCAAGGCAAAAGGTCAAGACAAGGCAAAAGGGGAAGGCAAGACAATAGGGCAAGGCACAAGTGCCAGGCAAGGCAAAAAGGCACGGCAAGGCAAAAGGGCAAGACAAAAGGGCAATGTAAGGCAAAAGGACAATGCAAGGCAATAGGAGAAGGCAAAAAGGTCAGGCAAGGCAAAAGTGCAAGGCAAGGCAAAAGGGCAAGGCAAAAGGGCAAGGCAAGGCAAAAGGGCAACGCAAGCTAATAGGGCAAGGCAAAAGGGCAAGGCAAGGCAAAAAGGCAAGGGAAGGCAAAAGGGCAATGCAAAAGTGCAAGGCAAGGCAAAAGGGCAAGCTAAAAGGGCAAGGCAAGGCAATAGGGCAAGACAACGCAAAAAGGCAAGTCAAGGCAAAAGCGCAAGTTAAAAGGGCAAAGCAAGGCAAAAGGTCAAGGCAAGGCAAAAGGGCAAGGCAAGGCAAAAGGGCAAGGCACAAGTGCCAGGCAAGACAAAAAGGCACGGCAAGGCAAAAGGGCAAGGCAAAAGGGCAATGCAAGGCAAAAGGGCAAGTCAAAAGGGCAAGGCAAGGCAAAACGGCAACGCAAGCCAATAGGGCAATGCAAAAGGGCAAGGTAAGGCAAAAGGGCAAGGCAATGCAAAAGGGCAAGGCAAGGGAAAAGGGCAAGGCAAGGCCAAAGGGCAAGGCAAAAGGGTAAAGCAAAAGGGCAAGGCAAGGCAAAAGGACAAGGCAAGACAAAAGGGCAAGACAAGGGAAAAGGGGAAGTCGAGGCAATAGGGCAAGGCAAAAGGACAAGGCAAGGGAAAAGGGCAAGGCAAGGCAAAAGGGCAAGTCAAGGAAAAATGCAAGGTAAAAGGGCAAGGCAAGGCAAGGCAAAAGGGCAAAGCAACAGTGCAAGGGAAAAGGGCAACGCAAGGCAAAAGTGTGCGGCAAAAGGGCAACGCAAAAGGGCAAGGCAAGGCAAAAGGGCAACGCAAAATGGCAAGGCAAGGCAAAAGGGCAAGGCAAGGCAAAAGGGCAATGCAAGGAAAAAGGGCAAGGCGAAAGGGCAAAGCGGAGCAAAAGGTCAAGGGACAAGTGCCAGGCAAGGCAAAAAGGCAAGGCAAGGCAAAGGGGCAAGGCAAAAGCGCAATGAAAGGAAAAAGGGCAATGCAAGGCAATAGCAGATGGCAAAAGGGCAAGGCAAGGCAAAAGTGCAAGGAAAGGCAAAAAAGCAAGGTAAAAGGGCAAGGCAAGGCAAAAGTGCAAGGCAAAAGGGCAAGGCAAAAGGGCAAGGCAAGGTAAAAGGGCAAGGCAAGGGAAAAGGGCAAGGCAAGGCAAAAGGGCAAGGAAAAAGGGCTAGGCAATGTAAAAGGGCAAGGCAATGCAAAAGAGCAAGGCAAAAGGGCAAGGCAAGGCAAAAGGACAGGGAAGGTCAAAGGCCAAGGCAAGACAATAGGGCAAGGCAAAATGGCACGGCAACGCAAAAGGCCAAGGCAAAAGGGCAAGGCAAAAGTTGAAGGCAAGGCAAAAGGGCAAGGCAAGGAAAAAGGGCAAGGCAAAAGGGCAAGGCAAGACAAAAGGGCAAGGCAAGGCAAAAGGGCAATGCAAGGAAAAAAAGCAAGGTAAAAGGGCAAGGCAAGGCAAAAGGGCAAACAAAATGGCAAAGGAAGGCAAAACGGCAAAGGGGAAGGCAAAAGGGAAAGGCAAGGCAAAAGAGCAAGGCAAGGCAAAAGGGCAAGGCACAACTGCCAGGCAAGGCAAAAAGGCAAGGCAAGGCAAACGGGCAAAGCAAAAGTGCAATGCAAGGCAATAGGAGAAGGTAAAAGGGCAAGGCAAAGCAAAAGTGCAAGGCAAGGCAAAAGGGCAAGGCAAAAGGGCAAGGCAAGGGAAAATGGCATCACAAGCCAATAGGGCAAGGCAAAAAGGCACAACAAGGCAAAAGGGCAAGGCAAAAGGGCAAGGCAAGGCAAAAGGGAAAGGCAAGGCAAAAGGACAAGGCAAGGCCAAAAGACAAGGCAAAAGGGCAAGGCAAGGCAAAAGGGCAAGGCTAGGCAAAAGGGCAAGGCAAAAGGTCAATGCAAGGCAAAAGGACAAGGCAAGGCAAAAGGGCAAGGCAAGGCAAAAGGGCAAGTCAAGGCAATAGGGCAAGGCAAAAGGGCAATGCAAAAGGGCAAGACAAGTCAAAAGGGCAAGGTAAGGCAAAAGGGCAAGGCAAAAAGGCAAAGCAAGGCAAAAGGACAAGGGAAGGCAAAAGGGCAAGGCAAGGCAAAAGGGCAAGGCAAGGCAAAAGGACAAGGCAAGGCAAAAGGGCAAGGCAAAAGGGCAAGGCAAGGCAAAAGGGAAAGGCAAGTAAAAAGGGAAGGCAAGGCCAAAGGGCAAGGCAAAAGGGCAAGGCAAGACTAAAGGGCAAGGCAAGGCAAAAGGAGAAGGCAACGCAAAAGGGCAAGTGAAGGTAAAAGGATAAGGCAAGGCAAAAGGGAACACAAAAATGCAAGACAAGGGAAAAGGGCAAGGCAAGGCAAAAGGGAAAGGCAAGGGAAAAGGGCAAGGCAAGGCCAAAGGGCAAGGCAAAAGTGCAGGGCAAGGCAAAAGGGCAAGGCAAGGCAAAAGGGCAAGGCAAGGCAAAAGGGCAAGGCAAGGCAAAAGGATAAGGCAAGGCAAAAGGGCAAGGCAAGGGAAAAGGGCAAGTCAAGGCAATAGGGCAAGGCAAAAGGGAACACAAAAAGGCAAGGCAAGGGAAAAGGACAAGGCAAGGCAAAAGGGCAAGGCAAAAGGGCAATACAAGGTAAAAGGGCCAGGCAAAAGGGCAACGCAAAAGGGCAAGGCAAGGCAAAAGGGCAACGCAAAATGGCAAGGCAAGGAAAAAGGGCAAGGCAAGGTAAAAGGGCAAGGCAAAAGAGCAAGTTAAGGCTAAAGGGCAAAGCAAGGCAAAAGGGCAAGGCAAGGGAAAAGGGCAAGGCAAGGCAATAGGGCAAGACCAAAGGGCAAGGCAAAAGGGCAAGGCAAAAGGGCAACGCAAAAAGGCAAGGCAAGGCAAAAGGGAAACGCAAAATGGCAAGGCAAGGCAAAAGGGCAATGCAATGAAAAAGGTCAAGGGAAAAAGGGCAAGGCAAAAGGGGAAAAAAAAGGGCAAGGGAAGGCAAAACGGCAAAGGGGAAGGCAAAGCGAAAGGCAAGGCAAAAGGGCAAGGCAAGGCATAAGGGCAAGGCACAACTACCAGGCAAGGCAAAAAGGCAAGGCAAGGCAAACGGGCAAGGCAAAAGGGCAATACAAGCCAATAGGAGAAGGCAAAAGGGCAAGGCAAGGCAAAAGTGCAAGGCAAGGCAATAGGACAAGGCAAAAGGGCAAGACAAGGCAAAAGTGCCAGGGAAGGCAAAAGGGCAAGGGAAAAGGGCAAGGCAACGCTAAAGGGCAAAGAAAGGCAAAAGAGCAAGACAAGGCAAAAGGGCAAGGCGAAAGGGCAAGGCAAGGCAAAAGGGCAAGGCGAAAGGGCAAGGCAAGGCAAAAGGGCAAGGCAAGGCAAAAGGGCAAGGCAAAACGGCAAGGCAATGTAGACGGGCAAGGTAAAAGGGCAAGGCAAGGCAAAAGGGTAAGGCAATGCAAAAGGGCAAGGCAAGCCAATAGGGCAAGGCAAAAGGGTAAGGCAAGGCAAAAGGGCAAGGAGAGGTAAAAGGGCAAGGCAAAAGGGCAAGGCAAGGCAAAAGGGAAACGCAAGCCAATAGGGCAAGGCAAAAGAATAAGGCAAGGCAAAAAGGCAAGGCAAAAGGGCAAGGCAAAAGGGAAAGGCAAGGCAAAAGGGCAAGGTAATGCAAAAGGGCAAGGCAAAAGGGTAAGGCAAGGCAAAAGGGTAAGGCAAGTGAAAAGGGCAAGGCAAAAGGACAAGGCAAGGCAAAAGGGCAGGGCAAGGCAAAATGGCAATTAGAGGCAAAAGGGCAAGGCAAGGCAAAAGGGCAAGGCAAAAGGGCAAGGCAAAGCAAAAGAGCAAGGCAAGGCAAAAGGACAAGGGAAGGCAAAAGGGCAATGCAAAAGTGCAAGGCAAGGCAAAAGGGCAAAGCAAGCCAGTAGGTCAAGGCAAAACGGTAAGGCAAGGCAAAAGGGCAAGGCAAAAGGGCAAGGCAAAAGGGCAAGGCAAGGGAAAAGGGCAAGGCAAAAGGACAAGGCAAGGCAACAGGTCAAGGCAAGGAAAAGAGGGCAAGGCAAAAGGACAAGGCAAGGCAAAAGGGCAAGGCAAGGCAAAAGAGCAAGGAGAGGTAAAAGGGTAAGGCAAGACAAAAGGGCAAGGCAAAAGGGCAAGGCAAGGTAAAAGAACAAGGCAAGGCAAAAGGGCAAGGTAAGGCAATAGGGCAAGTCAAAGGGGGTAGGCAAGGCAAAAGGGCAATGCAAAAGGGCAAGGGAAGGCAAAAGGGCAGGATAAAAGGGGAAGGCAAGGCAAAAGGGCAAAGCAAGGCAAGGCAAAAGGGCAAGGCAAGGCAAAAGGGCAAGGCAAGGCAAAAGGGCAAGGGAAAAGGGCAAGGCAACGCTAAAGGGCAAAGAAAGGCAAAAGAGCAAGGCAAGGCAAAAGGGCAAGGCGAAAGGGCAAGGCAAGGCAAAAGGGCAAGGCGAAAGGGCAAGGCAAGGCAAAAGGGCAAGGCAAGGCAAAAGGGCAAGGCAAAACGGCAAGGCAATGTAGACGGGCAAGGTAAAAGGGAAAGGTAAGGCAAAAGGGTAAGGCAAGGTAAAAGGGCAAGGCAAGCCAATAGGGCAAGGCAAAAGGGTAAGGCAAGGCAAAAGGGCAAGGAGAGGTAAAAGGGCAAGGCAAAAGGGCAAGGCAAGGCAAAAGGGAAACGCAAGCCAATAGGGCAAGGCAAAAGAATAAGGCAAGGCAAAAAGGCAAGGCAAAAGGGCAAGGCAAAAGGGAAAGGCAAGGCAAAAGGGCAAGGTAATGCAAAAGGGCAAGGCAAAAGGGTAAGGCAAGGCAAAAGGGCAAGGCAAGGCAAAAGGGCAAGGTAAGGCAAAAGGGCAAGGCAAAAGGGCAAGGCAAGGCAAAAGGGCAAGGCAAGTGAAAAGGGCAAGGCAAAAGGGCAAGGTAATGCAGAAGGGCAAGGCAAAAGGGCAAGGCAAGGCAATAGGGCAAGGCAAAAGGGCAAGGCAAGGCAAAAGGGCAATGCAAAAGGACAAGGCAAGGCAAAAGGGCAAGCCAAAAGGACAAGGGAAAACAATAGGGCAAGGCAACGCAAAAAGGCAAACGGCAAGGCAAAGTGCAAGGCAAGGCAAAAGGGCAAGGCAAAAGGGCAATGCAAGGAAAAAGGGCAAGGCAAGGCAATAGGACAAGGCAAAAGGGCAAGGCAAGGCAAAAGTACAAGGCAAGGCAAAAGGGCAAGGCAAAAGGGCAACGCAAGGCAAAAGGGCAACGTAAGCCAATAGGGCAAGGCAAAAGGGCAAGGCAAGGCAAAAGGGCAAGGCAAGGCAAAAGGGCAAGGCAATGGAAAAGGGCAAGGCAAGGCAAAATGGCAAGGTAAGGCCAAAGGGCAAGTCAAAAAAGCCAGGCAAGGTAAAAAGGCAAGGCGAGTGAAAAGGGCAAGGCAAATGGGCAAGGCAACGCAGAAGGGCAACGCAAAAGGGCAAGGCAAGGCAAAAGGTGTAAGACAAGTCAAAAGAGCAAGGCAAGGCCAAAGGACAAGTCAAAAGAGGAAGGTAAGGCAAAAGGGCAAGGCAAAAGGGCAAGGGAAGACAAAAGAACAAGGCAAATGGGCAAGGCAAGGCAAAAGGGTCAGGGAAAAGGGCAAGGCAAAAGGGCAAGGCAAGGCAAAAGAGCAACGGAAAAGGGCAAGGCAAGGCAAAAGGGCAAGGCAAAAGGGGAAGGGAAGACAAAAGGGCAACGCAAAAGGGCAAGGCAAGGCAAATGGGCAAGTGAAGGCAAAGGGGCAATGCAAGGAAAAATTGCAAGGCAAAAGGGCAAGGCAAGGCAACAGGGCAAACAAAAGGGCAAAGGAAGGCAAAACGGCAAAGGGGAAGGCAAAAGAGCAAGGCAAGGCAAAAGGGCAATGCAAGGCAAAAGGGCAAGGCAAGGCAAAAGGGCAAGGCAAAAGGGCAAGGCTAGACAAAAGGGCAACGCAAGCCAATACGGCAAGGCAAAAGGGCAAGGCAAGGCAAAAGGGAAAGGCAAAAGGGCAAGGCAAAAGGGCAAGGCAAGGCAAAAGGGCAAGGCAAGGGAAAAGGGCAAGGCAATGCGAAAGGGCAAGGCAAAAGGGCAAGGCAAGGCAAAAAGGTAAGGAAAGTGAAAAGGGCAAGGCAAAAGGACAAGGCAAGGCAAAAGGGCAAGGCAAGGCAAAAGGGCAAGGAGAGGTAAAAGGGCAAGGCAAGGCAAAAGGACAAGGCAAAATGACAAGGCAAAGCGAAAGTTCAAGGCAAGGCAAAAGGGCAAGGCAAGGTAAAAGTGCAACGCAAGCCAATAGGACAAGGCAAAAAGGGCAAGGCAAGGCAAAAGGGCAAGGGAAGGCAAAAGGGCAAGGCAAGGCAAAAGGGCAAGGCAAGGTAAAAGGGTAAGGCAAAAGAGCAAGGCAAGGCAAAAGGGTAAGGCGAGTGAAAAGGGCAAGGCAAATATGCAAGGTAACACAGAAGGGCAAGGCAAAAGGGTAAGGCAAGGCAAAAAATGCAAGACAAGTCAAAAGAGCAAGGCAAGGCCAAAGGGCAAGGCAAAAGGGCAAGGCAAGACAAAAGAACAATGCAAAAGGACAAGGCAAGGTAAAAGGGCCAGGCAAAAGGGCAAGGCAAAAGGGCAACGGAAAAGGACAAGGTAAGGCAAATGGTCAAGGCAAGGCAAAAGGGCAATGGAAGGAAAAAGGGCACGGCAAAAGGGCAAGGTAAGGCAAAAGGGCAAACAAAAGGGCAAAGGCAGGCAAAATGGCAAAGAGGAAGGCAAAAGAGCAAGGCAAGGCAAAAGGGCAATGCAAGGCAAAAGGGCAAGGCAAGACAAAAGGGCAAGGCAAAAGGGCAAGGCAAGACAAAAGGGGAACGAAGCCAATAGGGCAAGGCAAAAGGGTAAGGCAAGACAAAAGGGCAAGGCAAAAGGGCAAGGCAAGGCAAAAGGGCAAGGCAAGGCAAAAGGGCAAGGCAAAAGGGCAAGGCAAGGCAAAAGGGCAAGGCAAAAGTGCAAGGAAAGGCAAAAGGACAAGTCAAGGCAAAAGGGCAAGGCAAGGGAAAAAGGCAAGTCAAGGCAATAGGGCAAGGCAAAAGCGCAAGGCAAGGCAAAAGGTCAATGCAAAAGGGCAAGGCAAGGCAAAAGGGCAAGCCAAAAGGGCAAGGCAAGGCAATAGGGCAAGGCAACGCAAAAAGGCAAGTCAAGTCAAAAGGGCAAGAAAAAATGGCAAGGCAAGGCAAAAGGTCAAGGCAAGGCAAAAGGCAAGGCAAGGCAAAAGGGCAAGGCAAGGCCAAAGGGCAAGGCAAAAGGGCAAGGCAAAAGGGCAAGGCAAGGCAAAAGGACAAGGAAAGGGAAAAGGGCAAGGAAAGGGAAAAGGGGAAGTCAAGTTAATAGGGCAAGGCAAAAGAGAAAGGCAAGGCAAAAGGGCAATGCAAAATGGCAAGCGAAGGGAAAAAAGCACGGCAAAAGGGCAAGGCAAGGCAAAAGGGCAAGGCAAGGCAAAAGGGCAAGGCAAGGCAAAAGGGCAAGGCACAAGTGCCAGGCAAGGCAAAAAGTCACGGCAAGGCAAAAGGGCAAGGCAAAAGGGCAATGCAAGTTAAAAGGGCAAGACAAGGCAAAAGGGCAAGGCACAACTGCCAGGCAAGGCAAAAAGACAAGGCAAGGCAAAAGGGCAAGGCAAAAGTGCAATGCAAGGCAATAGGAGAAGGCAAAAGGGCAAGGCAAGGCAAAAGTGCAAGGCAAGGCAAAAGGGCAAGGCAAAAGGGCAAGGCAAGTCAAAAGGGCATCGCAAGCCAATAGAGCAAGGAAAAAGGGCAATGCAAGGCAAAAGGGCAATGCAAGGCAAAAGGGCAAGGCAAGGCAAAAGGGCAAGGCAAAAGAGCAAGTACAGGCTAAAGGGCAAAGCAAGGCAAAAGTGCAAGGCACGGCCAAAGGGCAAGGCAAGGCAAAAGGGCAACGCAAGTCAATAGGGCAAGTCAAAAGGACAAGGCAAAAGGGCAAGGAAAAACAAAAGGACAAGGCAATGCAAAAGGGCTAGGCAAGGGAAAAGGGCAAGTCAAGGCAATAGGGCAATGCAAAAGGGCAAGGCAATGCAAAAGGTCAATGCAAAAGGGCAAGGCAAGGCAAAAGGGCAAGCCAAAATGGCAAGGCAAGGCAATAGGACAAGGCAACGCAAAAAGGCAAGTCAAGGCAAAAGGGCAAGAAAAAAGGGCAAGGCAAGACAAAAGGTCAAGGCAAGGCAAAAGGCAAGACAAGGCAAAAGGGCAAGGCAAGGCCAAAGGGCAAGGCAAAAGGGCAAGGCAAAAGGGCAAGGGAAGGCAAAAGGACAAGGCAAGGCAAAAGGGCAAGGAAAGGGAAAAGGGCAAGTCAAGTCAATAGGGCAAGGCAAAAGAGCAAGGCAAGGCAAAAGGGCAATGCAAAATGACAAGCGAAGGCAAAAAAGCACGGCAAAAGGGCAAGGCAAGGCAAAAGTGCACGGCAAGGCAAAAGGGCAAGGCAAGGCGAAAGGGCAAGGCACAAGTGCCAGGCAAGGCAAAAAGTCACGGCAAGGCAAAAGGGCAAGGCAAAAGGGCAATGCAAGGCAAAAGGGCAATGCAAGGTAATACAAGAAGGGAAAAGGGGAAGGCAAGGGAAAAGGGAAACGCAAGGCAAAAGGGCAAGACAAGGCAAAAGGGCAAGACACAACTGCCAGGCAAGGCAAAAAGGCAAGGCAAGGCAAAAGGGCAAGGCAAAAGTGCAATGCAATGCAATAGGAGAAGGCAAAAGGGCAAGGCAAGGCAAAAGTGCAAGGCAAGGCAAAAGGGCAAGGCAAAAGGGCAAGGCAAGTCAAAAGGGCATCGCAAGCCAATAGAGCAAGGCAAAAGGGCAATGCAAGGCAAAAGGGCAAGGCAAGGCAAAAGGGCAAGGAAAGGCAAAAGGGCAAGGCAAAAGAGCAAGTACACGCTAAAGGGCAAAGCAAGGCAAAAGTGCAAGGCAAGGTCAAAGGGCAAGGCAAGGCAAAAGGGCAACGCAAGCCAATAGGGCAAGTCAAAAGGACAAGGCAAAAGGGCAAGGAAAGGCAAAAGGACAAGGCAAGGCAAAAGGGCTAGGCAAGGGAAATGGGCAAGTCAAGTCAATAGGGCAAGGCAAAAGGGCAAGGCAAGGCAAAATGGCAATGCAAAAGGTCAAGGCAAGGCAAAAGGGCAATGCAAGGCAATAGGAGAAGGCAAAAGGGCAAGACAAGGCAAAAGTGTAGGCAAGGCAAACGGTCAAGGCAAAAGGGCAAGGCAAAAGTGCAAGGCAAGGCAAAAGGGGAACGCAAAATGGCAAGGCAAGGCCAAAGGGCAAGGCAAAAGGGCAAGGCAAAAGGACAACGCAAGGCAAAAGGGTAAGGCAATGTAATAGGGCAAGGAGAGGCAAAAGGGCAAGGTAAAGCTAGAGGATAAGGTAAAAGGGCAAGGCAATGCAAAAGTGCAAGGGAAGGCAAAGGGGAAGGCAAGGCAAAAGGACAAGGCAAAAGTGCAAGGAAAGGCAAAAGGACAAGTCAAGGCAAAAGGGCAAGGCAAGGGAAAAGGGCAAGTCAAGGCAATAGGGCAAGGCAATGCAAAAGGGCAAGGCAAGGCAAAAGGGCAATGCAAAAGGGCAAGGAAAAAAGGGCAAGGCAAAAGGGCAAGGTAAGACAAAAGATCAAGGCAGGGCAAAAGGGTAAGACAAGGCAAAAGGGCAAGGCACAAGTGCCAGGCAAGGCAAAAAGGCACGGCAAGGCAAAAGGGCAAGGGAAAAGGGCAATGCAAGGCAAAGGGGCAATGCAAGGCAAAGGGGCAATGCAAGGCAAGAGGAGAAGGCAAAAGGGTAAGGCAAGGCAAAACGGAAAGTCAAGGCAAAAGGGCAAGGTAAGGCAAAAGGGCAAGGCACAACTGCCGGGCAAGGCACAACTGCCAGGCAAGGAAAAAAAGGCAAGGCAAGGCAAAAGGGTAAAGCAAAAGGGCAAGGCAAGGCAAAAGTGCAAGGCAAGGCCAAAGGGCAAGGCCAAAGGGCAAGGCAAGGGAAAAGGGCATCGCAAGCCAATAGGGCAAGGCAAAAGGGCAAGGCAAGGCAAAAGGGCCGGGCAAAAGGGCAACGCAAAAGGGAAAAGCAAGGCAAAAGAGCAATGCAAGGAAAAAGGGCAAGGCAAAAGGGCAAGGTAAGGCAAAAGGGCAAGGCACAAGTGCCAGGCAAGGCAAAAAGGCATGGTAAGGCAAAGGGCAAGGCAAAAGGGCAATGCAAGGCAAAAAGGCAATGCAAGGCAATAGGAGAAGGCAAAAGGGCAAGGCAAGACAAAAGTAAAGGCAAGGCAGAAGGGCAAGGCAAAAGGGCAAGGCAAGGCAAAAGTGCAACACAAGCCAATGGGGCAAGGCAAAATGGCAAGGCAAGGCAAAAGGGCAAGGCAAGGCCAAAGGACAATGCAAAAGGGCAAGGCAAAAGGGCAAGGCAAGGCAAAAGGACAAGGCAAGGCAAAAGGGAAAGGCAAGGGAAATGGGCAAGTCAAGTCAATAGGGCAAGGCAAAAGGGGAAGGCAAGGCAAAATGGCAATGCAAAAGGGCAAGGCAAGGGAAAAGGGCAAGGTAAAAGGGCAAGGCAAGGCAAAAGGTCAGGGAAAGGCAAAAAGGCAAGGCAAGGAAAAATGGCAAGGCAAAAGGGCAAGGCAAGGCAAAAGGGCAAGGCAAGGCAAGGTAAAAGGGCAAGGCAAAAGAGCAAGTTAAGGCTAAAGGGCAAAGCAAGGCAAAAGATCAAGGTTATAGTGCAAGGCAAAAGGGCAAGGCAAGGCAAAAGGGCCAGGAAAAAGGGCAACGCAAGGCAAAAGGGCGAGGCAAAAGAGCAAGGCAAAAGGGCAAGGCAAGGCAAAAGGGCAACGCAAAATGGCAAGGCAAGGCAAAAGGACAAGGCAAGGCAAAAGGGCAAAGCAAGGCAACGCAAAATGGCAAGGCAAGGCAAAAAAGCAAGGCAAGGCCAAGTGAGAAGGCAAAAGGGCAAGGCAAATTAAAAGTGCAAGGGAAGGAAAAAGGGCAAGGCAAAGAAAAAGGGCAAGGCAAAAGCGCAAGGCAAGGCAAAAGGGCAAGGCAACGTAAAAAGGCAAGGCAAAGCAAAAGGGCAAGGCAAAAGGGCAAGGCAAAAAAGGAAGTTAAAAGGGCATGGTAAGAAAAGGCAAAAGGACAAAGCAAGGCAAAGCAAAAGGGCAAGGCAAGGCAAAAGGTCAAGGCTAAAGAGCAAGGCAAGGCAAAAGGGCAAGGCAAGTCAAAAGGGCAAGGTAAGGCAAAATGCAAGGTAAAAGGGCAAGGCAAGGAAAAAGGGCAAGGCGAAAGGGCAAAGCGGGGCAAAAGGTCAAGGGACAAGTGCCAGGCAAGGCAAAAAGGCAAGGCAAGGCAAAGGGGCAAGGCAAAAGCGCAATGAAAGGAAAAAGGGCAATGCAAGGCAATAGCAGATGGCAAAAGGGCAAGGCAAGGCAAAAGTGAAAGGAAAGGCAAAAAAGCAAGGCAAAAGGGCAAGGCAAGGCAAAAGTGCAAAGCAAAAGGGCAAGGCAAAAGGGCAAGGCAAGGCAAAAGGACAAGGCAAGGGAAAAGGGCAAGGCAAGGCAAAAGGGCAAGGAAAAAGGGCTAGGCAATGCAAAAGGGCAAGGCAATGCAAAAGGGCAAGGCAAAAGGGCAAGGCAAGGCAAAAGGGCAGGGAAGGCAAAAGGGCAAAGCAAGGCAAAAGGGCAAGGCAAGGCAATAGGGCAAGGCAAAGCAAAAAGGCAAGCCAAGGCAAAAGGGCAAGGCAAAAGGGCAAGGCAAGGCAAAAGGGCAAGGCAAGGCAAAAGTGCAAGGCAAGGGAAAATGACAAGGCAAGGCAAAATGAAAGGTAAAAGGATAAGGCAAGGCAAAGCAAAAGGGCAAGGTAAAAGAGCAAGTTAACGCTAAAGGGCAAAGCAAGGCAAAAGGGCAAGGCAATTGTGCAAGGCAAAAGGGCAAGGCAAGGCAAAAGGGCAACACATAATGACAAGGCAAGGCAAAAGGGCAAGGCAAAGCAAAAGGGCAATGCAAGGAAAAAAGGCAAAGAAAAAGGGCGAGATAAGGCAAAAGGGCAAGGTACAAGTGCCAGGCAAGGCAAAAAGGCACGGCAAGGCAAAAGGGCAATGCAAAAGGGCAATGCAAGGCAAAAGGGCAATGCAAGGCAATAGGAGAAGGCAAAAGAGCATGGCAAGGCAAAAGTGCAAGGCAAGGCAAAATGGCAAGGCAAAATAGCAAGGCAAGGCAAATGGGCAACGTAAGCCAATAGGGCAAGGCGAAAGGGCAAGACAAGGCAAAAGAGCAAGGCAAAAGGGCAAGGCAAGGCAAAAAAGCAAGGCAAGGCAAAAGGGCAAGGCACAAGTGCGAGACAAGGGAAAAAGGCACGGCAAGGTAAAAGGGCAAGACAAAAGGGCAATGCAAGGCAAAAGGGCAAGGCAAGGCAAAAGGGCAAGGTAAAAGGGCAAGGCAACGCAGAAGAGCAAAACAAGGGAAAAGGGCAAGGCAAGGCCAAAGGGCAAGGCAAAAGGGCAATGCAAAATGGCAAGGCAAGGCAAAATGACAAAGCAAGGCAAAAGGGCAAGGAAAGGGAAAAGGGCAAGTCAAGGCAATAGGGCAAGGCAAGAGGGCAAGGCAAGGCAAAAGGGCAATGCAAAAGGCCAAGGCAAGGCAAAAGGGCAAGGTAAAAGGGCAAGGCAAGGCAATAGGGCAAGGCAACGCAAAAAGGCAAGGCAAGGCAAAAGGGCAAGGTAAAAGGGCAAGGCAAGGCAAAAGTTCAAGGCAAGGGAAAAGGACAAGGCAAGGAAAAATGCAAGGTAAAAGGGCAAGGCAAGGCAAGGCAAAAGGGCAAAGCAACAGTGCAAGGGAAAAGGGCAAAGCAAGGCAAAAGTGTGCGGCAAAAGGGCAACGCAAAAGGGCAAGGCAAGGCAAAAGGGCAACGCAAAATGGCAAGGCAAGGCAAAAGGGCAAGGCAAGGCAAAAGGGCAATGCAAGGAAAAAGGGCAAGGCGAAAGGGCAAAGCGGGGCAAAAGGTCAAGGGATAAGTGCCAGGCAAGGCAAAAAGGCAAGGCAAGGCAAAGGGGCAAGGTAAAAGCGCAATGAAAGGAAAAAGGGCAATGCAAGGCAATAGCAGATGGCAAAAGGGCAAGGCAAGGCAAAAGTGCAAGGAAAGGCAAAAAAGCAAGGCAAAAGGGCAAGGCAAGGCAAAAGTGCAAGGCAAAAGGGCAAGGCAAAAGGGCAAGGCAAGGCAAAAGGGCAAGGCAAGGCAAAAGGGCAAGGCAAGGCAAAAGGGCAAGGCAATGCAAAAGAGCAAGGCAAAAGGGCAAGGCAAGGCAAAAGGGCAGGGAAGGCCAAAGGCCAAGGCAAGACAATAGGGCAAGGCAAAATGGCAAGGCAACGCAAAAGGCCAAGGCAAAAGGGCAAGGCAAAAGGTGAAGGCAAGGCAAAAGGGCAAGGCAAGGAAAAAGGGCAAGGCAAAAGGGCAAGGCAAGACAAAAGGGCAAGGCAAGGCAAAAGGGCAATGCAAGGAAAAAAAGCAAGGTAAAAGGGCAAGGCAAGGCAAAAGGGCAAACAAAATGGCAAAGGAAGGCAAAACGGCAAAGGGGAAGGCAAAAGGGAAAGGCAAGGCAAAAGGGCAAGGCAAGGCAAAAGGGCAAGGCACAACTGCCAGGCAAGGCAAAAAGGCAAGGCAAGGCAAACGGGCAAAGCAAAAGTGCAATGCAAGGCAATAGGAGAAGGTAAAAGGGCAAGGCAAGGCAAAAGTGCAAGGCAAGGCAAAAGGGCAAGGCAAAAGGGCAAGGCAAGGGAAAATGGCATCACAAGCCAATAGGGCAAGGCAAAAAGGCAAGGTAAGGCAAAAGGGCAAGGCAAAAGGGAAAGGCAAGGCAAAAGGGAAAGGCAAGGGAAAAGGACAAGGCAAGGCCAAAAGGCAAGGGAAAAGGGCAAGGCAAGGCAAAAGGGCAAGGCTAGGCAAAAGGGCAAGGCAAAAGGGCAAGGCAAAAGGGCAAGGCAAGGCAAATGGACAAGGCAAGGCAAAAGGGCAAGGAAAGGCAAAAGGGCAAGTCAAGGCAATAGGGCAAGGCAAAAGGGCAATGCAAAAGGGCAAGACAAGGCAAAACGGCAAGGCAAGGCAAAAGGGCAAGGCAAAAAGGCAAAGCAAGGCAAAAGGACAAGGGAAGGCAAAAGGGCAAGGCAATGCAAAAGGGCAAGGCAAGGCAAAAGGACAAGGCAAGGCAAAAGGGCAAGGCAAAAGGGCAAGGCAAGGCAAAAGGGAAAGGCAAGTAAAAAGGGCAAGGCAAGGCCAAAGGGCAAGGCAAAAGGGCAAGGCAACTCAAAAGGGCAAGGCAAGGCAAAAGGAGAAGGCAACGCAAAAGGGCAAGTGAAGGTAAAAGGATAAGGCAAGGCAAAAGGGCAAGGCAAGTAAAAAGGGCAAGTCAAGGCAATAGGGCAAGGCAATAGGGAACACAAAAATGCAAGACAAGGGAAAAGGGCAAGGCAAGGCAAAAGGGAAAGGCAAGGGAAAAGGGCAAGGCAAGGCCAAAGGGCAAGGCAAAAGTGCAGGGCAAGGCAAAAGGGCAAGGCAAGGCAAAAGGGCAAGGCAAGGCAAAAGGGCAAGGCAAGGCAAAAGGGCAAGGCAAGGGAAAAGGGCAAGTCAAGGCAATAGGGCAAGGCAAAAGGGAACACAAAAAGGCAAGGCAAGGGAAAAGGACAAGGCAAGGCAAAAGGGCAAGGCAAAAGGGCAAGACAAGGCAAAAGGACAAGGCAACTGGGCAAGACAAGGCAAAAGGACAAGGCCAGGCAAAAGGGCAAGGCAAGGGAAAAGGGCAAGGCAAGGCCAAATGACAAGGCAAAAGGGCAAGGCAAGACAAAAGGGCAAGGCAAGGCAAAAGGGCAAGGCAAGGGAAAATAGCAAGTCAAGGCAATAGGGCAAGGCCAAAGGGCAAGGCAAAAGGGCAAGGCAAGGCAAAAGGGCAAGGCAAGGCAATAGGACAAGGCAAAAGGGCAAGACAAGGCAAAAGTGCCAGGGAAGGCAAAAGGGCAAGGGAAAAGGGCAAGGCAACGCTAAAGGGCAAAGCAAGGCAAAAGAGCAAGGCAAGGCAAAAGGGCAAGGCGAAAGGGCAAGGCAAGGCAAAAGGGCAAGACAAGGCAAAAGGGCAAGGCAAAACGGCAAGGCAATGTAGACGGGCAAGTCAAAAGGGCAAGGCAAGGCAAAAGGGTAAGGCAAGGCAAAAGGGCAAGGCAAGGCAAAGGGCAAGACAAGGCAAAAGGGGAAGTCAAAAGAGCAAGGCAAGGCAAAAGGGCAAGGCAAGTGAAAAGGGCAATGCAAAAGGGCAAGGCAAGTCAAAAAGGGCAAGACAAGTCAAAAGGTCAAGGCAAGGCAAAAGAGCAAGTTGAAAGAGCAAGGCAAGGCAAAAGGGCCAGGCCAAAGGGCAAGGCAAGACAAAAGTTCAAGGGAGAAGGGCAAGGCAAGGCAAAAGGGCCGGGCAAAAGGGCAAGGCAAAAGGGCAAGGCAAGGCAAAAGGGCAAAGCAAGGCAAAAGGGCAATGCAAGGAAAAAGGGCAAGGCAAAAGGGAAAGGCAAGGTAAAAGGGCAAACAAAAGGGTAAAGGAAGGAAAAACTTTAAAGGGGAAGGCAAAAGGGCAAGGCAAGGCAAAAGGGCAAGGCAATGCAAAAGTGCAAGGCATGGCAAAAGGGCAAGGCAAGGTAAAAGGGCAAGGCAAAACGGCAAGGCAAGGCTAAATGACAAGGTAAGGCAAAAGGGCAAGGCAAGGCAAAAAGGGCAATGCAAAAGGTCAAGGCAAGGGAAAAGGGCAAGCCAAAAGGGCAAGGCAAGGCAATAGGGCAAGGCAATGCAAAAAGGCAAGTGAAGGGAAAAGGGCAAGGTAAAAGGGCAAGACAAGGCAAAAGGTCAAGGCAAGTGAAAAGGGCAAGGCAAGGCAAAAGGGCAAGGCAAAAGGGAAAGTCAAGGCAAAAGGGCAAGGCAAGGCAAAATGCAAGGTAAAAGGGAAGGCAAGGCAAGGCAAAAGGGCAAAGCAAGGCAAGGCAAAAGGGCAAGGAAAAACAGCAAGTTAAGGCTAAAGGGCAAAGCAAGGCAAAAGGGCAAGGCAAGGCCAAAGGGCAAGGCAAGGTAAAAGTGCAAGGCAAGTGAAAAGGGCAAGGCAAGGCAAAAGGGCAACACAAGCTAATAGGGCAAGGAAAAATGGCAAGTCAAAAGGGCAAGGCAAAAGAGCAAGGTAAGGTAAAAGTGCAAGGAAAGGGAAAAGGGCAAGGCAAGGCAAAAGTGCAAAGCAAGGCAAAAGGGCAAGGCAAGACAAAAGGGCAAGGCAAGGCAAAAGGGCAAGGCAAGGCAAAAGGGCAAGGCAAAAGGACAAGGCAAGGCAAAAGGGCAAGGCAAGGCAAAAGGGCAAGGAGAGGCAAAAGGACAAGGCAAGGCCAAAGGACAAGGCAAAAGGGCCACGCAAAAGGGCAACGCAAGGCAAAAGGGCAATGTAAAAGGACAAGGCAAGGCAAAAGGGCAAGTCAAAAGGGCAAAGCAAGGCAATAGGGCAAGGCAACGCAAAAAGGCAAGTCAAGGCAAAAGGGCAAGGAAAAAGGGCAAGGCAAAGCAAAAGGTCAAGGCAAGGCAAAAGGGCAAGGCAAGGAAAAACAGCAAGGCATAAGGGCAAGACAAGGCAAAAGAGCAAGACAAGGCAAAAGGGCAAAGCAAGGCAAGGCCAAAGGGCAAGGCAAGGTAAAAGGGCAAGGCAAAAGAGTAAGTTAAGGCTAAAGGGCAAAGCAAGGTAAAAGGGCAAGGAAAGACCAAAGAGCAAGGCAAGGCAATAGGGCAAGGCAACAGGGCAAGGCAAGGCAAAAGGGCAAGGCAAAAGGGCAATGCAAAAGGGCAAGGCAAGGCAAAAGGGCAACGCAAAATGGCAATGCAAGGCAAAAGGGCAAGGCAAGGCAAAAGGGCAATGCAAGGCAAAAGGGCAAGGCAAAAGGGCAAAGCAAGGCAAAACGGCAAAGAGAGGCAAAAGGGCAAGGTAAGGCCAAAGGACAATGCAAAAGGGCAAGGCAATGCAAAAGTGTAAGGTAAGGCAAAAGGGCAAGGCAAGGCAAAAGGGCAAGGCAACACAAAAGGGCAAGGCAAAAGGGCTGGGCAAAAGGGCAAGGCAAAAGGGAAAGGTAAGGCAAAAGGGCAAGGCAAGGCAATAGGTCAAGGCAAAAGGGCAAGACAAGGCAAAAGTGCAAGGGAAGGCAAAAGGGCAAGGCAAAAGGGCAAGGCAAAAGGGAAAGGTAAGGCAAAAGGGCAAGGCAAGGCAATAGGACAAGGCAAAAGGGCAAGACAAGGCAAAAGTGCAAGGGAAGGCAAAAGGGCAAGGCAAAAGGGCAACGCAAGCCAATAGGACAACGCAAGCCAATAGGGCAAGGCAAAATGGCAAGGCAAGGCAAAAGGGCAAGGCAAAAGGGCAAGGCAAAAGGGCAAGGCAAAAGGGCAAGGCAAGACAAAAGGGCAAGGCAAGGGAAAAGTGCAAGGCAAAACCAAAGGACGAGGCAAAAGGGCAAGGCAAAACAAAAGGGCAAGGCAAGGCAAAAGGGCAAGGCAAGCGAAAAGGATAAGTCAAGGCAATAGGGCAAGGCAAAAGGGAATGCAAAAGGGCAAGGCAAGGGAAAACGTCAAGGCAAGGAAAAAGGGTAAGGCAAAAGGGTAAGGCAAGGCAAAAGGACAAGGCAAGGCAAAAGGGCAAGACAAGGCAAAAGTGCTAGGCAAGGCAAAAGGGAAGGGTAAAAGGGCAAGGCAAGGCAAACGGTCAAGGCAAGGCAAAATGCAAGGTAAAAGGGCAAAGTGAGGCAAGGCAAAAGGGCAAAGCAAGGCAAGGCAAAAGTGCAAGGCAAGGCAAAAGGGTAAGGCAAAACAGCAAGGCAAGGTTAAAGGGCAAAGCAAGGCAAAAGGGCAAGGCAAGGCCAAAGGGAAAGGCCAAAGGGCAAGGCAAAATGGCAAGGCAAGGAAAAAGGGCAAGGCAAGGAAAAATGGCAAGGCAAGAAAAAAGTGCAAGGCAAAAGGACAACACAAGGCAAAAGACAAAACAAAAGGCTAAGGTAAAAGGGCAAGGCAAGGCAAAAGAGCCAGGTAAAAGGGGAAGGCAAAAGGGCAAGGCAAGGCAAAAAGGCAAGGTAAAAGGTCAAGGCAAAAGGGCAAGGCAAGGCAAAAGGGCAAGGCAAGGGAAAAGGGCAAGGCAATTCCAAAGGGAAGGCAAATGGGCAAGGCAAGACAAAAGGGCAAGGCAAGGCAAAAGAACAAGGCAAGGCAAAAGGGCAAGGCAAGGGAAAAAGTCAAGTCAAGGCAATAGGGCAAGGCTAAATGGCAACGCAAAAGGTCAAGGCAAGGCAAAAGGGCAAGGTAAGGCAAAAGAACAAGGCAAAAGAGTAAGGCAAGGCAAAAGGACAAAGCAAGGCAGAAGGGCAAGGCAAGGGAAACGGGCAAGGCAAGGCAAAAGGGCAAGGCAAAGGGCAAGGCAAGGCAAAAGGACAAGCCAAAAATGCAAGGCAAGTCAATAGGGCAACGCGACACAAAAAGGCAAGTCAAGGCAAAAGGGCAAGGAAAAAGGGCAAGGCAAGGCAAAAGGTCAAGGCAAGGCAAAAGGGCAAGGCAAGGAAAAAGGGCAAGGTAAAAGGGCAAGGCAAGGCAAAAGGGCAAGGCAAATCAAAATGCAAGGTAAAAGGACAAGGCAAGGCAAGGCAAAAGGGCAAGGCAATAGTGCAAGGCAAAAGGGCAAGGCAAGGCAAAAGGGCCAGGCAAAAGGGCAACACAAAAGGGCAAGGCAAGGCAAAAGGGCAACGCAAAATGGCAAGGCAAGGAAAAAAGGCAAGGCAAGGTAAAAGGGCAAGGCAAAAGAGCAAGTTAAGGTTAAAGGGCAAAGCAAGGCAAAAGGGCAAGGAAAGGCCAAAGGGCAAGGTAAGGCAATAGGGCAAGGCCAAAGGGCAAGGCAAAAGGGCAAGGCAAAAGGGCAACGCAAAAAGGCAAGGCAAGGCAAAAGGGCAACGCAAAATGGCAAGGCAAGGCAAAAGGGCAATGCAATGAAAAAGGTCAAGGGAAAAAGGGCAAAGCAAAAGGGGAAAAAAAAGGGCAAGGGAAGGCAAAACGGCAAAGGGGAAGGCAAAAGCGAAAGGCAAGGTAAAAGGGCAAGGCAAGGAAAAAGGGCAAGGCACAACTGCCAGGCAAGGCAAAAAGGCAAGGCAAGGAAAACGGGCAAGGCAAAAGGGCAATACAAGCCAATAGGAGAAGGCAAAAGGGCAAGGCAAGGCAAAAGGGCAAGGCAAAAGGGCAAGGCAAGGCAAAAGGGCAAGGCAAAAGGGCAAGATAAGGCAAAAGGGCAAGGCAAAAAGGGCAAGGCAAAAGGGCAAGGCAAGGGAAAAGGGCAAGGCAAGGCCAAAGGGCAAGGCGAAAGGGTAAAGCAAAAGGGCAAGGCAAAAGGGCAAGGCAAGGCTAAAGATCAAGGCAAGGCAAAAAGACAAGGCAAGGGAAAAGGGCAAGTCAAGGCAATAGGGCAAAAGGGCAAGGCAAAAGGGCAAGGCAAAAGGACAAAGCAAGGCAAAAGGGCAAGGCAAGGCAAAAGGGCAAGACAAGGCAAAAGGGCAAGACAAAAGGGCAAGTCAAAAGGACAAGGTAAGGCAAAAGAGCAAGGCAAGGCAAAAGGGCAAGGCAAGGTCAAAGGGCAAGGCAAAAGGGTAAGTCAAGGCAAAAGGGCAAGCCAAAACGGCAAGGCAAGGCAATAGGGCAAGGCAACGCAAAAAGGCAAGTCAAGGCAAAAGGGCAAAGAAAAAGGGCAAGGCAAGGCAAAACGTCAAGGCAAGGCAAAAGGGCAAGGCAAGGAAAAAGGGCAAGGTAAAAGGACAAGGCAAGGCAAAAGGGCAAGGCAAATCAAAATATAAGGTAAAAGGGCAAGGCAAGGCAAGGCAAAATGTCAAGGCAAGGGAAAAGGTCAAGTCAAGGCAATAGGGCAAGGCTAAATGGCAACGCAAAAGGTCAAGGCAAGGCAAAAGGGCAAGGCAAGGCAAAAGAACAAGGCAAAAGGGTAAGGCAAGGCAAAAGGACAAAGCAAGGCAAAAGGGCAAGGCAAGGGAAAAGGGCAAGGCAAGGCAAAAGGGCAAGGCAAAGGGCAAGTCAAAAGGGCAAGGTAAGGCAAAAGAGCAAGGCAAGGCAAAAGGGCAAGCAAGGTCAAAGGGCAAGGCAAAAGGGCAAGGCAAGGCAAAAGGACAAGCCAAAAAGGCAAGGCAAGGCAATAGGGCAAGGAAAAAGGGCAAGGCAAGGCAAAACGGCAAGGCAAGGCAAAAGGGCAAGGCAAGGCAAAAGGGCCAGGCAAAAGGGCAACGCAAAAGGGCAAGGCAAGGCAAAAGGGCAACGCAAAATGGCAAGGCAAGGAAAAAGGGCAAGGCAAGGTAAAAGGGCAAGGCAAAAGAGCAAGTTAAGGTTAAAGGGCAAAGCAAGGCAAAAGGGCAAGGAAAGGCCCAAGGGCAAGGCAAGGCAATAGGGCAAGGCCAAAGGGCAAGGCAAAAGGGCAAGGCAAAAGGGCAACGCAAAAAGGCAAGGTAAGGCAAAAGGGAAACGCAGAATGGCAAGGCAAGGCAAAAGGGCAATGCAATGAAAAAGGTCAAGGGAAAAAGGGCAAGGCAAAAGGGGAAAAAAAAGGGCAAGGGAAGGCAAAAGGGCAAAGGGGGTGGCAAAAGCGAAAGACAAGGCAAAAGGGCAAGGCAAGGCAAAAGGACAAAGCAAGGCAAAAGGGCAAGGCAAAAGTGCAAGGCAAGGCAAAAGGGCAACACAAGGCAAAAGGTCAACGGAAACCAATAGGGCAAGGCAAAAGGGCTAGGCAAGGCAAAAGGGCAAGGCAATGGAAAAGGGCAAGGCAAGGCAAAAGGGCAAGGCAAGGCCAAAGGGCAAGTCAAAAAAGCCAGGCAAGGCAAAAAGGCAAGGCGAGTGAAAAGGGCAAGGCAAATGGGCAAGGCAACGTAGAAGGGCAACGCAAAAGGGCAAGGCAAGGCAAAAGGTGCAAGACAAGTCAAAAGAGCAAGTCAAGGCCAAAGGGCAAGTCAAAAGAGGAAGGCAAGGCAAAAGGGCAAGGCAAAAGGGCAAGGGAAGACAAAAGAACAAGGCAGAAGGGCAAGGCAAGGCAAAAGGGCCAGGCAAAAGGGCAAGGCAAAAGGGCAAGGCAAGGCAAAAGGGCAAGGCAAAAGGGCAAGGCAAGGCAAAAGGGCAAGGTAAAAGGGAAAGGCAAGGGAAAAGGGCAAGGCTAGGCAAAAGGGCAAGGCAAAAGGGCAAGGCAAGGCAAAAGGACAAGGCAAGGAAAAAGAGCAAGGCAAGGGAAAAGGGCAAGTCAAGGCAATAGGGCAAGGCAAAAGGGCAAGGCAAATGGGCAAGGCAACGTAGAAGGGCAACGGAAAAGGGCAAGGCAAGGTAAAAGGGCAAACAGAAGGGCAAAGGAAGGCAAAACGGCAAAGGGGAAGGCAAAAGAGCAAGGCAAGGCAAAAGGGCAAGGCAAGGCAAAACGGCAATTCAAGGAAAAAAAGCAAGGTAAAAGGGCAATGCAAGGCAAAAGGGCAAACAAAATGGCAAAGGAAGGTAAAACGGCAAAAGGGAAGGCAAAAGGGCAAGGCAAGGCAAAAGGGCAAGGCAAGGCAAAAGGGCAAGGCACAACTGCCAGTCAAGGCAAAAAGGCAAGGCAAGGCAAACGGGCAAAGCAAAGTGCAATGCAAGACAATAGGAGAAGGCAAAAGGGCAAGGCAAGGCAAAAGGGCAAGGCAAGGCAAAAGGGCAAGGCAAAAGGGCAAGGCAAGGCAAAATGGCATCACAAGCCAATAGGGCAAGGCAAAAAGGGAAGGCAAGGCAAAAGGGCAAGGCAAAAGGGCAAGGCAAGGCAAAAGGGAAAGGCAAGGGAAAAGGGCAAGGCTAGGCAAAAGGGCAAGGCAAAAGGGCAAGGCAAGGCAAAAGGACAAAGCAAGGAAAAAGGGCAAGGCAAGGGAAAAGGGCAAGTCAAGGTAATAGGGCAAGGCCAAAGGGCAAGGCAAAAGGGCAAGGCAAAAGGGCAAGGCAAGGAAAAAGGGCAAGGGAAGAAAAAAGTGCAAGGCAAAAGAGAAGAAGAAAGAGTAAGGTAAAAGGGCAAGAGAAGGCAAAAGGGCAAGTCAAGGGAAAAGGGCAAGGCAAGGCCAAATGGCAAGGCAAGGGAAAAGGGCAAGTCAAGGCAATAGGGCAAGGCAAGGCAAAAGGGCAAGGCAAAAGGGCAAGGTAAGGCAAAAGGACAAGGCAAGACAATAGGGCAAGGCAATAGGGCAAGGCAAAAGGGCAAGGCAAGGTAAAAGGCCAAGGCAAGGCAAAAGGACAAGGCAAGGCAAAAGGGCAAGGCAAGGTAAAAGGGCAAGGCAAGGCAAAGGGGTAAGGCAAGGGAAAAGGGCAAGGCAAGGCCAAAGGGCGAGGCAAAAGGGCAAGGCAAGACAAAAGGACAAGGCAAGACAAAAGGGAAAGGCAAAAGGGCAAGGCAATGTAAAAGGGCAAGGCAAGGCAAAAGGGCAAGGCAAGGCAAAAGGGCAAGGCAAGGCAAAAGGGCAATGCTAATGGGCAAAGCAAGGCAGAAGGGCAAGCCAAAAGGGCAAGGCAAGGCAATAGGGCAAGGCAACGCAATAAGGCAAGGCAAGGCAAAAGTGCAAGGTAAAAGGGCAAGGCAAGGCAAACGGTCAAGGCAAGGCAAAATGCAAGGTAAAAGGGCAAAGGAAGGCAAGGCAAAAGGGCAGAGCAAGGCAAGGCAAAAGTGCAAGGCAAGGCAAAAGGGCAAGGCAAAATAGCAAGGCAAGGCTAAAGGGCAAAACAAGGCAAAAGGGCAAGGTAAAAGGGCAAGGCAAGGAAAAAGAGCCAGGCAAAAGGGCAAGGCAAAAGGGCAAGGCAAGGCAAAAGGGCAAGGCAAAAGGGCAAGGCAAAAGGGCAAGGCAAAAGGACAAGGCAAGGCAAAAGGCCAAGGCAAGGGAAAAGGGCAAGGCAAGGCCAAAGGGCAAGGCAAAAGGGCAAGGGAAGGCAAAAGGGCAAGGAACAAGGGCAAGGCAAGGCAAAAGGACAAGGCAAGGCAAAAGGGCAAGGCAAGGCAAAAGGGCAAGGCAAAGTAAAAGGGCAAGGCAAGGCAAAAGGGCAAGGCAAAAGGACAAGTCAAAAAGGCAAGGTAAGGCAAAAGAGCAAGGCAAGACAAAAGGGCAAGGCAAGGTCAAAGAGCAAGGCAAAAGGGCAAGGCAAGGCAAAAGGGCAAGGCAAGGCAAAAGGGCAAGGCAAAAGGGCAAGGCAAGGCAAAAGGACAAGGCAAGGTAAAGTGCAAGGTAAAAGGGCAAGGCAAGGCAAAAGGGCAAAGCAAGGTAAGGCTAAAGGGCAAGGCAAGGCAAAAGGGCAAGGCAAAAGAGCAAGGCATGGTTAAAGGGCAAAGCAAGGCAAAAGGGCAAGGCAAGGTAAAGGGGCAAGGCAAGGCCAAATGACAAGGCAAAAGGGCAAATCAAGGAAAAAGGGTAAGGCAATGAAAAAGGGCAAGGCAAAAGGACAAGGCAAGGCAAAAGGGCAAGGCAAGGCAAAAGGGAAAGGCAAGGGAAAAGGGCAAGGTAAGGCAATAGGGCAAGGCAAAAGGGCAAGTCAAGGCAAAAAGGGCAAGGCAGAAGTGCAAGGCAAGGTAAAAGGGCAAGGCAACGTAAGAAGGCAAGGCAAGACAAAAGGGCAAGGCAAGGCAAAAGGGCGATGGAAGGCAAAAGGGCAAGGTAAAAGGGCAAGTCAAGGCAAGGAAAAATGGCAAAGCAAGGCAAAGCAAAAGGGCAAGGCAAGACAATAGGGCACGGCAAAAGAGCAAGTCAAGGAAAAAAGGGCAAGGTAAGGCAAAAGGTCAAGGCAAGGCAAAAGTGCAAGGCGAAACAGCAAGGCAAGGCAAAAGGGCAAGGCAAGTGAAAAGGGTAAGGCAAAAGGGTAAGGTAAAAGGGCAAGGCAAGGCAAAAGACAAGACAAAAGGGTAAGGTAAAAGGGCAAGGCAAGGCAAAAGAGCCAGGCAACAGGGCAAGGCAAAAGGGCAAGGCAAGGCAAAAGGGCAAGGCAAAAGGGCAAGGCAAAAGGGCAAGGCAAGGCAAAAAGTCAAGGCAAGGGAAAATGTGAAGGCAAGGCAAAAGGGCAAAACAAAAGGGCAAGGCAAGGCAAAAGGGCAAGGCAAGGCAGAAGGGCAAGGCAAGTTAAAAGGGCAAGGCAAAAGGACAAGGCAAGGAAAAAGGTCAAGGCAAGGCAAAAGGTGAAGGCAAGGCAAAAGGGCAAAACAAAAGGGCAAGGTAAGGCAAAAGGGCAAGGCAAGGCAGAAGGGCAAGGCAAGTTAAAAGGGCAAGGAAAAAGGACAAGGCAAGGCAAAAGGTCAAGGCAAGGCAAAAGGGCAAGGCAAGGCCAAAGGACAAGGCAAAAGGGCAAGGCAAGGCAAAAGAGCAAGGCAAGGCTAAAGGACAAGGCAAGGGAATAGGGCAAGGCAAAAGGACAAGGCAAGACAAAAAGGCAATGCAAAAGGTCAAGGCAAGTCAAAAGGGCAAGGCAACGCAAAAGGGCAAGGCAAGGCAAAAGGTCAAGGAGAGGCAAAAGGACAAGGCAAGGCCAAGGACAAGGCAAAAGGGCAAGGCAATGCAAAAGGGCAAGGCAAGGCAAAAGGGCAACGCAAGGCAAAAGGACAAGGCAAGGGAATAGGCCAAGGCAAAAGGGCAAGGCAAGGTAAAAGGGCAATACAAATGGGCAAAGCAAGGCAGAAGTGCAAGCCAAAAGGGCAAGACAAGACAAGGAAAAAGGACAAGGCAAGGCAAAAGGGAAACGCGAAATGGCAAGGGAAGGCAAAAGGGCAAGGCAAGGCAAAAGGGCAAGGCAAAAGGGAAAGGCAAAAGGGCAAGGCAAGGGAAAAGGGCAAGGCAAGGAAAAAGGGAAAGGCAAGACCAAAGGGCAAGGCAAGGCCAAAGGGCAAGGCAAGGCCAAAGGGCGAGGCAAAAAGGCAAGGCAAGACAAAAGGACAAGGCAAGGCAAAAGGGCAAGGCAAAAGGGCAAGGTAATGTAAAAGGGCAAGGCAAGGCAAAAGGGCAAGGCAAGGCAAAAGGGCAAGGCAAGGCAAAAGGACAAGACAAGGCAATAGTACAAGGCAAAAGGGCAAGGCAAGGCAAAAGGGCAATGCTAATGTGCAAAGCAAGGCAGAAGGGCAAGCCAAAAGGGCAAGGCAAGGCAATAGGGCAAGGCAATGCAATAAGGCAAGGCAAGGCAAAAGGGCAAGGTAAAAGGGCAAGACAAGGCAAACAATCAAGGCAAGGTACAATGCAAGGTAAAAGGGCAAAGCAAGGCAAGGCAAAAGGGCAAAGCAAGGCAAGGCAAAAGTGCAACGCAAGGCAAAAGTGCAAGGCTATGCAAAAGGGCAAGGCAAAAGAGCAAGGCAAGGCTAAAGGGCAAACCAAGGCAAAAGGGCAAGGTAAAAGGGCAAGGCAAGGAAAAAGGGCAAGGCAAGGAAAAAGGGCAAGGCAAGAAAAAAGTACAAGGCAAAAGGGCAACACAAGGCAAAAGACAAGACAAAAGGGTAAGGTAAAAGGGCAAGGCAAGGCAAAAGAGCCAGGCAAAAGGGCAAGGCAAAAGGGCAAGGCAAGGCAAAAGGGCAAGGCAAAAGGACAAGGCAAAAGGACAACGCGAGGCAAAAGGCCAAGGCAAGGGAAAAGGGCAAGGCAAGGACAAAGGGCAAGGCAAAAGGGCAAGGCAAGGCAAAAGGGCAAGCCAAAAAAGAAAGGCAAGGCAAAAGGGCAAGGCAACGCAAAAAGACAAGGCAACACCAAAGGGTAAGGTAAAAGGGCAAGGCAAGACAAAAGGTCAAGACAAGGCAAAAGAGCAAGGCAAGGCAAAAGGGCAAGACAAAAGGGCAAGGGAAGGCAAAAGGGCAAGGCAAGGCAAAGTGCAAGGTAAAATGGCAAGGCAAGGCAAAAGGGCAAAGCAAGGCAAGGCTAAAGGGCAAGGCAAGGCAAAAGGGCAAGGCAAAAGGGCAAGTCAAAAGTGCAAGGCAAGGCAAAAGAGAAAAGCAAGCCAATAGGGCAAGGCAAAATGGCAAGGCAAGGCCAAAAGGCAAAGCAAAGGGGCAAGGCAAGACAAAAGGGCAAGGCAAGGCAAAAGGGCAAGGCAAAAGGGCAAGGCAAGGCAAAAGGGCAAGGAGAGGCAAAAGGGTAAGGCAAGGCCAAAGGACAAGGCAAAAGGGCAAGGCAAAAGAGCAAGTTAAGGCTAAAGGGCAAAGCAAGGCAAAAGGGCAAGGCAAGGCAAAAGGGCAAGGCAAGACAACAGGACAAGGCTAAAGGGCAAGGCAAGGCAAAAGGACCAGGTAAAAGGGCAACGGAAAAGGGCAAGGCAAGGCAAAAGGGCAAGGCAAAATGGCAAGGCAATGCAAAAGGGCAAGACAAGGCAAAAGGGCAATGCAAGGAAAAAGGGCAAGGCAAAAGGGCAAGGCAAGGCAAAAGGGCAAACAAAGGGGCAAGGGAAGGCAAAACGGCAAGGGGAAGGCAAAAGGGAAAGGCAAGGAAAAGGGCAAGGCAAGGTAAAAGGGCAAGGCACAACTGTCAGGCAAGGCAAAAAGGCAAGACAAGGCAAAAAGGCAAGGCAAAAGGGTAATGCAAGGCAAAAGAGCAATGCAAGGCAATAGGAGAAGGCAAAAGAGAAAGGCAAGGCAAAAGTGCAAGGCAAAGCAAAAAGGCAAGGCAAAAGGGCAAGACAAGGGAAAAGGGCAAGTCCGGGCAATAGGGCAAGGCCAAAGTGCAAGGCAAAAGGGTAATGCAAGGCAAAAGGGCAAGGCAAGGCAATAGAGCAAGGCAAGGCAAAAAGGCAAGGTAAAAGGGCAAGGCAAGGCAAAAGGGTAGGGCAAGGCAAAAGGGCTAGGCAAAAAAGCAAGGCAAAACAAAAGGGCAAGGCAAGGCAAAAGAGCAAGGTAAAAGGGCAAGGTAAGGCAAGGTAAAAGGGCAAGGTAAGGGAAAAAGGGCAAGGCAAGGCAAAAGGACAAGGCAAGGGAAAAAGGGCAAGGCAAGGCAAAAGGGCAAGGCAAAATGGCAAGGCAAGGCAAAAGGGCAAGGCAAAAAGGTAAGGCAAAAGGGCAAGGCAAAAGGGCACGGCAAGGCCAAAGGGCAAGGCAAAAGGGCAAGGCAAGGCAAAAGGGCATGGCAAGGAAAAAGAACAAGGCAAAAGGGTAAGGTAAAAGAGCAAGGCAAGGCAATAGGGTAGGGCAAGGCAAAAGGGCTAGGCAAAAAAGCAACTCAAAACAAAAGGGTAAGACAAGGCCAAAGGGCAAGGCAAAAGGGCAAGGGAAGTCAAAAGGGCAAGGCAAGGCAAAAGAGCAAGTGAAAACAAAAGGGCAAGGCGAAAGGGCAAGGCAAGGCAAAAGGGCAAGGCAAGGCAAAAGAGCAAGTGAAAACAAAAGGGCAAGGCGAAAGGGCAAGGCAAGGCAAAAGGGCAAGGCAAGGCCAAAAAGCAAGGCAAAAGGTCAAGGCAAGGCAAAAGGGCAAGGCAAAAGGGCAAAGCAAGGCAAAAGGGCAATGCAAGGAAAAAGTGCAAGGCAAAAGGACAAGGCAAGGCCAAAGGGCAAACAAAAGGGCAAGGTAAGGCAAAACTGCAAAGGGGACGGCAAAAGGGCAAGGCAAGGCAAAAGGGCAAGGCAAGGCAAAAGGGAAAGGCAAAAGTGCAAGGCAAGGCAAAAAGGCAAGGCAAGGCAAAAGGTCAAGCAAGGCAATAGGACAAGGCAAAAGGGCAAGACAAGGGAAAAGTGCAAGGCAATGCAAAAGTGCAAGGCAAAATTGCAAGGGAAGGCAAAAGTGCAAGGCAAAAGGGCAAGGCAAAAGGGCAAGGCAAGGCAAAATGGCAAGGCAAAAGGGCAAGGCAAGGCAAAAACGCAAGGCAAGGGAAAAGGGCAAGGTAAGACAAAAGGGCAAGGCAAGGCAAATGGGCAAGGCAAAAGGGAAGGCAAGGCAAAAGGACAAGGCAAAAGGGCAATGCAAGGCTAAAGGGCAAGGCAAGGCAATAGGGCAAGGCAAGGCAAAAAGGCAAGGTAAAAGGGCAAGGCAAGGCAAAAGGGTAGGGCAGAGCAAAAGGGCTAGGCAAAAAAGTAAGGCAAAATAAAAGGGCAAGACAAGGCAAAAGAGCAAGGTAAATGGGCAATGTAAGGCAAGGTAAAAGGCCAAGGCAAGGGAAAAAGGGCAATGCAAGGCAAATAGGCAATGCAAAATGGCAAGACAAGGCAAAAGGGCAAGGCAAAAGGGCAAGGCAAGGCAAAAGGGCAAGGCAAAAAGGTAAGGCAAAAGGGCAAGGCAAAAGGGCACGGCAAGGCCAAAGGGCAAGGCAAGAGGGCAAGGCAAGACAAAAGGGCATGGCAAGGAAAAAGAACAAGGCAAAAGGGCAAGGCAAAAGAGCAAGGCAAGACATAAGGGTAGGGCAAGGCAAAAGTGCTAGGCAAAAAAGCAAGGAAAAACAAAAGGGTAAGGCAAGGCCAAAGGGCAAGGCAAAAGGGCAAGGCAAGGCAAAAGGGCAAGGCAAGGCAAAAATGCAAGGTAAAAGGTCAAGGCAAGGCAAAAGGGTAGGGCAAGACAAAAGGGCTAGGCAAAAAAGTAAGGCAAAACAAAAGGGCAAGGCAAGGCAAAAGAGCAAGGTAAATGGGCAATGTAAGTCAAGGTAAAAGGCCAAGGCAAGGGAAAAAGGGCAAGGCAAGGCAAATAGGCAAGGCAAAATGGCAAGGCAAGGTAAAAGGGCAAGGCAAAAGGGCAAGGCAAGGCAAAAGGGCAAGGCAAAAAGGTAAGGCAAAAGGGCAAGGCAAAAGGGCACGGCAAGGCCAAAGGGCAAGGCAAGAGGGCAAGGCAAGGCAAAAGGGCATGGGAAGGAAAAAGAACAAGGTAAAAGGGCAAGGCAAAAAAGCAAGGCAAGGCATAAGTGTAGGGCAAGGCAAAAGGGCTAGGCAAAAAAGCAAGGCAAAACAAAAGGGTAAGGCAAGGCCAAAGAGCAAGGCAAAAGGGCAAGGCAAGGCAAAAGGGCAAGGCAAGGCAAAAGGGCAAGACAAAAGGGCAAGGCAATGCAGAAGGGCTAGGCAAGTGAAAAGGGCAAAACAAAAGGGCAAGGCAATGCAGAAGGGCAAGGCAAAAGGGCAAGGCAAGGCAAAAAGGGCAAGACAAGTCAAAAGGACAAGTCAAGGCCAAAGGGCAAGGGAAAAGGTCAAGGCAAGGCAAAAGGGCAAGGCAAAAGGGCAAGGCAAGACAAAAGGACAAGGCAAAAGGGCAAGGCAAGGCAAAAAGGGCAAGACAAGTCAAAAGGGCAAGGCAAGGCCAAAGGGCAAGGGAAAAGTTGAAGGCAAGGCAAAAGGGCAAGGCAAAAGGGCAAGGCAAGACAAGAGGACAAGGTAAAAGGGCAAGGCAAGGCAAAAAGGGCAAGACAAGTCAAAAGGGCAAGGCAAGTCCAAAGGGCAAGGGAAAAGGTGAAGGCAAGGCAAAAGGGCAAGGCAAAAGGGCAAGGCAAGACAAAAGGACAAGGCAAGGTAAAAGGGCAAGGCAAGGCAAAAGGGCAAGGCAAAAGGGCAAGGCAAAAGGACAAGGCAAGGCAAAAGGGCAAGGCAAGACAAAAGGACAAGGCAAAAGGGCAAGGCAAGGCAAAAGGGCCAGGCAAAAGGGCAACGCAAAAGGGCAAAGCAAGGCAAAAGGGCAAGGCAAGGTAAAAGGGCAAGGCAAGGCAAAAGGGCAAGGCAAAAGGGCAAGGCAAGGCAAAAGGGCAAGGCAAAAGGGCAACGCAAAATGGCAAGGCAAGGCAAAAGGGCAAGGCAAGAAAAAATGACAATGCAAGGAAAAAGGGCAAGACAAAAGGGCAAGGGAAGTCAAAAGGGCAAGGGAAGGCAAAAGGGCAAACAAAAGGGCAAGGGAAGGCAAAACGACAAAGGGGAAGTGTCCTGGTTTTGTTAATAACAAGTTTCTCTTTCAGTAATTTTGCCTGTCAGCTACAGCCTTCGTATTAACTGCATTTTCCTGGAGAACCAGACACATGTTTTGGTAAAACCTAGCAATGGAATGCAAACTTATTGATAAGCATGGATGGATATCTCGCGAGAGGGGCGACGAGAAACAAGTGACCAAGAAACTGACCAACTGTGTATAACATTCCATTCACGTGAATACTTCATATAAAATGGGAGATCACGAGGATCTCGCCCCTTTTTTTCCCTATGGCCGACATTAGGAGAGAACCTTGCTAGTCGTCCCTGCGAACTGAGGCCTAGTGAGAGACTGAATCCAGCTCTGGTTGGCTGTGGAGTCTAATCCAGGACTTTGGGTGCTGGCTCTGCAGTTGCTGAGACTTTCAAAATTGGTTTTGTATATTTTGTATTATTTTCTCTATTCTTATTAGTAGCGTTAGTAAAACATCTTTAATTTTTTTTAACTCTCTTCTCTCTGTCCTTCTTTTTCTCTCCCGATCACCTGTCCTGAGTGGAAGGGGGGAGAGGGAGGGGCAAAAGGGGGAAGTGGGGGGGGAGAGGGGGTTAACAATACATCTGCCAGGGTTTTATTGTCACCCTGCAATCTTAACCCTCGACAGATAATTGGCGCCCAACGTGGGGCAAGAGAAAGGGGTAAATCTGGAGATTTTTGGCTTTTCTAGTGCTCTGACGTACCTTTCAATTTTCTTGGCACGGTGCCAACTCATAGAGTTGTGATACTCGCGCGTCGGTTTGCTTCGGATATTATTTTCTGGTGTTAAGGCAAAGTGAATTACACTGATTTAAAGATGTTATGGCTTAAGTTGTATCAGTTATTTTCTGCATTGTGCTCACTAATTCCATATCTGTGTTGGGCTTTCTTTTTAAATCGAAGTATTCATTATATAACAACAAGGAACTGGACAATGCTCATGATGATACTGTGTGGTTTGTCACTGGTTTATTTCATTATACTGCAGCATCTAATGAATTTCTACTCGCTTCTGCTTTACCTTGAAAAGCCTCCAGGAGAGATTAAAGAGCCGTACGGCTCTGTGTTTGCTAATTGGTCAAGTGAACCTTTAGAAAGGCTGACTAACGATACTTTCGTTTTTTCGCTAGGACAGTTCGCAAATGTTTTAGAGAGCTTTGAATACCCTTGGAGTTTTGATAGAACTGTGATGGTGTTATCTGGTTTGCTGAATGTGTGTCAGTTTGTGCTTCTGTTAAGAGAAATGGCGTTCAACAGGAGGTTTGCGTCTCTTTGTTGTCCTGAGATTTGCGATGCGTCTTCGGAAGCTTTAGCAAAAAGCACTCCGAGCCGCTCGAGAAAGAGCAAAACAGTGAAAGCTGCCGTTGCAGCTGCTGCCCCCGCCACGGCGCCTTCGCAGGCTGAAGGTACAGCTCCTACACAGAGTTCTTCTGCCAAGGTCACTTCTGATAACACTAATTCTGCAGCCTTAAAGGCAGCCCCCCCTTCTTCACACGCTGGGCACTGTTGCTGCTGTAACCATAGCGATCCCTGTGACAGTCATTCAGACTCTGGGAATGAATCAAATGATGGTAAACCCATATCAGCATCAGTTGCTGGTTGTAAGAAAGTCACTAGAAAGACTACCCGTGCAGCAGATGATGGCACAGGGCCAACATCAACCCAAGGGGCACCATCAGGACAGGGAAGAGATGAAGTGACCACCACTCGGTCCTTTTCTCCAGGGGAGCTGAGAGATCTGTGAAAAGACTTTAGTCGTCGTGAAGGCGAGAATATTTTAACCTGGCTGCTCCGATGCTGGGACAATGGGGCAGATACAATTGAACTGGAAGGTGGTGAAGCCAGGCAGCTGGGATCTCTGTCAAGAGATTCCACCATTGATAGGGCAATTTCAAGAGAGTCTAATGCCACTACTCTCTGGACCCGACTCCTGGCAGCTATGAAAGTAAGATTTCCCTACAAGGAAGACTGTATATCCAGGTTAGGGAAATGGAATACTATGGAGAAAGGTATTCAGTTCCTGAGAGAATTAGCTGTGCGAGAGATCATCTATTTTGGACCAAACAGCCAAGAGGGAACAGATCCAGATAGAATCAATTGTACACGACCTCTGTGGCGCAGATTTGTACAAAGTGCATCACCTGCATATGCTAAGTCATTGGCAGGAATGCTCTGGTCATCTAGAGTTGGACAAGATATTACTGAAGTGATTGAGCAGCTCCGTGACTTTGAGGACAGCCTTGCTGGTTGTCTACGGGCTTGTGTCTCTGCCGTAGAGAAACTGTGTGAAAAATCTGATGACCGTTTTGAAAAGCTATTGCAAGAAATCAAAGAACTCAGGGAAGACACATACCATTCACGACTTGCACAAACCTATGTTTCAGCTATTAGGAAAAGGCGTTTCCAATCTCGAGAGAGAGGACAGAGGCAGCCCACAAAAAGAGGTTCACTGTGGTTCTTCCTACATGAGCAGGGAGAAAACATGAATAAGTGGCATGGGAGACCTATCTCAGAACTTCAAGAACGAGTACGTGAGATAAAAGGAAAAACTCCTAGGAAGGTGGCTGCTCCAGTTTACAAAAGGAGCAGAAGAGATTCTGATGCTCTTGAAGGAACCTCTAATTCACACCCAGAGACTGTGCAAAACAGAAATTAGAGGTGCCCTGCCTCCAACCAGGTGGAGGAAAGGGAGAACAGAGTTTATTGGACTGTACAAATACGATGGCCTGGTACAACACACCCCCAGGAGTACAAAGCTTTAGTGGACACTGGTGCTCAGTGCACGATAATTCCTTCTAATTATAAAGGAACGCAATCCATTAATATTGTTGGAGTGACTGGGGGATCCCAGGAACTGACTGTTGTAGAGGCTGAAATGAGCCTAACTGGAAAACACTGGCAAAAGCATCCCATTGTGACTGGTCCAGATGCTCTGTGCATCCTTGGCATAGACTACCTCAAGAGAGGGTATTTTAAGGACCCAAAAGGGTATAGGTGGGCATTTGGTATAGCAGCTGTGGACACTGAGAAAATTGAACAGCTGTGTGATTTGCCTGGTCTTTCAGATGATCCTTCTGTTGTAGGACTGCTGATGGTTGACGATCAGCAGGTGCCAACTGCTACCACGACAGTGCATCGCCGGCAATATCGCACCAATCGAGACTCTTTGATTCCTATCCAGAAGTTGATCCGTCAATTGGAAAGCCAGGGTGTGATCAGTAAGACTCGCTCACCTTTTAACAGCCCAATCTGGCCAGTGCGTAAGTCTAGTGATGAGTGGAGACTAACTGTGGACTATCGTGGCCTGAATGAAGTTACGCCACCACTGAGTGCTGCTGTGCCTGACATGCTAGAACTGCAATTTGAACTGGAGTCAAAGGCAGCTAAGTGGTATGCTACAATTGACATTGCTAATGCATTTTTCTCTATTCCTGTAGCGGCAGAGTGCAGGCCGCAGTTTGCTTTCACCTGGAGAGGCATCCAGTACACATGGAATCGCTTGCCCCAGGGGTTGAAACACAGTCCTACCATCTGCCATGGACTGATCCAGACCACGCTGGAGCAAGGTAAAGCTCCAGAACACTTGCAGTATATTCATGACATCATCGTATGGGGCGACACAGCGAAAGAAGTCTTCGAGAAAGGTGAGAGAATAATTCAGATTCTTTTGGATGCTGGTTTTGCCATAAAACGAAGCAAGGTCAAGGGACCTGCACGAGAGATCCAGTTTTTAGGAATAAAATGGCAAGATGGCCGTCACCAGATCCCAATGGATGTGATCAACAAAATTGCTGCAATGTCTCCACCTACTAATAAAAAGGAGACACAGACTTTCTTGGGCGTTGTAGGTTTTTGGAGAATGCATATTCCTGACTACAGACAGATTGTGAGCCCTCTCTATCGAGTGACTCGTAAAAAGAACCAATTTGAGTGGGGCCCTGAACAACAACAAGCCTTTGAACAAATTAAGCGTGAGATAACTCATGCGGTGGCCCTTGGACCAGTTCGGACTGGACTAGATGTTAAAAATGTGCTCTACACCGCAGCCAGAGATAATGGACTTACTTGGAGCCTCTGGCAGAAAGCACCAGGAGAAACCCGAGGTCGACCCTTAGGTTTTTGGAGTCGAGGATGCAAAGGATCTGAGGCCAACTATACTCCAACTGAAAAAGAAATACTAGCAGCATACGAAGGAGTTCGAGCTGCTTCAGAAGTGATCGGTACTGAAGCACAACTCCTCCTGGCACCTCGACTGCCGGTGCTGAGCTGGATGTTCAAAGGGACAGTTCCCTCTCCACATCATGCAACCAAAGTTACGTGAAGTAAATGGATTGCATTGATCACGCAACGAGCTCGAATTGGAAGTCCCAACCGTTCAGGAATCTTAGAGGTGATTATAGACTGTCCAGAAAGCAAAGACTTTGGGATGACTCCAGATGAGGAGAAAGTAAAACGGGCGGAAGAAGCACCACCGTATAATACACTTTCAGAGACTGATAAGCAGTATGCACTGTTCACAGATGGATCCTGTCGTCTTGTAGGAAAACATCGAAGGTGGAAAGCTGCTGTGTGGAGTCCCACACGACAAGTTACAGAAGCCACTGAAGGACAAGGTAAATCTAGTCAATTTGCAGAAGTGAAAGCCATCCAGCTGGCTTTGGACATTGCTGAACGAGAGAAGTGGCCAATACTTTATCTCTATACTGACTCATGGATGGTAGCAAATGCCTTGTGGGAGTGGCTACAGCAAAGGAAGAAGAACAACTGGCAGCGCAGAGGTAAACCCATTTGGGCTGCCACACTGTGGCAAGACATTGCTGCTCGGCTAGAGAGCCTGCCTGTGAAAGTTCGTCATGTAGATGCTCATGTGCCTAAAAGTCGAGCCACCGAGGAACATCTAAACAACCAACAAGCAGATCAAGCTGCTAAAATTAAAGTAGCTGAGGTGGACTTGGACTGGCAACATAAAGGTGAACTTTTCCTAGCTCGGTGGGCCCATGATGCTTCAGGGCATCAAGGTAGAGATGCAACATATAAATGGGCTCGCGATCGAGGGGTGGATTTAACTATGGACACTATTTCACAGGTTATTCATGAATGTGAAACTTGCGCCGAAATCAAACAAGCAAAACGGTTAAAGCCTGTATGGTATGGGAGGCGATGGTTAAAGTATAAGTATGGAGAAGCTTGGCAGATTGATTATATTACACTTCCACAAACACGTCAAGGTAAGCGTTATGTACTTACAATGGTGGAAGCAACCACAGGATGGTTGGAAACATATGCTGTACCTCATGCTACAGCCCGAAATACTATCTTGGGCCTTGAAAAGCAAGTCCTTTGGCGACATGGTACGCCAGAAAGAATTGAATCAGACAATGGTACTCATTTCAAAAACAGTATTATAGACAATTGGGCCAAAGAACATGGTATTGAGTGGGTATATCATATTCCATATCATGCACCAGCCTCTGGGAAAATTGAAAGGTACAATGGTTTGCTAAAAACTACACTAAAGGCACTTGGTGGTGGAACCTTTAAAAACTGGGATTCACATTTAGCAAAAGCCACTTGGTTGGTCAACACCAGGGGATCAACCAATCGAGCTGGGCCTGCCCAATCAGAAATTCTACGGACTGTAGAAGGAGATAAAGTCCCTGTAGTACACATGAAAAACCTGTTAGGAAAGGCAGTCCGGGTTACTCCTGCCTCAGGCAAAAGCAAGCCCATTCGTGGGATTGTTTTTGCCCAGGGACCTGGCAGCACCTGGTGGGTGATGCTTAAGGATGGAGAAGTTCGGTGTGTACCTCAAGGGGATTTGAGCTTAGGTGAAAATATTCAATACTGAACTGCATGATGTGAATTGTCGTACTAACAGTATTTAATAAGTGTCTTTCAGATCAGGACAGTGATGATGAGACAAGAGCTGGCTTCTTCGAGTGGCACCTGACAACTTCTTCGAAGTTGATGTCTTTAACCCACAAACAGTGGTCATGAAATGCACTTGTACTATTTTTCCTGCCCTGGGAAACTGTTGTGACAAAATGAACTTAATGAACTTTTCAAAGGATGGTCCACTGATTAAGATTAATTACTCCTGTGTATATATGTACATATGTGTATATATATATAGTAGTAGTGATTAATTAGATTGCGTTGATAGATTGTATTGATAAGGTTTAAGTATTCAGTGAATGGCATATTATAAGGGGTGGAATGTCCTGGTTTTGTTAAAAACAAGTTTCTCTTTCAGTGAATTTTGCCTGTCACCTACAGCCTTCGTATTAACTGCATTTTCCTGGAGAACCAGACACATGTTTTGGTAAAACCTAGCAATGGAATGCAAACTTATTGATAAGCATGGATGGACATCTCGCGAGAGGGGCGACGAGAAACAAGTGACCAAGAAACTGACCAACTGTGTATAACATTCCATTCACGTGAATACTTCATATAAAATGGGAGATCACGAGGATCTCGCCCCTTTTTTTCCCTATGGCCGACATTAGGAGAGAACCTTGCTAGTCGTCCCTGCGAACTGAAGCCTAGTGAGAGACTGAATCCAGCTCTGGTTGGCTGTGGAGTCTAATCCAGGACTTTGGGTGCTGGATCTGCAGTTGTTGAGACTTTCAAAATTGGTTTTGTATATTTTGTATTATTTTCTCTATTCTTATTAGTAGCATTAGTAAAACATCTTTAATTTTTTTAACTCTCTTCTCTCTGTCCTTCTTTTTCTCTCCCGATCAACTGTCCTGAGCGGAAGGGGGGAGAGGGAGGGGCAAAAGGGGGAAGTGGGGGGGGAGAGGGAGTCAACAATACATCTGCCAGGGTTTTATTGTAACCCCGCAATCTTAACCCTCGACAGGAAGGGAAAAGGGCAAGGCAAGGCAAAAGGGCAAGGCACAAGTGCCAGGCAAGGTAAAAAGGCAAGGCAAGGCAAAAGGGCAAGGCAAAAGGGCAATGCAAGGCAAAAGGGCAATGCAAGGCAATAGGAGAAGGCAAAAGGGCAAGGCAAGGCAAAAGTGCAAGGCAAGGCAAACGGGCAAGGCAAAAAGGCAAGGCAAGGCAAAAGGGCAACGCAAGCCAATAGGGCAAGGCAAAAGGGCAAGGTAAGGCAAAAGGGCAAGGCAAAAGGGCAAGGTAAAAGGGCAAGGCAAGGGAAAAGGGCGAGGCAAGGCCGAAGGGCAAGGCAAAAGGGCAAGGCAAGGGAAAAGGGCAAGGAAAGGTAAAAGGGCAAGGCAAAAGGGCAAGGCAAGGAGAAAAGGGCAAGGCAAGGCAAAAGGGCAAGGCAAAAGGACAAGGCAAGGCAAAAGGGCAAGGCAAGGCAAAAGGGCAAGGCAAAAGAGCAAGTAAAGGCTAAAGGGCAATGCAAGGCAAAAGTGCAAGGCAACGCCAAAGGGCAAGGCAAGGCAATAGGACAAGGCAAAAGAGCAAGGCAAGGCAAAAGGGCCAGGCAAAAGGGCAAGGCAAAAGGGCCAGGCAAAAGGGCAAGGCAAAAGGGCAAGGCAAGGCAAAAGGGCAACGCAAGCCAATAGGGCAAGACAAAAGGACAAGGCAAGGCAAAAGGGCAAGGCAAAATGGCAAGGCAAGGCAAAAGAGCAAGGCAAGGGAAAAGGGAAAGGCAAGGCCAAAGGGCAAGGCAAAAGGGCAAGGCAAGGCAAAAGGGCAAGGCAAGGTAAAAGGGCAAGGGAAAAGTGCAAGGCAAGAGAAAAGGGCAAGGCAATGCAATAGGACAAGGCAAGTGAAAAGGGCAAGGCAAAAGGACAAGGGAAGGCAAAAGGGCAAGGCAAGGCAAAAGGGCAAGGCAAGGCTAAAGGACAAGGCAAAAGGGAAAGGCAATGCAAAAGTGCAAGGCAAGGCAAAGGGGAAGTCAAGGCAAAAGGGCAAGGCAAAAGTGCAAGGAAAGGCAAAAGGACAGGGCAAGGCAAAAGGGCAAGGCAAGGGAAAAAGGCAAGTCAAGTCAATAGGGCAAGGCAAAAGGGCAATGCAAAAGGGCAAGGCAAGGCAAAAGGGCAAGCCAAAATGGAAAGGCAAGGCGATAGGGCAAGGCAACGCAAAAAGTCAAGTCAAGGCAAAAGGGCAAGGAAAAAGGGGAAGGCAAGGCAAAAGGTCAAGGCAAGGCAAAAGGGCAAGGCAAGGCAAAAGGGCAAGGCAAGGCAAACTGCAAGGTAAAAGGGCAAGGCAAGGCAAGGCAAAAGGGCAAGGCAAAAGAGTAAGTTAAGGCTAAAGGGCAAAGGAAGGCAAAAGGGTAAGGCAATAGTGCAAGGCAAAAGGGCAACGCAAGACAAAAGGGCCAGGTAACAGGGCAAGGCAAAAGGGCAAGGCAAGGCAAAAAGGAAACGGAAAAGGGCAAGGCAAAGCAAAAGGGCAAGGCAAGGCACAAGGGCAATGCAAGGAAAAAGGGCAAGGCAAAAGGGCAAGGCAAGGCAAAAGGGCAAGGCACAAGTGCCAGGCAAGGTAAAAAGGCATGTCAAGGCAAAAGGGCAAGGCAAAAGGACAATGCAAGACAAAAGGACAAGGCCAAAGGGCAAAAGGGCAAGGCTAATGGGCAAGGCCAAAGGGCATGGCAAAAGGGCAAGGCAAAAGGGCAAGGCAAGGCAAAAAGACAAGGCAAGGCAAAAGGGCAAGGCAAGGGAAAAGGGCAAATCAAGTCAATAAGGCAAGGCAAAAGGGCAAGGCAATGCAAAAGGGCAATGCAAAAGGGCAAGGCAAGGCAAAAGGGCAAGACAAAAGGGCAAGGCAAAGCAAAAGGGCAAGGCAAGGCAAAGTGCAAGGTAAAAGGGCAAGGCAAGGCAAAAGGGCAAGGCTAAAGGGCAAAGCAAGGCAAAAGGGCAAGGCAAGGCAAAAGGGCAAAGCAAGGCAAAAGGGCAAGGCAAGGCAAAAGGGCTAGGCAAGGCAATAGAGCAAGGCAAAAGGGCAAGGCAAGGCAAAAGGGCAAGGCAAGGGAAAAGGGGAAGGCAAGGCAAAATGGCAAGGAAAAAGGACAAGGCAAGACAAAAGGGCAAGGCAATGTAAAAAGGCAAGGCAAGGCAAAAGGTCAAGGCAAGGTAAAAGGGCAAGGCAAAAGGGCAAAGCAAGGCAAAAGGGCAAGGCAAGGCAAAGTGCAAGGGAAAAGGGCAAGGCAAGGCAAAAGGGCAAGGCAAAAGGGCAAGGCAAGGCAAAAGGACAATGCAAAAGAGCAAGGCAAGGCAAAGGGAAAGCCAAAAGGGCAAGGCAAGGCAATATGGCAAGGCAACGCAAAAAGGTCAGTCAAGGCAAAAGGGCAAGGTAAAATGGCAAGGCAAGGCAAAAGGTCAAGGCAAGGCAAAAGGGCAAGGTAAGGAAAAAAGGCAAGGCAAAAGGACAAGGCAAGGCAAAACGGCAAGGCAAGGCAAAATGCAAGGTAAAAGGGCAAGGCAAGGCAAGGCAAAAGGGCAAGGCAAAAGAGAAAGGCAAGGCAAAAGGGCAAGGCAAGGCAAAAGGGCAAGTCAAAAGAGCAAGGCAAGGCAAAAGGGCAAGGCAAGACATAAGGGCAATGCAAGGAAAAAGGGCAAGGCATAAGGGCAAGGCAAGGCAAAAGGGCAAGGCAAAAGGGCAAGGCAAGGCAATAGGAGAAGGCAAAAGGGCAAGGCAAGGCAAAAGTGCAAGGCAAGGCAAAAGGGCAAGGCAAGGCAAAAGAGCAAGGCAAAAGGGCAAGGCAAAAGGGCAAGACAAGGCAAAAGGGCAAGTCAAGGCAAAAGGGAAAGGCAAGGGAAAAGGGCAAGGCAAGGCATTAGAGCAAGGCAAAAGGGAAAGGCAAGGGAAAACGGCAAGGCAAGGCATTAGAGCAAGGCAAAAGGGAAGGCAAGGGAAAAGGGCAAGGTAAAAGTGCAAGGCAAGGCAAAAGGGCAAGGCAGCGTAAAATGCAAGGCAATGCAAAAGGGCAAGGCAAAAGGGTAAGGCAAGACAAAAGGGCAAGGTAAAAGGGCAAGGCAAGGCAAGGAAAAAAGGCAAAGCAAGGCAAGGCAAAAGGACAAGGCAAGGCCAAAGGGCAAGGCAAAAGAGCAAGTTAAGGCTAAAGGGCAAGGCAAGTCAAAAGGGTAAGGCAAGTCAAAATAGCAATGCAAAAAGGCAAGGCAAGGCAAAAGGGCAAGGTAAAAGGGCAAGGCAAGGCAAAACGGCAAGGCAAGGCAAAATGCAAGGTAAAAGGGCAAGGCAAGGCAAGGCAAAAGGGCAAGGCAAAAGAGCAAGTTAAGGCTAAAGGGCAAAGCAAGGCAAAAGGGCAATGCAATATTTCAACGCAAATGGGCAAGGTAAGGCAAAAGGGCCAGGCAAAAGGGCAACGCAAAAGGGCAATGCAAGGCAAAAGAACAATGCAAAATGGCAAGGCAAGGCAAAAGGGCAAGGCAAGGAAATAGGAGAAGGCAAAAGGGTAAGGCAAGGCAAAAGTGCAAGGCAAGGTAAAAGGGCAAGGCAAGGCAAAATGGCAAGGCAAAAGGGCACGGCAAAAGGGTAAGACAAGGCAAAAGGGCAAGGAAAGGCAAAAGTACAAGGCAAGGCAAATAGACAAGGCAAAAGGGCAAGGCAAATAGGCAAGACAAAAGGGCAAGGCAAGGCAAAAGGGCAAGGCAAGGCAAAAGGGCAAGGCAAAAGGGCAAGGCAAGGCAAAAGGTCAAGGCAAGGCAAAAGGGCAAGGCACAAGTGCCAGGCAAGGCAAAAAGGCACAGCAATGCAAAAGGGCAAGGCAAAAGGTCAATGCAAGCCAAAAGAGCAATGCAAGGCAATAGGAGAAGGCAAAAGGGTAAGGCAAGGTAAAAGTGCAAGGCAATGCAAAAGGGAAAGGCAAAAGGGCAAGGCAAGGCATTAGAGCAAGGCAAAAGGGAAGGCAAGGCAAAAGGGCAAGGCAAAAGTGCAAGGCAAGGCAAAAGGGCAAGGCAAGGCAAAAGGGCAAGGTAAAAGGGCAAGACAAGGCAAAAGGGCAAGGCAAGGCAAAGTGCAAGGTAAAAGGACAAGGCAAGGCAAAAGGGAAAGGCAAGGGAAAAGGGCAAGGCAAGGCATTAGAGCAAGGCAAAAGGGCAAGGTAAGGCCAAAGGGCAAGGCAAGGCCAAAGGGCAAGGCAAAAGAGCTAGTTAAATCTAAAGGGCAAGGCAAGTCAAAAGGGTAAGGCAAGGCAAATGGGCAATGCAAAAGGGCAAGGCAAGGCAAAAGTTCAAGCCAAAAGGGCAAGGCAAGGAAATAGGGTAAGGCAACACAAAAAGGCAAGTCAAGGTAAAAGGGCAAGGTAAAAGGGCAAGGCAATGCAAAAGGTCAAGGCAAGGCAAAAGGACAAGGCAAAAGGGCAAGGCAAGGCAAAAGGGCAAGGCAAGGCAAAGTGCAAGGGAAAAGGGCAAGGCAAGGCAAAAGGGCAAGGCAAAAGGACAAGGCAAGGCAAAAGGACAATGCAAAAGAGCAAGGCAAGGCAAAGGGCAAGCCAAAAGGGCAAGGCAAGGCAATAGGGCAAGGCAACGCAAAAAGGCAAGTCAAGGCAAAAGGGCAAGGTAAAAGGGCAAGGCAAGGCAAAAGGTCAAGGCAAGGCAAAAGGGCAAGGTAAGGAAAAAGGGCAAGGATAAAGGGCAAGGCAAGGAAAAACGGCAAGGCAAGGCAAAATGCAAGGTAAAAGGGTAAGGCAACGCAACGCAAAAGGGCAAGGCAAAAGAGCAAGTTAAGGCTAAAGAGCAAAGCAAGGCAAAAGGGCAAGGTAATATTTCAAGGCAAAAGGGGAAGGTAAGGCAAAAGGGCCAGGCAAAAGGGCAACGCAAAAGGGCAATGCAAGGCAAAAGAATAATGCAAAATGGAAAGCCAAGGCAAAAGGGCAAGGCAAGGCAAAAGGGCATGGTACAAGTGCCAGGCAAGGCAAAAAGGCACGGCAAGGCAAAAGGGCAAGGTAAAAGGGCAATGCAAGGCAAAAGGGCAATGCAGGACAATAGGAGAAGGCAAAAGGGCAAGGCAAGGCAAAAGTGCAAGGCAAGGTAAAAGGGCAAGCCAAAAGGGCAAGTCAAGGCAAAAGGGCAACATAAGCCAATAGGTCAAGGCAAAAGGGCAAGACAAGGCAAAAGGGCAAGGCAAAAGGGTAAGGCAAGGCAAAAGGGCAAGTCAAGGCAAAAGGGAAAGGCAAGGGAAAAGGGCAAGGCATTAGAGCAAGGCAAAAGGGAAGGCAGGGGAAAAGGGTAAGGTAAAAGTGCAAGGCAAGGCAAAAGGGCAAGGCAACGTAAAAAGGCAAGGCAATGCAAAAGGGCAAGGCAAAAGGGTAAGGCAAGACAAAAGGGCAACGTAAAAGGGCAAGACAAGGCAAGGCAAAAGGGCAAAGCAAGGCAAGGCAAAAGGACAAGGCAAGGCCAAAGGGCAAGGCAAAAGAGCAAGGCAAGGCAAAAGGGCAAGGCAAGCCAAAAGGGTAAGGCAAGGCAAAAGGGCAATGTAAAAGGGCCATGCAAGGGAAAAGGTCAAGGCAAGGTAAAAGGGCAAGGCAAGGCAAAAGGGCAAGGCAAGGTAAAAGGGCAAGGCAAGGCAAAATATCAAGGCAAGGTAAGAGGGTAAGGGAAGGAAAAAGGGCAAGGTAAAAGAGCAAGGCAAGGCAAAAGGGTAAGTGAAGGCAAAATGCAAGGTAAAAGGTCAAGGCAAGGCAAGACAAGGCAAAAGGGCAAGGCAAAAGAGCAAGTTAAGGTAAAAGGGCAAAGCAAGGCAAAAGGGCAAGGCAAGGTAAAAGGACAAGTCAAGGGAAAAGGGAAAGGCAAAGGAAAAGGGCAAGGCATTAGAGCAAGGCAAAAGGGAATGCAAGGGAAAATGGCAAGGTAAAAGTGCAAGGCAAGGCAAAAGGGCAAGGCAACGTAAAAAGGCAAGGCAATGCAAAAGGGCAAGGCAAAAGGGTAAGGCAAGACAAAAGGGCAAGGTAAAAGGGCAAGGCAAGGCAAGGCAAATGGTCAAGGCAAGGCAAAAGGGCAAGGCAAGGATAATGGGCAAGGCAAAAGGGTAAGGGAAGGCAAAAGGACAAGGCAAGGCAAAGTGCAAGGTAAAAGGGCAAGGCAAGGCAAAAGGGCAAAGCAAGGCAAGGCAAAAGGGCAAGGCAAAAGGGCAATGCAAGGCAAAAGGGCAATGCAAGGCAATAGGAGAAGGCAAAAGGGCAAGGCAAGGCCAAAGGGCAAGGAAAAAGGGCAAGGCAAGGCAAAAGGGCAAGGCAAGGCAATAGGGCAAGGCAACGCCAAAGGGCAAGGCAAAAGGGCAAGGCAAGGAAAAGGTCAAGGCAAGGCAAAAGGGCAAGGCAAAAGGGCAAGGAAGGCAAAAGGGAAGGTAAGGCAAAAGGGCAAGGGAAAAGGACAAGGCAAGGCAAAAGGGCAAGGCAATGCAATAGGGCAAGGCAAGTGAAAAAGGCAGGCAAAAGGACAAGGCAAGGCAAAAGGGCAAGGAAAGGCAAAAGGGCAAGGCAACGCAAAAGGACAAGGCAAAAGGGCAGGGCAAGGCAAAAGGGCAAGGCAAGACAAAGGGGAAGTCAAGGCAAAAGGGCAAGACAAAAGTGCAAGGAAAAGCAAAAGTACAGGGCAAGGCAAAAGGGCAAAGCAAGGGAAAAGGGCAAGTCAAGTCAATAGGGCAAGGCAAAACGGCAAGGCAAGGCAAAAGGGCAATGCAAAAGGGAAGGCAAGGTAAAAGGGAAAGCCAAAATGGAAAGGCAAGGCAATAGGGCAAGGCAACGCAAAAAGGCAAGTCAAGGCAAAAGGGCAAGGAAAAAGGGCAAGGCAAGGCAAAAGGTCAAGACAAGGCAAAAGGGCAAGGCAAGGCAAAAGGGCAAGGCACAGCAAAAGGGCAAGGCAAGGCAAAATGCAAGGTAAAAGGGCAAGGCAAGGTAAGGCAAAAGGGCAAGGCAAAAGAGCAAGTTAAGGCTAAAGGGCAAAGCAAGGCAAAAGGGTAAGGCAATGGTGCAAGGCAAAAGGGCAAGGAAAGGCAAAAGGGCCAGGCAAAAGGGCAAGGCAAAAGGGCAAGGCAAGGCAAAAGGGCAAGGTAAAAGGGCAAGGTAAAAGGGCAAGGCAAGGCAAAAGGTCAAGGCAAGGCAAAAGGGCAAGGTAAGGAAAAAGGGCAAGGCAAAAGGGCAAGGCAAGGCAAAACGTCAAGGCAAGGCAAAATGCAAGGTAAAAGGGCAAGACAAGACAAGGCAAAAGGGCAAGGCAAAAGAGAAAGGCAAGGCAAAAGGGCAAGGCAAGGCAAAAGGGCAAGGCAAAAGAGCAAGGCAAGGCAAAAGGGCAAGGCAAAAGGGCAATGCAAGGCAGTAGGAGAAGGCAAAAGGGCAAGGCAAGGCAAAAGTGCAAGGCAAGGCAAAAGGACAAGGCAAGGCAAAAGGGTAAGGCAAAAGGGCAAGGCAAAAGGGCAAGACAAGGCAAAAGGGCAAGTCAAGGCAAAAGGGAAAGGCAAGGGAAAAGAGCAAGGCAAGGCATTAGAGCAAGGCAAAAGGGAAAGGCAAGGGAAAAGGGCAAGGGAAGGCATTAGAGCAACGCAAAAGGGAAGGCAAGGGAAAAGGGCAAGGTAAAAGTGCAAGGCAAGGCAAAAGGGCAAGGCAACGTAAAAAGGCAAGGCAATGTAAAAGGGCAAGGCAAAAGGGTAAGGCAAGACCAAAAGGGCAAGGTAAAAGGGCAAGGCAAGGCAAGGCAAAAGGGCAAAGCAAGGCAAGGCAAAAGGACAAGGCAAGGCCAAAGGGCAAGGCAAAAGAGCAAGTTAAGGCTAAAGGGCAAGGCAAGTCAAAAGGGCAATGCAAAAGGGCAAGCCAAGGCAAAAGAGCAAGCCAAAAGGGCAAGGCAGTAGAGCAAGGCAACGCAAAAAGGCAAGGCAAGGCAAAAGGGCAAGGTAAAAGGGCAAGGCAAGGCAAAAGGGCAAGGCAAGGCAAGGAAAAAGGGCAAAGCAAGGCAAGGCAAAAGGCCAAGGCAAGGCCAAAGGGCAAGGCCAAAGATAAAAGCAAGGCAAAAGGGCAAGGCAAGGCAAGGCAATAGAGCAAGGCAAACGGGCAAGGCAAGGCAAAAAAGCAAGGCAAGGCAATAGAGGAAGGCAAAAGGGCAAGGAAAGGCAAAAGGGCAAGGCAAGGCAAAAGGGCAAGGCAAAGAAAAAGGGCAAGGCAAAAGCGCAAGGCAAGGCAAAAAGGCAAGGCAAGGCAAAAGAGCAAGGCAAGACAAAAGGGCAAGGCAAGGCATTAAAGCAAGGCAAAATGGCAAGGCAAGGCAAAAGGGCAAGGCAAAAGTGCAAGGCAAGGCAAAAGGGCAAGGCAACGTAAAAAGGCAAGGCAAGGCAAAAGGGCAAGGCAAAAGGGCAATGCAAGGCAAAAGGGCAATGCAAGGCAATAGGAGAAGGCAAAAGGGCAAGACAAGGCAAAAGGGGAAGGGAAAAGGGCAAGAGAAGGCAAAAAGGCAAGGCAAAAGGGCAAGGCAAGGCAAAAGGGCAAGTCAAGGCAAAAGGGAAAGGCAAGGGAAAAGGGCAAGGCAAGGCATTAGAGCAAGGCAAAAGGGAAGGCAAGGCAAAAGGACAAGATAAAAGTGCAAGGCAAGGCAAAAGGGCAAGGCAGCGTAAAAAGGGAAGGCAATGCAAAAGGGCAAGGCAAAAGGGTAAGGCAAGACAAAAGGACAAGGTAAAAGGGCAAGGCAAGGCAAGGCAAAAGGGCAAAGCAAGGCAAGTCAAAAGGGAAAGGCAAGGCAAAAGGGCAAGGCAAAGCAAAAGGGCAAGTGAAAAGGGCAAGGGAAGGCAATAGGGCAAGGCAACGCAAAAAGGCAAGGCAAGGCGAAAGGGCAAGGTAAAAGGGCAAGGCAAGGCAAAAGGTCAAGGCAAGGCAAAAGGGCAAGGTAAGGCAAAAGGGCCAGGCAAAACGACAAGGCAAGGCAAAAGGGCAAGGCAAGGCAAGAGGGCAAAGCAAGGCAAGGCAAAAGGCCAAGGTAAGGCAAAAGGGCAAGGCAAAAGAGCAAGGCAAGACTAAAGGGCAAAGCAAGGCAAAAGGGCAAGGCAAGGCAAGGCAATAGAGCAAGGCAAAAGGGGAAGGCAAGTCAAAAAAGCAAGGCAAGGCAATAGAGCAAGGCAAAAGGGCAAGGCAAGACAAAAGGGCAAGGCAAGGCAACTGGGCAAGGCAAAGAAAAAGGGCAAGGCAAAAGCGCAAGGCAAGGTAAAAGGGCAAGGCAAGGCAAAAGGGAAAGGCAAGGGAAAAGGGCAAGGCAAGGCATTAGAGCAAGGCAAAATGGCAAGGCAAGGCAAAAGGGCAAGGCAAAAGTGCAAGGCAAGGCAAAAAGGCAAGGCAACGTAAAAAGGCAAGGCAAGGCAAAAGGGCAAGGCAAAAGGGCAATGCAAGGCTAAAGGGCAATGCAAGGCAATAGGAGAAGGCAAAAGGGCAAGGCAAGGCAAAAAGGCAAGGCAAAAGGGCAAGGCAAAGCAAAAGGGCAAGGCAACGCCAAAGGGCAAGGCAACGCCAAAGGGCAAGGCAAAAGGGCAAGGCAAGGAAAAAGGGAAAGGCAAGGCAAAAGGGCAAGGCAAAAGGGCAAGGCAAGGCAAAAGGGCAAGACAAGGCAAAAGGGCAAGGCAAAAGGACAAGGCAAGGCAAAAGTCAAGGCAAGGCAAAAGGGCAAGGCAAAAGGGCAATGCAAGGCTAAAGGGCAATGCAAGGCAATAGGAGAAGGCAAAAGGGCAAGGCAAGGCAAAAAGGCAAGGCAAAAGGACAAGGCAATGCAAAAGTGCAAGGCAAGGCAAAGGGGAAGGCAAGGCAAAAGGGTAAGGCAAAAGTACAAGGAAAGGCAAAAGTACAGGGCAAGGTAAAAGGGCAAGGCAAGGGAAAAGGGCAAGTCAAGTCAATAGGGCAAGGCAAAAGGGCAAGGTAAGGCAAAAGGGCAATGCAAAAGGGCAAGGCAAGGCAAAAGAGCAAGCCAAAATGGAAAGGCAAGGCAATAGGGCAAGGCAACGCAAAAAGGCAAGTCAAGGCAAAAGGGCAAGGAAAAAGGGCAAGGCAAGGCAAAAGGGCAAGGCAAGGCAAAAGGGCAAGGCAAGGCAAAATGGCAAGGCAAAGCAAAAGGGCAAGGCAAGGCAAAATGCAAGGTAAAAGGGCAAGGCAAGGCAAGGCAAAAGGGCAAGGAAAGGCAAAAGGGCAATTCAAAAGGGCAAGGCAAGGCAAAAGGGCAAGCCAAAAGGTCAAGGTAAGGAAATAGGGCAAGGCAAGGCAAAACGTCAAGGCAAGACAAAAGTGCAAGGTAAAAGGGCAAGGCAAGGCAAAAGGTCAAGGCAAGGCAAAAGGGCAAGGCAAGGCAAAAGGGCAAGGCAAGGCAAAGCGCAAGGTAAAAGAGCAAGGCAAGGCAAAAGTGCAAAGCAAGGCAAGGCAAAAAGGCAAGGCAAGGCAAAAGGACAAGGCAAAATAGCAAGGCAAGGCTAAAGGGCAAAGGAAGGCAAAAGGGTAACGCAAGGTAAAAAAGCAAGGGACGGAAATAGAGCAAGGCAAAAGGGCAAGGTAAAGAAAAAGGGCAAGGCAAAAGCACAAGGCAAGGCAAAAGGGCAAGGCAAGGCAAAAGGGAAAGGCAAGGGAAAAGGGCAAGGCAAGGCAAAAGGGCAAGGCAAAAGTGCAAGGCAAGGCAAAAGGTCAAGGCAAGGCAAAAGGGTAAGGCAAAAGGGCAAAGCAAGGCAAAAGGGCAAGGCAAGGCAAAGTGCAAGGGAAAAGGGCAAGGCAAGGCAAAAGGGTAAGGCAAGTGAAAAGGGCAAGGCAAAAGGGCAAGGCAACGTAAAAAGGCAAGGCAATGCAAAAGGGCAAGGCAAAAGGGCAATGCAAGGCTAAAAGGCAATGTAAGGCAATAGGAGAAGGCAAAAGGGCAAGGCAAGGCAAAAGGGCAAGGCAACGCCAAAGGGCAAGGCAACGCCAAAGGGCAAGGCAAAAGGGCAAGGCAAGAAAAAGGGAAAGGCAAGGCAAAAGGGCAAGGCAAAAGGGCAAGGCAAGGCAAAAGGGCAAGACAAGGCAAAAGGGCAAGGCAAAAGGACAAGGCAAGGCAAAGGTCAAGTCAAGGCAAAAGGGCAAGGCAAAAGGGCAATGCAAGGCAAAAGGGCAATGCAAGGCAATAGGAGAAGGCAAAAGGGCAAGGCAAGGCAAAAAGGCAAGGCAAAAGGGCAAGGAAATGCAAAAGTGCAAGGCAAGGCAAAGGGGAAGACAAGGCAAAAGGGTAAGGCAAAAGTGCAAGGAAAGGCAAAAGTACAGGGCAAGGCAAAAGGGCAAGGCAAGGGAAAAGGGCAAGTCAAGTCAATAGGGCAAGGCAAAAGGGCAAGGTAAGGAAATAGGGCAAGGCAAGGCAAAATGTCAAGGCAAGACTAAAGTGTAAGGTAAAAGGGCAAGGCAAGGCAAAAGGGAAAGGCAAGGGAAAAGGGCAAGGCAAGGCAAAAGGGCAAGGCAAGGCAAAGTGCAAGGTAAAAGAGCAAGGCAAGGCAAAAGTGCAAAGCAAGGCAAGGCAAAAAGGTAAGGCAAGGCAAAAGGACAAGGCAAAATAGCAAGGCAAGGCTAAAGGGCAAAGGAAGGCAAAAGGGTAACGCAAGGTATAAAAGCAAGGGAAGGAAATAGAGCAAGGCAAAAGGGCAAGGCAAAGAAAAAGGGCAAGGCAAAAGCACAAGGCAAGGCAAAAGGGCAAGGCAAGGCAAAAGGGAAAGGCAAGGGAAAAGGGCAAGGCAAGGCAAAAGGGCAAGGCAAAAGGGCAAGACAAGGCAAAAAGGCAAGGCAAAAGGGCAAGGCAAGGCAAAAGGGAAAGGCAAGGGAAAAGGGAAAGGCAAGGGAAAAGGACAAGGCAAGGCATTAGAGCAAGGCAAAAGGGAAGGCAAGGGAAAAGGGCAAGGTAAAAGTGCAAGGCAAGGCAAAAGGGCAAGGCAGCGTAAAAAGGCAAGGCAATGCAAAAAGGCAAGGCAAAAGGGTAAGGCAAGACAAAAGGACAAGGTAAAAGGGCAAGGCAAGGCAAGGCAAAAGGGCAAAGCAAGGCAAGGCAAAAGGACAAGGCAAGGCCAAAGGGCAAGACAAAAGAGCAAGTTAAGGCTAAAGGGGAAGGCAAGTCAAAAGGGAAAGGGAAGGCAAAAGGGCAAGGCAAAGCAAAAGGGCAAGCGAAAAGGGCAAGGGAAGGCAATAGGGCAAGGCAACGCAAAAAGGCAAGGCAAGGCGAAAGGGCAAGGTAAAAGGGCAAGGCAAGGCAAAAGGTCAAGGCAAGGCAAAAGGGCAAGGCAAAGCAAAAGGGCCAGGCAAAACTACAAGGCAAGGCAAAAGGGCAAGGCAAGGCAAGAGGGCAAGGCAAAAGAGCAAGGTAAGACTAAAGGGCAAAGCAAGGCAAAAGGGCAAGGCAAGGCAAGGCAATAGAGCAAGGCAAAAGGGCAAGGCAAGGCAAAAAAGCAAGGCAAGGCAATATAGCAAGGCAAAAGGGCAAGGCAAGGCAAAAGGGCAAGGCAAGAAAAAAGGGCAAGGCAAAGAAAAAGGGCAAGGCAAAAGCACAAGGCAAGGCAAAAGGGCAAGGCAAGGCAAAAGGTCAAGGCAAGGGAAAAGGGCAAGGCAAGGTATTAGAGCAAGGCAAAATGGCAAGGCAAGGCAAAAGGGCAAGGCAAAAGTGCAAGGCAAGGCAAAAAGGCAAGGCAACGTAAAAAGGCAAGGCAAGGCAAAAGGGCAAGGCAAAAGGGCAATGCAAGGCAAAAGGGCAATGCAAGGCAATAGGAGAAGGCAAAAGGGCAAGGCAAGGCAAAAAGGCAAGGCAAAAGGGCAAGGCAAGGCAAAAGGGCAAGGCAACGCCAAAGGGCAAGGCAACGCCAAAGGGCAAGGCAAAAGGGCAAGGCAAGAAAAAGGGAAAGGCAAGGCAAAAGGGCAAGGCAAAACGGCAAGGCAAAAGGACAAGGCAAAAGGACAAGGCAAGGCAAAAGTCAAGGCACGGCAAAAGGGCAAGGCAAAAGGGCAATGCAAGGCTAAAGGGCAATGCAAGGCAATAGGAGAAGGCAAAAGGGCAAGGCAAGGCAAAAAGGCAAGGCAAAAGGGCAAGGCAATGCAAAAGTGCAAGGCAAGGCAAAGGGGAAGACAAGGCAAAAGGGTAAGGCAAAAGTGCAAGGAAAGGCAGAAGTACAGGGCAAGGCAAAAGGGCAAGGCAAGGGAAAAGGGCAAGTCAATTCAATAGGGCAAGGCAAAAGGGCAAGGTAAGGCAAAAGGGCAATGCAAAAGGGCAAGGCAAGGCAAAAGAGCAAGCCAAAATGGAAAGGCAAGGCAATAGGGCAAGGCAACGCAAAAAGGCAAGTCAAGGCAAAAGGGCAAGGAAAAAGGGCAAGGCAAGGCAAAAGGTCAAGGCAAGGCAAAAGGTCAAGGCAAGGCAAAAGGGCAAGGCAAGGCAAAATGGCAAGGCAAAGCAAAAGGGCAAGGCAAGGCAAAATGCAAGGTAAAAGGGCAAGGCAAGGCAAGACAAAAGGGCAAGGCAAGGCAAAAGGACAATTCAAAAGGGCAAGGCAAGGCAAAAGGGCAAGCCAAAAGGTCAAGGTAAGGAAATAGGGCAAGGCAAGGCAAAACGTCAAGGCAAGACAAAAGTGCAAGGTAAAAGGGCAAGGCAAGGCAAAAGGTCAAGGCAAGGCAAAAGGGCAAGGCAAGGCAAAAGGGCAAGGCAAGGCAAAGCGCAAGGTAAAAGAGCAAGGCAAGGCAAAAGTGCAAAGCAAGGCAAGGCAAAAAGGCAAGGCAAGGCAAAAGGACAAGGCAAAATAGCAAGGCAAGGCTAAAGGGCAAAGGAAGGCAAAAGGGCAACGCAAGGTAAAAAAGCAAGGGAAGGAAATAGAGCAAGGCAAAAGGGCAAGGCAAAGAAAAAGGGCAAGGCAAAAGCACAAGGCAAGGCAAAAGGGCAAGGCAAGGCAAAAGGGAAAGGCAAGGGAAAAGGGCAAGGCAAGGGAAAAGGGCAAGGCAAAAGTGCAAGGCAAGGCAAAAGGTCAAGGCAAGGCAAAAGGGTAAGGCAAAAGGGCAAAGCAAGGCAAAAGGGCAAGGCAAGGCAAAAGGAGAAAGCAAGGCAAGGCAAAAGGCCAAGGCAAGGCAAAAGGGCAGGGCAAGGCAAGGCAATAGAGCAAGCCAAAAGGGCAAGGCAAGGCAAAAAAGCAAGGCAAGGCAATAGAACAAGGCAAAAGGGCAACGCAAGGCAGAAGGGCAAGGCAAGGCAAAAGGGCAAGGCAAAGAAAAAGGGCAAGGCAAAAACGCAAGGCAAGGCAAAAGGGCAAGGCAAGGCAAAAGGGAAAGGCAAGGGAAAAGGGCAAGGCAAGGCATTAGAGCAAGGCAAAATGACAAGGCAAGGCAAAAGGGCAAGGCAAAAGTGCAAGGCAAGGCAAAAGGGCAAGGCAACGTAAAAAGGCAAGGAAAGGCAAAAGGGCAAGGCAAAAGGGCAATGCAAGGCTAAAGGGCAATGCAAGGCAATAGGAGAAGGCAAAAGGGCAAGGCAAGGCAAAAGGGCAAGGCAAAAGGGCAAGGCAAGGCAAAAGGGCAAGGCAAGGCAAAAGGGCAAGGCAACGCCAAAGGGCAAGGCAAAAGGGCAAGGCAAGGAAAAGGGAAAGGCAAGGCAAAAGGGCAAGGCAAAAGGGCAAGGCAAGGCAAAAGGGCAAGGCAAGACAAAAGGGCAAGGCAAAAGGACAAGGCAAGGCAAAAAGTCAAGGCAAGGCAAAAGGGCAAGGCAATGCAATAGGGCAAGGCAAGTGAAAAGGGCAAGGCAAAAGGACAAGGCAAGGCAACAGGGCAAGGGAAGGCAAAAGGGCAAGGCAAGGCAAAAGGGCAAGGCAAGGCTAAAGGACAAGGCAAAAGGGCAAGGCAATGCAAAAGTGCAAGGCAAGGCAAACGGGAAGGCAAGGCAAAAGGTCAAGGCAAAAGTGCAAGGAAAGGCAAAAGTACAGGGCAAGGCAAAAGGGCAAGGCAAGGGAAAAGGGCAAGTCAAGTCAATAGGGCAAGGCAAAAAGGCAAGTCAAGGCAAAAGGGCAAGGAAAAAGGGCAATGCAAGGCAAAAGGTCAAGGCAAGGCAAAAGGGCAAGGCAAGGAAAAAGGGCAAGGCAAAGCAAAATGGCAAGGCAAGGCAAAATGCAAGGTAAAAGGGCAAGGTAAGGCAAGGCAAAAGGGCAAGGCAAAAGAGCAAGATAAGGCAAAAGGGCAAAGCAAGGCAAAAGGGCAAGACAAGGCAAAATGCAAGGTAAAAGGGCAAGGCATGGCAAGGCAAAAGAGCAAGGCAAAAGGGCAATGCAAGGCAAAAGGGCAATGCAAGGCAATAGGATAAGGCAAAAGGGTAAGGCAAGGCAAAAGTGAAGGCAAGGCAAAAGGGCAAGGCAAAAGGGAAAGACAAGGCAAAAGGACAAGGCAAAAGGGCAAGGCAAAAGGGCAGGGCAAGGGAAAAGGGCAAGGCAAGGCAAAAGGGCAAGGCAAAAGGACAAGGCCAAAGGGCATGGCAAAAGGGCAAGGCAAAAGGGCAAGGCAAGGCAAAAAGACAAGGCAATTCAAAAGGGCAAGGCAAGGGAAAAGGGCAAATCAAGTCAATAGGGCAAGGCAAAAGGGCAAGGCAATGCAAAAAGGCAATGCAAAAGGGCAAGGCAAGGCAAAAGGGCAAGGCAAAAGGGCAAGACAAGGCAAAAAGGCAAGGCAAAAGGGCAAGGCAAGGCAAAAGGGCAAGTCAAGGCAAAAGGGAAAGGCAAGGGAAAAGGGCAAGGCAAGGCATTAGAGCAAGGCAAAAGGGAAGGCAAGGGAAAAGGGCAAGGTAAAAGGGCAAGGCAAGGCAAAAGGGCAAGGCAGCGTAAAAAGGCAAGGCAATGCAAAAGGGCAAGGCAAAAGGGTAAGGCAAGACAAAAGGACAAGGTAAAAGGGCAAGGCAAGGCAAGGCAAAAGGGCAAAGCAAGGCAAGGCAAAAGGACAAGGCAAGGCCAAAGGGCAAGGCAAAAGAGCAAGTTAAGGCTAAAGGGCAAGGCAAGTCAAAAGGGAAAGGCAAGGCAAAAGGGCAAGGCAAAGCAAAAGGGCAAGCGAAAAGGGCAAGGGAAGGTAATAGGGCAAGGCAACGCAAAAAGGCAAGGCAATGCAAAAGGGTAAGGTAAAAGGGCAAGGCAAGGCAAAAGGGCAAGGTAAGGCAAAAGGGCCAGGCAAAACGACAAGGCAAGGCAAAAGGGCAAGGCAAGGCAAGAGGGCAAAGCAAGGCAAGGCAAAAGGCCAAGGCAAGGCAAAAGGGCAAGGCAAAAGAGCAAGGCAAGACTAAAGGGCAAAGCAAGGCAAAAGGGCAAGGCAAGGCAAGGCAATAGAGCAAGGCAAAAGGACAAGGCAAGGCAAAAAAGCAAGGCAAGACAATAGAACAAGGCAAAAGGGCAAGGCAAGGCAAAAGGGCAAGGCAAGGCAAAAGGGCAAGGCAAAGAAAAAGGGCAAGGCAAAAGCGCAAGGCAAGGCAAAAGGACAAGGCAAGGCAAAAGGGAAAGGCAAGGGAAAAGGGCAAGGCAAGGCATTAGATCAAGGCAAAAGTGCAAGGCAAGGCAAAAGGGCAAGGCAAAAGTGCAAGGCAAGGCAAAAAGGCAAGGCAACGTAAAAAGGCAAGGCAAGGCAAAAGGGCAAGGCAAAAGGGCAATGCAAGGGTAAAGGGCAATGCAAGGCAATAGGAGAAGGCAAAAGGGCAAGGCAAGGCAAAAAGGCAAGGGAAAAGGGCAAGGCAAGGCAAAAGGGCAAGGCAACGCCAAAGGGCAAGGCAACGCCAAAGGGCAAGGCAAAAGGGCAAGGCAAGAAAAAGGGAAAGGCAAGGCAAAAGGGCAAGGCAAAAGGGCAAGGCAAGGCAAAAGGGCAAGACAAGGCAAAAGGGCAAGGTAAAAGGACAAGGCAAGGCAAAAGTCAAGGCAAGGCAAAAGAGCAAGGCAAAAGGGCAATGCAAGGCCAAAGGGCAATGCAAGGCAATAGGAGAAGGCAAAAGGGCAAGGCAAGGCAAAAAGGCAAGGCAAAAGGGCAAGGCAATGCAAAAGTGCAAGGCAAGGCAAAGGGGAAGGCAAGGCAAAAGGGCAAGGCAAAAGGGCAAGGAAAGGCAAAAGTACAGGGCAAGGCAAAAGGACAAGGTAAGGGAAAAGGGCAAGTCAAGTCAATAGGGCAAGGCAAAAAGGCAAGGCAATGCAAAAGGGCAAGGAAAAAGGGCAAGGCAAGGCAAAAGGTCAAGGTAAGGCAAAAGGGCAAGGCAAGGCAAAATGGCAAGGCAAAGCAAAAGGGCAAGGCAAGGCAAAATGCAAGGTAAAAGGGCAAGGCAAGGCAAGGCAAAAGGGCAAGGCAAAAGGGCAAGACAAGGCAAAAAGGCAAGGCAAAAGGGAAAGGCAAAGGAAAAGGGAAAGGCAAGGGAAAAGGGCAAGGCAAGGCATTAGAGCAAGGCAAAAGGGAAGGCAAGGGAAAAGGGCAAGGTAAAAGTGCAAGGCAAGGCAAAAGGGCAAGGCAGCGTAAAAAGGCAAGGCAATGCAAAAGGGCAAGGCAAAAGGGTAAGGCAAGACAAAAGGACAAGGTAAAAGGGCAAGGGAAGGCAAGACAAAAGGGCAAAGCAAGGCAAGGCAAAAGGACAAGGCAAGGCCAAAGGGCAAGGCAAAAGAGCAAGTTAAGGCTAAAGGGCAAGGCAAGTCAAAAGGGAAAGGCAAGGCAAAAAAGCAAGGCAAAGCAAAAGGGCAAGCGAAAAGGGCAAGGGAAGGCAATAGGGCAAGGCAACGCAAAAAGGCAAGGCAAGGCGAAAGGGCAAGGTAAAAGGGCAAGGCAAGGCAAAAGGTCAAGGCAAGGCAAAAGGGCAAGGCAAAGCAAAAGGGCAAGGCAAAACGACAAGGCAAGGCAAAAGGGCAAGGCAAGGCAAGAGGGCAAAGGAAGACAAGGCAAAAGGCCAAGGCAAGGCAAAAGGGCAAGGCAAAAGAGCAAGGTAAGACTAAAGGGCAAAGCAAGGCAAAAGGGCAAGGCAAGGCAAGGCAATAGAGCAAGGCAAAAGGGCAAGGCAAGGCAAAAAAGCAAGGCAAGGCAATATAGCAAGGCAAAAGGGCAAGGCAAGGCAAAAGGGCAAGGCAAGGAAAAAGGGCAAGGCAAAGAAAAAGGGCAAGGCAAAAGCACAAGGCAAGGCAAAAGGGCAAGGCAAGGCAAAAGGTCAAGGCAAGGGAAAAGGGCAAGGCAAGGTATTAGAGCAAGGCAAAATGGCAAGGCAAGGCAAAAGGGCAAGGCAAAAGTGCAAGGCAAGGCAAAAAGGCAAGGCAACGTAAAAAGGCAAGGCAAGGCAAAAGGGCAAGGCAAAAGGGCAATGCAAGGCAAAAGGGCAATGCAAGGCAATAGGAGAAGGCAAAAGGGCAAGGCAAGGCAAAAAGGCAAGGCAAAAGGGCAAGGCAAGGCAAAAGGGCAAGGCAACGCCAAAGGGCAAGGCAACGCCAAAGGGCAAGGCAAAAGGGCAAGGCAAGAAAAAGGGAAAGGCAAGGCAAAAGGGCAAGGCAAAACGGCAAGGCAAAAGGACAAGGCAAAAGGACAAGGCAAGGCAAAAGTCAAGGCACGGCAAAAGGGCAAGGCAAAAGGGCAATGCAAGGCTAAAGGGCAATGCAAGGCAATAGGAGAAGGCAAAAGGGCAAGGCAAGGCAAAAAGGCAAGGCAAAAGGGCAAGGCAATGCAAAAGTGCAAGGCAAGGCAAAGGGGAAGACAAGGCAAAAGGGTAAGGCAAAAGTGCAAGGAAAGGCAAAAGTACAGGGCAAGGCAAAAGGGCAAGGCAAGGGAAAAGGGCAAGTCAATTCAATAGGGCAAGGCAAAAGGGCAAGGTAAGGCAAAAGGGCAATGCAAAAGGGCAAGGCAAGGCAAAAGAGCAAGCCAAAATGGAAAGGCAAGGCAATAGGGCAAGGCAACGCAAAAAGGCAAGTCAAGGCAAAAGGGCAAGGAAAAAGGGCAAGGCAAGGCAAAAGGTCAAGGCAAGGCAAAAGGTCAAGGCAAGGCAAAAGGGCAAGGCAAGGCAAAATGGCAAGGCAAAGCAAAAGGGCAAGGCAAGGCAAAATGCAAGGTAAAAGGGCAAGGCAAGGCAAGACAAAAGGGCAAGGCAAGGCAAAAGGGCAATTCAAAAGGGCAAGGCAAGGCAAAAGGGCAAGCCAAAAGGTCAAGGTAAGGAAATAGGGCAAGGCAAGGCAAAACGTCAAGGCAAGACAAAAGTGCAAGGTAAAAGGGCAAGGCAAGGCAAAAGGTCAAGGCAAGGCAAAAGGGCAAGGCAAGGCAAAAGGGCAAGGCAAGGCAAAGCGCAAGGTAAAAGAGCAAGGCAAGGCAAAAGTGCAAAGCAAGGCAAGGCAAAAAGGCAAGGCAAGGCAAAAGGACAAGGCAAAATAGCAAGGCAAGGCTAAAGGGCAAAGGAAGGCAAAAGGGCAACGCAAGGTAAAAAAGCAAGGGAAGGAAATAGAGCAAGGCAAAAGGGCAAGGCAAAGAAAAAGGGCAAGGCAAAAGCACAAGGCAAGGCAAAAGGGCAAGGCAAGGCAAAAGGGAAAGGCAAGGGAAAAGGGCAAGGCAAGGGAAAAGGGCAAGGCAAAAGTGCAAGGCAAGGCAAAAGGTCAAGGCAAGGCAAAAGGGTAAGGCAAAAGGGCAAAGCAAGGCAAAAGGGCAAGGCAAGGCAAAAGGAGAAAGCAAGGCAAGGCAAAAGGCCAAGGCAAGGCAAAAGGGCAGGGCAAGGCAAGGCAATAGAGCAAGCCAAAAGGGCAAGGCAAGGCAAAAAAGCAAGGCAAGGCAATAGACCAAGGCAAAAGGGCAACGCAAGGCAGAAGGGCAAGGCAAGGCAAAAGGGCAAGGCAAAGAAAAAGGGCAAGGCAAAAACGCAAGGCAAGGCAAAAGGGCAAGGCAAGGCAAAAGGGAAAGGCAAGGGAAAAGGGCAAGGCAAGGCATTAGAGCAAGGCAAAATGGCAAGGCAAGGCAAAAGGGCAAGGCAAAAGTGCAAGGCAAGGCAAAAGGGCAAGGCAACGTAAAAAGGCAAGGAAAGGCAAAAGGGCAAGGCAAAAGGGCAATGCAAGGCTAAAGGGCAATGCAAGGCAATAGGAGAAGGCAAAAGGGCAAGGCAAGGTAAAAGGGCAAGGCAAAAGGGCAAGGCAAGGCAAAAGGGCAAGGCAAGGCAAAAGGGCAAGGCAACGCCAAAGGGCAAGGCAAAAGGGCAAGGCAAGGAAAAGGGAAAGGCAAGGCAAAAGGGCAAGGCAAAAGGGCAAGGCAAGGCAAAAGGGCAAGGCAAGACAAAAGGGCAAGGCAAAAGGACAAGGCAAGGCAAAAAGTCAAGGCAAGGCAAAAGGGCAAGGCAATGCAATAGGGCAAGGCAAGTGAAAAGGGCAAGGCAAAAGGACAAGGCAAGGCAACAGGGCAAGGGAAGGCAAAAGGGCAAGGCAAGGCAAAAGGGCAAGGCAAGGCTAAAGGACAAGGCAAAAGGGCAAGGCAATGCAAAAGTGCAAGGCAAGGCAAACGGGAAGGCAAGGCAAAAGGTCAAGGCAAAAGTGCAAGGAAAGGCAAAAGTACAGGGCAAGGCAAAAGGGCAAGGCAAGGGAAAAGGGCAAGTCAAGTCAATAGGGCAAGGCAAAAGGGCAAGGCAAGGCAAAAGGGCAATGCAAAAGGGCAAGGCAAGGCAAAAGAGTAAGTCAAAATGGAAAGGCAAGGCAATAGGGCAAGGCAACGCAAAAAGGCAAGTCAAGGCAAAAGGGCAAGGAAAAAGGGCAATGCAAGGCAAAAGGTCAAGGCAAGGCAAAAGGGCAAGGCAAGGAAAAAGGGCAAGGCAAAGCAAAATGGCAAGGCAAGGCAAAATGCAAGGTAAAAGGGCAAGGTAAGGCAAGGCAAAAGGGCAAGGCAAAAGAGCAAGTTAAGGCAAAAGGGCAAAGCAAGGCAAAAGGGCAAGACAAGGCAAAATGCAAGGTAAAAGGGCAAGGCATGGCAAGGCAAAAGAGCAAGGCAAAAGGGCAATGCAAGGCAAAAGGGCAATGCAAGGCAATAGGATAAGGCAAAAGGGTAAGGCAAGGCAAAAGTGAAGGCAAGGCAAAAGGGCAAGGCAAAAGGGAAAGACAAGGCAAAAGGACAAGGCAAAAGGGCAAGGCAAAAGGGCAGGGCAAGGGAAAAGGGCAAGGCAAGGCAAAAGGGCAAGGCAAAAGGACAAGGCCAAAGGGCATGGCAAAAGGGCAAGGCAAAAGGGCAAGGCAAGGCAAAAAGACAAGGCAATTCAAAAGGGCAAGGCAAGGGAAAAGGGCAAATCAAGTCAATAGGGCAAGGCAAAAGGGCAAGGCAATGCAAAAAGGCAATGCAAAAGGGCAAGGCAAGGCAAAAGGGCAAGGCAAAAGGGCAAGACAAGGCAAAAAGGCAAGGCAAAAGGGCAAGGCAAGGCAAAAGGGCAAGTCAAGGCAAAAGGGAAAGGCAAGGGAAAAGGGCAAGGCAAGGCATTAGAGCAAGGCAAAAGGGAAGGCAAGGGAAAAGGGCAAGGTAAAAGGGCAAGGCAAGGCAAAAGGGCAAGGCAGCGTAAAAAGGCAAGGCAATGCAAAAGGGCAAGGCAAAAGGGTAAGGCAAGACAAAAGGACAAGGTAAAAGGGCAAGGGAAGGCAAGGCAAAAGGGCAAAGCAAGGCAAGGCAAAAGGACAAGGCAAGGCCAAAGGGCAAGGCAAAAGAGCAAGTTAAGGCTAAAGGGCAAGGCAAGTCAAAAGGGAAAGGCAAGGCAAAAGGGCAAGGCAAAGCAAAAGGGCAAGCGAAAAGGGCAAGGGAAGGTAATAGGGCAAGGCAACGCAAAAAGGCAAGGCAATGCAAAAGGGTAAGGTAAAAGGGCAAGGCAAGGCAAAAGGGCAAGGTAAGGCAAAAGGGCCAGGCAAAACGACAAGGCAAGGCAAAAGGGCAAGGCAAGGCAAGAGGGCAAAGCAAGGCAAGGCAAAAGGCCAAGGCAAGGCAAAAGGGCAAGGCAAAAGAGCAAGGCAAGACTAAAGGGCAAAGCAAGGCAAAAGGGCAAGGCAAGGCAAGGCAATAGAGCAAGGCAAAAGGACAAGGCAAGGCAAAAAAGCAAGGCAAGGCAATAGAACAAGGCAAAAGGGCAAGGCAAGGCAAAAGGGCAAGGCAAGGCAAAAGGGCAAGGCAAAGAAAAAGGGCAAGGCAAAAGCGCAAGGCAAGGCAAAAGGACAAGGCAAGGCAAAAGGGAAAGGCAAGGGAAAAGGGCAAGGCAAGGCATTAGATCAAGGCAAAATGGCAAGGCAAGGCAAAAGGGCAAGGCAAAAGTGCAAGGCAAGGCAAAAAGGCAAGGCAACGTAAAAAGGCAAGGCAAGGCAAAAGGGCAAGGCAAAAGGGCAATGCAAGGGTAAAGGGCAATGCAAGGCAATAGGAGAAGGCAAAAGGGCAAGGCAAGGCAAAAAGGCAAGGGAAAAGGGCAAGGCAAGGCAAAAGGGCAAGGCAACGCCAAAGGGCAAGGCAACGCCAAAGGGCAAGGCAAAAGGGCAAGGCAAGAAAAAGGGAAAGGCAAGGCAAAAGGGCAAGGCAAAAGGGCAAGGCAAGGCAAAAGGGCAAGACAAGGCAAAAGGGCAAGGTAAAAGGACAAGGCAAGGCAAAAGTCAAGGCAAGGCAAAAGAGCAAGGCAAAAGGGCAATGCAAGGCCAAAGGGCAATGCAAGGCAATAGGAGAAGGCAAAAGGGCAAGGCAAGGCAAAAAGGCAAGGCAAAAGGGCAAGGCAATGCAAAAGTGCAAGGCAAGGCAAAGGGGAAGGCAAGGCAAAAGGGCAAGGCAAAAGTGCAAGGAAAGGCAAAAGTACAGGGCAAGGCAAAAGGACAAGGTAAGGGAAAAGGGCAAGTCAAGTCAATAGGGCAAGGCAAAAGGGCAAGGTAAGGCAAAAGGGCAATGTAAAAGGGCAAGGCAAGACAAAAGAGCAAGCCAAAATGGAAAGGCAAGGCAATAGGGCAAGGCAACGCAAAAAGGCAAGTCAAGGCAAAAGGGCAAGGAAAAAGGGCAAGGCAAGGCAAAAGGTCAAGGTAAGGCAAAAGGGCAAGGCAAGGCAAAATGGCAAGGCAAAGCAAAAGGGCAAGGCAAGGCAAAATGCAAGGTAAAAGGGCAAGGCAAGGCAAGGCAAAAGGGCAAGGCAAAAGGGCAAGACAAGGCAAAAAGGCAAGGCAAAAGGGAAAGGCAAAGGAAAAGGGAAAGGCAAGGGAAAAGGGCAAGGCAAGGCATTAGAGCAAGGCAAAAGGGAAGGCAAGGGAAAAGGGCAAGGTAAAAGTGCAAGGCAAGGCAAAAGGGCAAGGCAGCGTAAAAAGGCAAGGCAATGCAAAAGGGCAAGGCAAAAGGGTAAGGCAAGACAAAAGGACAAGGTAAAAGGGCAAGGGAAGGCAAGGCAAAAGGGCAAAGCAAGGCAAGGCAAAAGGACAAGGCAAGGCCAAAGGGCAAGGCAAAAGAGCAAGTTAAGGCTAAAGGGCAAGGCAAGTCAAAAGGGAAAGGCAAGGCAAAAAAGCAAGGCAAAGCAAAAGGGCAAGCGAAAAGGGCAAGGGAAGGCAATAGGGCAAGGCAACGCAAAAAGGCAAGGCAAGGCGAAAGGGCAAGGTAAAAGGGCAAGGCAAGGCAAAAGGCCAAGGCAAGGCAAAAGGGCAAGGCAAAAGAGCAAGGCAAGACTAAAGGGCAAAGCAAGGCAAAAGGGCAAGGCAAGGCAAGGCAATAGAGCAAGGCAAAAGGGCAAGGCAAGGCAAAAAAGCAAGGCAAGGCAATAGAGGAAGGCAAAAGGGCAAGGCAAGGCAAAAGGGCAAGGCAAGGCAAAAGGGCAAGGCAAAGAAAAAGGGCAAGGCAAAATGGCAAGGCAAGGCAAAAGGGCAAGGCAAGGCAAAAGGGAAAGGCAAGGGAAAAGGGCAAGGCAAGGCATTAGAGCAAGGCAAAATGGCAAGGCAAGGCAAAAGGGCAAGGCAAAAGTGCAAGGCAAGGCAAAAAGGCAAGGCAACGTAAAAAGGCAAGGCAAGGGAAAAGGGCAAGGCAAAAGGGCAATGCAAGGCTAAAGGGCAATGCAAGGCAATAGGAGAAGGCAAAAGGGCAAGGCAAGGCAAAAAGGCAAGGCAAAAGGGCAAGGCAAGGCAAAAGGGCAAGGCAACGCCAAAGGGCAAGGCAACGCCAAAGGGCAAGGCAAAAGGGCAAGGCAAGAAAAAGGGAAAGGCAAGGCAAAAGGGCAAGGCAAAAGGGCAAGGCAAGGCAAAAGGGCAAGACAAGGCAAAAGGGCAAGGCAAAAGGACAAGGCAAAAGGACAAGGCAAGGCAAAAGTCAAGGCAAGGCAAAAGGGCAAGGCAAAAGGGCAATGCAAGGCTAAAGGGCAATGCAAGGCAATAGGAGAAGGCAAAAGGGCAAGGCAATGCAAAAGTGCAAGGCAAGCCAAAGGGGAAGACAAGGCAAAAGGGTAAGGCAAAAGTGCAAGGAAAGGCAAAAGTACAGGGCAAGGCAAAAGGACAAGGCAAGGGAAAAGGGCAAGTCAAGTCAATAGGGCAAGGCAAAAGGGCAAGGTAAGGCAAAAGGGCAATGCAAAAGGGCAAGGCAAGGCAAAAGAGCAAGCCAAAATGGAAAGGCAAGGCAATAGGGCAAGGCAACGCAAAAAGGTAAGTCAAGGCAAAAGGGCAAGGAAAAAGGGCAAGGCAAGGCAAAAGGTCAAGGCAAGGCAAAAGGGCAAGGCAAGGCAAAATGGCAAGGCAAAGCAAAAGAGCAAGGCAAGGCAAAATGCAAGGTAAAAGGGCAAGGCAAGGCAAGGCAAAAGGGCAAGGCAAGGCAAAAGGGCAATTCAAAAGGGCAAGGCAAGGCAAAAAGGCAAGCCAAAAGGTCAAAGTAAGGAAATAGGGCAAGGCAAGGCAAAACGTCAAGGCAAGACAAAAGTGCAAGGTAAAAGGGCAAGGCAAGGCAAAAGGTCAAGGCAAGGCAAAAGGGCAAGGCAAGGCAAAAGTGCAAAGCAAGGCAAGGCAAAAAGGCAAGGCAAGGCAAAAGGACAAGGCAAAATAGCAAGGCAAGGCTAAAGGGCAAAGGAAGGCAAAAGGGCAACGCAAGGTAAAAAAGCAAGGGAAGGAAATAGAGCAAGGCAAAAGGGCAAGGCAAAGAAAAAGGACAAGGCAAAAGCACAAGGCAAGGCAAAAGGGCAAGGCAAGGCAAAAGGGAAAGGCAAGGGAAAAGGGCAAGGCAAGGGAAAAGGGCAAGGCAAAAGTGCAAGGCAAGGCAAAAGGTCAAGGCAAGGCAAAAGGGTAAGGCAAAAGGGCAAAGCAAGGCAAAAGGGCAAGGCAAGGCAAAGTGCAAAGGAAAAGGGCAAGGCAAGGCAAAAGGGCAAGGCAAAAGGGCAAGGCAAGGCAAAAGGACAATGCAAAAGAGCAAGGCAAGGCAAAGGGCAAGCCAAAAGGGCAAGGCAAGGCAATATGGCAAGGCAACGCAAAAAGGCCAGTCAAGGCAAAAGGGCAAGGTAAAATGACAAGGCAAGGCAAAGGGGAAGTCAAGGCGAAAGGGGAAGGTAAAAGGGCAAGGTAAGGCAAAAGGTCAAGGCAAGGCAAAAGAACAAGACAAGGCAAAAGGGCAAGGCAAAATGGCAAGGCAAGGCAAAAGGGCAAGGCAAGGCAAAAGGGGAAAGCAAGGCATGGCAAAAGGCCAAGGCAAGGCAAAAGGGCAAGGCAAAAGAGCAAGGCAAGACAAAAGGGCAAGGCAAGGCAAAAGGCCAAGGCAAGGCAAGGCAATAGAGCAAGGCAAAAGGGCAAGGCAAGGCAAAAAAGCAAGGCAAGGCAATAGAACAAGGCAAAAGGGCAACGCAAGGCAAAAGGGCAAGGCAAGGCAAAAGGGCAAGGCAAAGAAAAAGGGCAAGGCAAAAACGCAAGGCAAGGCAAAAGGGCAAGGCAAGGCAAAAGGGAAAGGCAAGGGAAAAGGGCAAGGCAAGGCATTAGAGCAAGGCAAAATGGCAAGGCAAGGCAAAAAGGCAAGGCAAAAGTGCAAGGTAAGGCAAAAGGGCAAGGCAACGTAAAAAGGCAAGGCAAGGCAAAAGGGCAAGGCAAAAGGGCAATGCAAGGCTAAAGGGCAATGCAAGGCAATAGGAGAAGGCAAAAGGGCAAGGCAAGGCAAAAGGGCAAGGCAAAAGGGCAAGGCAAGGCAAAAGGGCAAGGCAAGGCAAAAGGGCAAGGCAACGCCAAAGGGCAAGGCAAAAGGGCAAGGCAAGGAAAAGGGAAAGGCAAGGCAAAAGGGCAAGGCAAAAGGGCAAGGCAAGGCAAAAGGGCAAGGCAAGACAAAAGGGCAAGGCAAAAGGACAAGGCAAGGCAAAAAGTCAAGGCAAGGCAAAAGGGCAAGGCAATGCAATAGGGCAAGGCAAGTGAAAAGGGCAAGGCAAAAGGACAAGGCAAGGCAACAGGGCAAGGGAAGGCAAAAGGGCAAGGCAAGGCAAAAGGGCAAGGCAAGGCTAAAGGACAAGGCAAAAGGGCAAGGCAATGCAAAAGTGCAAGGCAAGGCAAACGGGAAGGCAAGGCAAAAGGTCAAGGCAAAAGTGCAAGGAAAGGCAAAAGTACAGGGCAAGGCAAAAGGCAAGGCAAGGGAAAAGGGCAAGTCAAGTCAATAGGGCAAGGCAAAAGGGCAAGGCAAGGCAAAAGGGCAATGCACAAGGGCAAGGCAAGGCAAAAGAGCAAGTCAAAATGGAAAGGCAAGGCAATAGGGCAAGGGAACGCAAAAAGGCAAGTCAAGGCAAAAGGGCAAGGAAAAAGGGCAATGCAAGGCAAAAGGTCAAGGCAAGGCAAAAGGGCAAGGCAAGGAAAAAGGGCAAGGCAAAGCAAAATGGCAAGGCAAGGCAAAATGCAAGGTAAAAGGGCAAGGTAAGGCAAGGCAAAAGGGCAAGGCAAAAGAGCAAGTTAAGGCAAAAGGGCAAAGGAAGGCAAAAGGGCAAGGCAAGGCAAAATGCAAGGTAAAAGGGCAAGGCATGGCAAGACAAAAGAGCAAGGCAAAAGGGCAATGCAAGGCAATAGGATAAGGCAAAAGGGCAAGGCAAGGCAAAAGTGAAGGCAAGGCAAAAGGGCAAGACAAGGCAAAAGGGCAAGGCAAAAGGGCAAGGCAAAAGGGCAGGGCAAGGGAAAAGGGCAAGGCAAGGCAAAAGGGCAAGGCAAAAGGGCAAGGCCAAAGGGCATGGCAAAAGGGCAAGGCAAAAGGGCAAGGCAAGGCAAAAAGACAAGGCAATGCAAAAGGGCAAGGCAAGGGAAAAGGGCAAATCAAGTCAATAGGGCAAGGCAAAAGGGCAAGGCAATGCAAAAGGGCAATGCAAAAGGGCAAGGCAAGGCAAAAGGGCAAGGCAAAAGGGCAAGACAAGGCAAAAAGGCAAGGCAAAAGGGCAAGTCAAGGCAAAAGGGCAAGTCAAGGCAAAAGGGAAAGGCAAGGGAAAAGGGCAAGGCAAGGCATTAGAGCAAGGCAAAAGGGAAGGCAAGGGAAAAGGGCAAGGTAAAAGTGCAAGGCAAGGCAAAAGGGCAAGGCAGCGTAAAAAGGCAAGGCAATGCAAAAGGGCAAGGCAAAAGGGTAAGGCAAGACAAAAGGACAAGGTAAAAGGGCAAGGCAAGGCAAGGCAAAAGGGCAAAGCAAGGCAAGGCAAAAGGACAAGGCAAGGCAAAAGGGAAAGGCAAGGGCAAAGGGCAAGGCAAGGCATTAGATCTAGGCAAAATGGCAAGGCAAGGCAAAAGGGCAAGGCAAAAGTGCAAGGCAAGGCAAAAAGGCAAGGCAACGTAAAAAGGCAAGGCAAGGCAAAAGGGCAAGGCAAAAGGGCAATGCAAGGCTAAAGGGCAATGCAAGGCAATAGGAGAAGGCAAAAGGGCAAGGCAAGGCAAAAAGGCAAGGCAAAAGGGCAAGGCAAGGCAAAAGGGCAAGGCAACGTCAAAGGGCAAGGCAACGCCAAAGGGCAAGGCAAAAGGGCAAGGCAAGAAAAAGGGAAAGGCAAGGCAAAAGGGCAAGGCAAAAGGGCAAGGCAAGGCAAAAGGGCAAGACAAGGCAAAAGGGCAAGGTAAAAGGACAAGGCAAGGCAAAAGTCAAGGCAAGGCAAAAGGGCAAGGCAAAAGGGCAATGCAAGGCTAAAGGGCAATGCAAGGCAATAGGAGAAGGCAAAAGGGCAAGGCAAGGCAAAAAGGCAAGGCAAAAGGGCAAGGCAAGGCAAAAGTGCAAGGCAAGGCAAAGGGGAAGGCAAGGCAAAAGGGCAAGGCAAAAGTGCAAGGAAAGGTAAAAGTACAGGGCAAGGCAAAAGGACAAGGCAAGGGAAAAGGGCAAGTCAAGTCAATAGGGCAAGGCAAAAGGGCAAGGTAAGGCAAAAGGGCAATGCAAAAGGGCAAGGCAAGGCAAAAGAGCAAGCCAAAATGGAAAGGCAAGGCAATAGGGCAAGGGAACGCAAAAAGGCAAGTCAAGGTAAAAGGGCAAGGAAAAAGGGCAAGGCAAGGCAAAAGGGCAAGGCAAGGCAAAAGGGCAAGGCAAGGTAAAATGGCAAGGTAAAGCACAAGGGCAAGGCAAGGCAAAATGCAAGGTAAAAGGGCAAGGCAAAGCAAGGCAAAAGGGCAAGGCAAGGCAAAAGGGCAAGCCAAAAGGTCAAGGTAAGGAAATAGGGCAAGGCAAGGCAAAACGTCAAGGCAAGACAAAAGTGCAAGGTAAAAGGGCAAGGCAAGGCAAAAGGTCCAGGCAAGGCAAAAGGGCAAGGCAAGGCAAAAGGGCAAGGCAAGGCAAAGTGCAAGGTAAAAGAGCAAGGCAAGGCAAAAGTGCAAAGCAAGGCAAGGCAAAAAGGCAAGGCAAGGCAAAAGGACAAGGTAAAATAGCAAGGCAAGGCTAAAGGGCAAAGGAAGGCAAAAGGGCAACGCAAGGTAAAAAAGCAAGGGAAGGAAATAGAGCAAGGCAAAAGGGCAAGGCAAAGAAAAAGGGCAAGGCAAAAGCACAAGGCAAGGCAAAAGGGTAAAGCAAGCCAATAGGGCAAGGCAAAAGGACAAGGGAAGGCAAAAGGTCAAGGCAAGGAAAAAAGGGCAAGGAGAGGCAAAAAGGCAAGGCAATGCCAAAGGACAAGGCAAAAGGGCAAGGCAATGAAAAGTGCAAGGCAAGGCAAAAGGGCAAGGCAACGTAAAAAGGCAAGGCAATGCAAAAAGGCAAGGCAAAAGGGTAAGGCAAGACAAAAGGGCAAGGTAAAAGGGCAAGGCAAGGCAAGGCAACAGGGCAAAGCAAGGCAAGGCAAAAGGACAAGGCAAGGCCAAAGGGCAAGGCAAAAGAGCAAGTTAAGGCTAAAGGGCAAGGCAAGGCAAAAGGTCAAGGCAAGGCAAAAGGGCAAGGTAAGGAAAAAGGGCAAGGCAAAAGGGCAAGGCAAGGCAAAACGGCAAGGCAAGGCAAAAGGAGAATGCAAGGCAAGAGGGTAAGGGAAGGAAAAAGGGCAAGGTAAAAGAGCAAGGCAAGGCAAAAGGGCAAGTTAAGGCAAAATGCAAGGTAAAAGGTCAAGGCAAGGCAAGACAAGGCAAAAGGGCAAGGCAAAAGAGCAAGTTAAGGTAAAAGGGCAAAGCAAGGCAAAAGGGCAAAGCAAGGCAAAAGGGCAAGGTAAGGCAAAAGGGCAAGTCAAGGCAAAAGGGAAAGGCAAAGGAAAAGGGCAAGGCATTAGAGCAAGGCAAAAGGGAAGGCAAGGGAAAAGGGCAAGGTAAAAGTGCAAGGCAAGGCAAAAGGGCAAGGCAACGTAAAAAGGCAAGGCAATGCAAAAGGGCAAGGCAAAAGGGTAAGGCAAGACAAAAGGGCAAGGTAAAAGGGCAAGGCAAGGCAAGGCAAAAGGTCAAGGCAAGGCAAAAGGGCAAGGTAAGGCTAATGGGCAAGGCAAAAGGGTAAGGGAAGGCAAAAGGGCAAGGCAAGGCAAAGTGCAAGGTAAAAGGGCAAGGCAAGGCAAAAGGGCAAAGCAAGGCAAGGCAAAAGGGCAAGGCAAAAGGGCAATGCAAGGCAAAAGGGCAATGCAAGGCAATAGGAGAAGGCAAAAGGGCAAGGCAAGGCCAAAGGGCAAGGCAAAAGGGCAAGGCAAGGCAAAAGAGCAAGGCAACGCCAAAGGGCAAGGCAAAAGGGCAAGGCAAGGAAAAGGTCAAGGCAAGGCAAAAGGGCAAGGCAAAAGGGCAAGGAAGGCAAAAGAGCAAGGTAAGGCAAAAGGGCAAGGGAAAAGGACAAGGCAAGGCAAAAGGGCAAGGCAATGCAATAGGGCAAGGCAAGTGAAAAAGGCAAGGCAAAAGGACAAGGCAAGGCAAAAGGGCAAGGAAAGGCAAAAGGGCAAGGCAAGACAAAAGGGCAAGGCAAAAGGGCAGTGCAAGGCAAAAGGGCAAGGCAAGGCAAAAGGGCAAGGCAAGGCAAAGGGGAAGGCAAGGCAAAAGAGCAAGGCAAAAGTGCAAGGAAAGGCAAAATACAGGGCAAGGCAAAAGGGCAAAGCAAGGGAAAAGGGCAAGTCAAGTCAACAGGGCAAGGCAAAAGGGCAAGGTAAGGCAAAAGGGCAATGCAAAAGGGCAAGGCAAGGTAAAAGGGCAAGCCAAAATGGAAGGGTAAGGCAATAGGGCAAGGAAACGCAAAAAGGCAAGTCAAGGCAAAAGGGCAAGTAAAAAGGGCAAGGCAAGGCAAAAGGTCAAGGCAAGGTAAAAGGGCAAGGCAAGACAAAAGGGCAAGGCAAAGTAAAAGGGCAAGGCAAGGCAAAATGCAAGGTAAAAGGGCAAGGCAAGGTAAGGCAAAAGGGCAAGGCAAAAGAGCAAGTTAAGGCTAAAGGGCAAAGCAAGGCAAAAGAGTAAGGCAATAGTGCAAGGCAAAAGGGCAAGGCAAGGCAAAAGGGCAAGGCAAGACAAAAGGGCAAGGCAAAAGGACAAGGCAAGGCAAAAAGTTAAGACAAGGCAAAAGGGCAAGGCAATGCAATAGGGCAAGGCAAGTGAAAAGGGCAAGGCAAAAGGACAAGGCAAGGCAAAAGGGCAAGGCAAGGCAAAAGGGCAAGGCAAAAGTGCAAGGAAAGGCAAAAGTACAGGGCAAGGCAAAAGGGAAAGGCAAGGGAAAAGGGCAAGTCAAGTCAACAGGGCAAGGCAAAAGGGCAAGGCAAGGCAAAAGGCAAGGCAAAAGAGCAAGGCAAGGCAAAAGGGCAAGGAAAGTGAAAAGGGCAAGGCAAAAGGGCAAGGCAAGGCAAAAAGTGCAAGACAAGTCAAAAGGGCAAGGCAAGGCCAAAGGGCAAGTCAAAAGAGCAAGGAAAGGCAAAAGGGCAAGGCAAAAGGGCAAGGCAAGACAAAAGGACAAGGCAAAAGGGCAAGGCAAGGCAAAAAGGTCAGGCAAAATAGCAAGGCAAGGCAAAAGGGCAACGCAAGCCAATAGGGCAAGGCAAAAGGGCAAGGCAAAAGGGCAAGGCAAGGCAAAAGGGCAAGGCAAGGCAAAAGGGCAAGGCAAAAGAGCAAGTAAAGGCTAAAGGGCAAGGCAAGGCAATAGGGCAAGGCAAGGCCAAAGGGCAAGGCAAGGCAAAAGGGCCAGGCAAAAGGGCAAGGCAAAAGGGCAAGGCAAGGCAAAAGGGCAACGCAATCCAATAGGGCAAGACAAAAGGACAAGGCAAGGCAAAAGGGCAAGGCAAAAGGGCAAGGCAAGGTAAAAGAGCAAGGTAAGGGAAAAGGGAAAGGCAAGGCCAAAGGGCAAGGCAAAAGGGCAAGGCAAAAGGGCAAGGCAAAAGTGCAAAGCAAGGCCAAAGGGCAAGGCAAGGCAATAGGGCAAGTAAAAGGGCAAGGCAAGGCAAAAGGGCAACGCAAGCCAATAGGGCAAGGCAAAAGGACAAGGCAAGGCAAAAGGGCAAGGCAAAAGGGCAAGGCAAAAGTGCAAGGCAAGGCAAAAGAGCAAGGTAAGGGAAAAGGGCAAGGCAAGGCCAAAGGGCAAGGCAAAAGGGCAAGGCAAGGCAAAAGGGCAAGACAATGCAATAGGGCAAGGCAAGTGAAAAGGTCAAGGCAAAGGACAAGGCAAGGCAAAAGGGCAAGACAAGGCAGAAGGGCAAGGAGAGGCAAAAGGGCAAGGCAAGGCTAAAGGACAAGGGAAAAGGGCAAGGCAATGCAAAAGTGCAAGGCAAGGCAACGGGGAAGGCAAGGCAAAAGGGCAAGGCAAAAGCGCAAGGCAAGGCAAAAGGGCAAGGTAATAGCGCAAGGCAAGGCAAAAGGGCAAGGCAAAAGCGCAAGGCAAGGCAAAAGGACAAGGCAAGGCAAAAGAGCAAGGCAAGGGAAAAGGGCAAGTCAAGGCAATAGGGCAAGGCAAAAGGGCAATGTAAAAGGGCAAGCCAAGGCAAAAGGACAAGGCAACGCAAAAAGGCAAGGCAAGGCAAAAGGGCAAGGTAAAAGGGCAAGGCAAGACAAAAGGGCAAGGCAAAAGGGCAAGGCAAGGCAAAAGGGCAAGGCAAAAGGGCAAGGCAAGGCATTAGAGCAAGGCAAAAGGGAAGGCAAGGCAAAAGGGCAAGGTAAAAGTGCAAGGCAAGGCAAAAGGGCAAGGCAAAACAAAAGGGCAAGGCAAAAGGGCAAGGCAAGGCAAAAGGGCAAGGCAAGGCAAAGTGCGAGGTAAAAGGGCAAGGCAAGGCAAAGGAGAAAGGCAAGGGAAAAGGGCAAGGCAAGGCAAGGCAAAAGGGCAAAGCAAGGCAAGGCAAAAGGACAAGGCAAGGCCAAAGGGCAAGGCAAAAGAGCAAGTTAAGGCTAAAGGGCAAGGCAAGTCAAAAGGGTAAGGCAAGGCAAAAAGGCAATGCAAAAGGGCAAGGCAAGGCAAAAGGGCAAGCCAAAAGGGCAAGGCAAGGCAATAGGGCAAGGTAACGCAAAAAGGCAAGGCAAGGCGAAAGGGCAAGGTAAAAGGGCAAGGCAAGGCAAAAGGTCAAGGCAAGGCAAAAGGGCAAGGCAAGGCAAAAGGGCAAAGCAAGGCAAGGCAAAAGGCCAAGACAAGGCAAAAGGGCAAGGTAAAAGAGCAAGGCAAGGCAAAAGGGCAAAGCAAGGCAAAAGGGCAAGGCAAGGCAAGGCAATAGAGCCAGGCAAAAGGGCAAGGCAAGGCAAAAAAGCAAGGCAAGGCAATAGAGCAAGGCAAAAGGGCAAGGTAAAAGGGCAGGGCAAGGCAAAAGGGCAAGGCAAGGCCAAAGGGCAAGGCAAGGCAATAGGGCAAGTAAAAGGGCAAGGCAAGGCAAAAGGGCAACGCAAGCCAATAGGGCAAGGCAAAAGGACAAGGCAAGGCAAAAGGGCAAGGCAAAAGGGCAAGGCAAGGCAAAAGAGCAAGGTAAGGGAAAAGGGCAAGGCAAGGCCAAAGGGCAAGGCAAAAGGGCAATGCAATGCAAAAGGGCAAGGCAATGCAATAGGGCAAGGCAAGTGAAAAGGGCAAGGCAAAGGACAAGGCAAGGCAAAAGGGCAAGGCAAGGCAAAAGGGCAATGCAAGGCAAAAGGACAATGCAAGGCAATAGGAGAAGGCAAAAGGGCAAGGCAAGGCAAAAGTGCAAGGCAGGGCAAAAAGGTAAGGCAAAAGGGCAAGGTAAGGCAAAAGGGCAAGGCAAAAGGGCAAGGCAAGGCAAAAGGGCAAGGCAAAATGGTAAGGCAAAAGGGCAAGGCAAGGGAAAAGGGCAAGGCAAGGCCAAAGGTCAAGGCAAAAGGGCAAGGGAAAGCAAAAGGGCAAGGCAAGGCAAAAGGGCAAGGCAACGTTAAAAGGCACGACAAGGCAAAAGGGCAAGGTAAAAGGGCAAGGCAAGGCAAAAGGGCAAGGCAAGGCAAAAGGGCAAGGCAAGGCAAAAGGGCAAGGCACAAGTGCCAGGCAAGGCAAAAAGGCACGACAATGCAAAAGGGCAAGGCAAAAGGGCAATGCAAGGCAAAAGATCAATGCAAGGCAAGAGGAGAAGGCAAAAGTGTAAGGCAAGGCAAAAGTGCAAGGCAAGGCAAAAGGGCAAGGCAAAAGGACAAGGCAAGGCAAAAGAGCAACGCAAACCAATAGGGCAAGGCAAAAAAGCAAGGCAAGGCAAAAGGGCAAGGCAAAAGGGCAAGGCAAAAGGGTAAGGCAAGGCAAAATGGCAAGGAAAGGCCAAAGGGCAAGGAAAGGCCAAAGGGCAAGGCAAAAGGGCAAGGCCAAAGGGCAAGGCAAGGCAAAAGGACAAGGCAAGGCAAAAGGTCAAGGCAAGGAAAAAGGGCAAGGCAAGGAAAAAGGGCAAGTGAAGGCAAAATGAAAGGTAAAAGGGCAAGGCAAGGCCAGGCAAAAGGGCAAGGCAAAAGGGCAAGGCAAGGCTAAAGTGCAAAGCAAGACAAAAGGGCAAGGCAAGGACAAAGGGCAAGGCAAGGCAAAAAAGCAAGGCAATAGTGCAAGGCAAAAAGGCAACGCAAGGCAATAGTGCAAGGCAAAAGGGCAACGCAAGGCAAAAGGGCCAGGCAAAAAGGCAACGCAAAAGGGGAAGGCAAGGCAAAAGGGCAACGCAAAATGGCAAGGCAAGGCAAAAGGGCAAGGCAAGGCAAAAGGGCAAGCCAAAAGGGCAAGGCAAGGCAATAGGGCAAGGCAAGGCAAAAGGACAAGGCAAGGCAAAAGGGCAAGATAAAAGGGCAAGACAAGGCAAAAGGTCAAGGGAAGGCAAAAGGGCAACGCAAGGAAAAAGGGTAAGGTAAAGGGCAAGGGAAGGCAAAAGGGCAAGTCAAGGCAAAATGCAAGGTAAAAGGGCAAGGCAAGGAAAGGCAAAAGGGCAAGGCAAAAGAGGAAGTTAAGGCTAAGGGGTAAAGCAAGGTAAAAGGGCAAGGCAAGGCCAAAGGGCAAGACAAGGCAAAAGGGCAACGCAAGGCAAAGGGGCCAGGCAAAGGGGCAACACAAAAGGGCAAGGCAAGGAAAAAGGGCAATGCAAGGAAATAGGGCAAGGCAAAAGGGCAAAGCAAGGCAAAAGGGCAATGCAAGGAAATAGGGCAAGGCAAAAGGGCAAAGCAAGGCAAAAGGGCAACGCACAGGTGCCAGGGAAGGCAAAAAGGCAAGGCAAGGCAAAAGGGCAATGCAAAAGGGCAAGGCAAGGGAAAAGGGCAAGGCAAGGCAAAAGGGTAAGGCAAGGCAAAAGGGCAATGCAAGTCAAAAGGGTAAGGCAAGGCAAAAGGGCAATGCAAAAGGGCCATGCAAGGCAAAAGGGCTAGCCAAAAGGGTAAGGCAAGGAAAGACGGCAAGGCAAAGCAAAAAGGCAAGGCAAGACAAAAGGGCAAGGCAAAAGGGCAAGTTAAGGCTTAAGGGCAAAGCAAGGCAAAAGGGTAAGGCAATAGTGCAAGGCAAAATGACAACGCAAGGCAAAAGGGTCAGGCAAAAGGGTAAGGCAAAAGGGCAAGGCAAGGAAAAAGGGCAACGGAAAAGGGCAATGCAAGGCAAAGGGGCAAGGCAAAAGGGCAAGGTAAGGCAAAAGGGCAACGCAAGCCAATAGGGCAAGGCAAAAGGGCAAGGCCAAAGGGCAAGGGAAAGTAAAAGGGCAAGGCAAAAGAGCAAGTAAAGGCTAAAGGGTAATGCAAGGCAAAAGTGCAAGTCAAGGCCAAAGGGCAAGGCAAGGCAATAGGACAAGGCTAAAGGGCAAGGCAAAGCAAAAGGGCCAGGCAAAAGGGCAAGGCAAAAGGGCAACGCAATCCAACAGGGCAAGACAAAAGGACAAGGCAATGCAAAAGGGCAAGGCAAAAGGGCAAGGCAAGGTAAAAGAGCAAGGTAAGGGAAAAGGGAAAGGCAAGGCCAAAGGGCAAGGCAAAAGGGCAAGGCAAGGCAAAAGGGCAAGGTATAAGTGCAAAGCAAGGCCAAAGGGCAAGGCAAGGCAATAGGGCAAGTAAAAGGGCAAGTCAAGGCAAAAGGGCAACGCAAGCCAATAGGGTAAGGCAAAAGGACAAGGCAAGGCAAAAGGGCAAGGCAAAATGGCAAGGCAAAAGGGCAAGGCAAGGCAAAAGAGCAAGGTAAGGGAAAAGGGCAAGGCAAGGCCAAAGGGCAAGGCAAAAGGGCAAGGCAAGGCAAAAGGACAAGGCAATGCAATAGGGCAAGGCAAGTGAAAAGGGCAAGGCAAAGGACAAGGCAAGGCAAAAGGGCAAGGCAAGGCAGAAAGTCAAGGAGAGACAAAAGGGCAAGGCATGACTAAAGGACAAGGGAAAAGGGCAAGACAATGCAATAGTGCAAGGCAAGGCAACGGGGAAGGCAAGGCAAAAGGACAAGGCAAAAGTGCAAAGGCAGGCAAAAGGACAAGGAAAGGCAAAAGGGCAAGGCAAGGGAAAAGGGCAAGTCAAGGCAATAGGGCAAGGCAAAAGGGCAAGGAAAGGCAAAAGGGCAAGGCAAAAGGGCAGGGCAAGGCAAAAGGGCAAGCCAAAAGGGCAAGGCAAGGCAATAGGGCAAGGCAAGGCAAAAAGGCAAGTCAAGGCAAAACGGCAAGGAAAAAGGGCAAGGCAAGGCAAAAGGTCAAGGCAAGGCAAAAGGTCAAGGCAAGGCAAAAGGGCAAGGCAAGGAAAAAGGGCAAGGCAAGGCAAAATGCAAGGTAAAAGGGCAAGTCAATGCAAGGCAAAAGGGCAAGGCAAAAGAGCAAGTTAAGGTTAAAGGGCAAAGCAAGGCAAAAGGGTAAGGCAATAGTGCAAGGCAAAAAGGGTAACGCACGGCAAAAGGGCCAGGCAAAAGGGCAAGGCAAAAGGGCAAGGCAAGGCAAAAGGGCAAGACAAAAGGGCAAGGCAAGGCAAAAGGGCAAGGCAAAAGGGCAAGGCAAGGTAAAAGAGCAAGGTAAGGGAAAAGGGAAAGACAAGGCCAAAGGGCAAGGCAAAAGGGCAAGGAAAAAGTGCAAAGCAAGGTCAAAGGGCAAGGCAAGGCAATAGGGCAAGTAAAAGCGCAAGGCAAGGCAAAAGGGCAACGCAAGCCAATAGGGAAAGGCAAAAGGACAAGGCAAGGCAAAAGGACAAGGCAAAAGGGCAAGGCAAAAGGACAAGGCAAAAGGGCAATGCAAAAGTGCAAGGCAAGGCAACGGGGAAGGCAAGGCAAAAGGGTAAGGCAAAAGTGCAAGGAAAGGCAAAAGGACAAGGCAAGGCAAAAAGTCAATGCAAAAGGGCAAGGCAAGGCAAAAGGGCAAGCCAAAAGGGCAAGACAAGGCAACAGGGTAAGGCAACGCAAAAGGGCAAGGCAAGGCAAAAGGGCAAGATAAAAGAGCAAGGCAAGGCAAAAGGTCAAGGCAAGGAAAAAGGGCAAGGCAAAGGGCAAGGCAAGGCAAAAGGGCAAGTCAAGGCAAAATGCAAGGTAAAAGGGCAAGGCAAGGCACGGCAAAAGGGCAAGGCAAAAGAGCAAGTTAAGGCTAAAGAGCAAAGCAAGGTAAAAGGGCAAGGCAAGGCAAAAGGGCAAGGCAAGGCAAAAGGGCAAGGCAAGTGAAAAGGGGAAGGCAAGGCAAAAGCGCAAGGAAAAAGGACAATGCAAGGCAAAAGGGAAGGCAAGGCAAAAGAGCAAGACAAGGCAAAAGGTCAGGTTAAGATGTCAAGGAAGGCAAGGAAACAGGGGAAAGCAAGGCAAGGCAAAAAGGAAAGGCAAGACAAAAGGGCAAGGGAAAAGAGAAAGGCAAGACAAAAGGGCAAGGAAAGGCAAAAGGCAAGGCAAAAGAGCAAGGCAAGGCAAAAGGGCAAGGAAAGTGAAAAGGGCAAGGCAAAAGGGCAAGGCAAGACAAAAAGTGCAAGACAAGTCAAAAGGGCAAGGCAAGGCCAAAGGGCAAGTCAAAAGAGCAAGGAAAGGCAAAAGGGCAAGGCAAAAGGGCAAGGCAAGACAAAAGGACAAGGCAAAAGGGCAAGGCAAGGCAAAAAGGTCAGGCAAAATAGCAAGGCAAGGCAAAAGGGCAACGCAAGCCAATAGGGCAAGGCAAAAGGGAAAGGCAAAAGGGCAAGGCAAGGCAAAAGGGCAAGGCAAGGCAAAAGGGCAAGGCAAAAGAGCAAGTAAAGGCTAAAGGGCAATGCAAGGCAAAAGTGCAAGGCACGGCCAAAGGGCAAGGCAAGGCAAAAGAGCCAGGCAAAAGGGCAAGGCAAAAGGGCAAGGCAAGGCAAAACGGCAACGCAATCCAATAGGGCAAGACAAAAGGACAAGGCAAGGCAAAAGGGCAAGGCAAAGGGGCAAGGCAAGGTAAAAGAGCAAGGTAAGGGAAAAGGGAAAGGCAAGGCCAAAGGGCAAGGCAAAAGGGCAAGGCAAGGCAAAAGGGCAAGGCAAAAGTGCAAAGCAAGGCCAAAGGGCAAGGCAAGGCAATAGGGCAAGTAAAAGGGTAAGGCAAGGCAAAAGGGTAACGCAAGCCAATAGGGCAAGGCAAAAGGACAAGGCAAGGCAAAAGGGCAAGGCAAGGCAAAAAAGCAAGGCAAAAGGGCAAGGCAAGGCAAAAGAGCAAGGTAAGGGAAAAGGGCAAGGCAAGGCCAAAGGGCAAGGCAAAAGGGCAAGGCAAGGCAAAAGGGCAAGACAATGCAATAGGGCAAGGCAAGTGAAAAGGGCAAGGCAAAGGACAAGGCAAGGCAAAAGGGCAAGACAAGGCAGAAGGGCAAGGAGAGGCAAAAGGGCAAGGTAAGGCTAAAGGACAAGGGAAAAGGGCAAGGCAATGCAAAAGTGCAAGGCAAGGCAACGGGGAAGGCAAGGCAAAAGGGCAAGGCAAAAGTGCAAGGAAAGGCAAAAGGACAAGGCAAGGCAAAAGGGCAATGCAAAAGGGCAAGGCAAGGCAAAAGGGCAAGCCAAAAGGGTAAGGCAAGGCAATAGCGCAAGACAACGCAAAAAGGCAAGGCAAGGCAAAAGGGCAAGATAAAAGGGCAAGGCAAAAGGTGAAGGCAAGGCAAAAGGGCAAGGCAAGGAAAAAGGGCAAGGCAAAGGGCAAGGCAAGGCAAAAGGGCAAGTGAAGGCAAAATGCAAGGTAAAAGGGCAAGGCAAGGCAAGGCAAAAGAGCAAGGCAAAAGAGCAAGATAAGGCTAAAGGGCAAAGCAAGGTAAAAGGGCAAGGCAAGGCAAAAGGGCAAGGCAAGGCAAAAGGGCAAGGCAAGTGAAAAGGGCAAGGCAAAAGGACAAGGCAAGTCAAAAGGTCAAGGCAAGGAAAAAAGGGCAAGACAAAGGCAAAAAGGCAAGGCAAGGCCAAAGGACATGGCAAAAGGGCAAGGCAATGCAAAAGCGCAAGGTAAGGCAAAAGGGCAAGGTAAAAGCGCAAGGCAAGGCAAAAGGGCAAGGCAAAAGCGCAAGGCAAGGCAAAAGGACAAGGCAAGGCAATAGGGCAAGGCAAAAGGGCAAGGCAAGGCAAAAGGGCAAGGCAAAAGGGCAAGGCAAGGCATTAGAGCAAGGCAAAAGGGAAGGCAAGGCAAAAGGGCAAGGCAAAAGTGCAAGGCAAGGCAAAAGGGCAAGGCAAAACAAAAGGGCAAGGCAAAAGGGCAAGGCAAGGCAAAACGGCAAGGCAAGGCAAAGTGCGAGGTAAAAGGGCAAGGCAAGGCAAAGGAGAAAGGCAAGGGAAAAGGGCAAGGCAAGGCAAGGCAAAAGGGCAATGCAAAAGAGCAAAGCAAGGCAAAAAGGCAAGGCAAGGCAAAAGGGCAAGTCAAGGCAAAATGCAAGGTAAAAGGGCAAGGTAAGGCAAGGCAAAACGGGAAGGCAAAAGAGCAAGTTAAGGCTAATGGGCAAAGCAAGGCAAAAGGGCAAGGCAAGGCAAAAGGGCAAGGTAAAAGAGCAAGTAAAGGCTAAAGGGCAATGCAAGGCAAAAGTGCACGGCAAGGCCAAAGGGCAAGGCAAGGCAAAAGGGCCAGGCAAAAGGGCAAGGCAAAAGGGCAAGGCAAGGCAAAAGGGCAACGCAATCCAATAGGGCAAGACAAAAGGACAAGGCAAGGCAAAAGGGCAAGGCAAAAGGGCAAGGCAAGGTAAAAGAGCAAGGTAAGGGAAAAGGGAAAGGCAAGGCCAAAGGGCAAGGCAAAAGGGCAAGGCAAGGCAAAAGGACAAGGCAAAAGTGCAAAGCAAGGCCAAAGGGCAAGGCAAGGCAATAGGGCAAGTAAAAGGGCAAGGCAAGGCAAAAGGGTAACGCAAGCCAATAGGGCAAGGCAAAAGGACAAGGCAAGGCAAAAGGGCAAGGCAAGGCAAAAGGGCAAGGCAAAAGGGCAAGGCAAGGCAAAAGAGCAAGGTAAGGGAAAAGGGCAAGGCAAGGCCAAAGGGCAAGGCAAAAGGGCAAGGCAAGGCAAAAGGGCAAGACAATGCAATAGGGCAAGGCAAGTGAAAAGGGCAAGGCAAAGGATAAGGCAAGGCAAAAGGGCAAGACAAGGCAGAAGGGCAAGGAGAGGCAAAAGGGCAAGGCAAGGCTAAAGGACAAGGGAAAAGGGCAAGGCAATGCAAAAGTGCAAGGCAAGGCAACGGGGAAGGCAAGGCAAAAGGGCAAGGCAAAAGTGCAAGGAAAGGCAAAAGGACAAGGCAAGGCAAAAGGGCAATGCAAAAGGGCAAGGCAAGGCAAAAAGGCAAGCCAAAAGGGTAAGGCAAGGCAATAGCGCAAGACAACGCAAAAAGGCAAGGCAAGGCAAAAGGGCAAGATAAAAGGGCAAGGCAAGGCAAAAGGTCAAGGCAAGGCAAAAGGGCAAGGCAAGGAAAAAGGGCAAGGCAAAGGGCAAGGCAAGGCAAAAGGGCAAGTGAAGGCAAAATGCAAGGTAAAAGGACAAGGCAAGGCAAGGCAAAAGGGCAAGGCACAAGTGCCAGGCAAGGCAAAAAGGCAAGGCAAGGCAAAAGGGCAAGACAAAAGGGCAATGCAAGGCAAAAGGAGAAAGCAAGGCAATAGGAGAAGTCAAAAGGGCAAGGCAAGGCAAAAGTGCAAGGCAAGGCAAATAGGCAAGGCAAAAGGGCAAGGCAAAAGGGCAAGGCAAGGCAAAAGGGTAAGGCAAGGGACAAGGGCAAGGCAAGGCCAAAGGACAAGGTAAAACGGCAAGGCAAGGCAAAAGGACAAGGCAAGGTAAAAGAGCAAGGCAAAAGGGCAAGGCAAGTCAAAAGAGCAAGGCAAGGCAAAAGGGCAAGGCAAGTCAAAAGGGAAGGCAAAAGGGCAAGGCAAGGCAAAAGGACAAGGCAAGGGAAAAGGTCAAGGCAAGGCAAAAAGGGTAAGGAGAGGCAAAAGGGTAAGGGAAAAGCGCAAGGCAAGGCAAAAGGACAAGGCAAGGTAAAAGGGCAAGGCAAGGGAAAATGGCAAGTCAAGGCCATAGGACAAGGCAAAAGGGCAATGCAAATGGGCAAGGCAAGGCAAAAGGGCAAGCCAAAAGGCAAGGCAAGGCAAAAGGGCAAGGTAAAAGGGCAAGGCAAGGCCAAAGGTCAAGGCAAGGCAAAAGGGCAAGGGAAGGCAAAAGGGCAAGGCAAAAGGGAAAGGCAAGGCAAAAGGGCAAGGCAAGGCAAAAGGGCAAGGCAAGACAAAGTGCAAGGTAAAAGGGCAAGGCAAGGCAAAAGGGCAAAGCAAGGCAAGACAAAAGGGCAAGGCAAGGCAAAAAGGCAAGGCAAAAGGGCAAGGCAAGGCTAAAGGGCAAAGAAAGGCAAAAGGGCAAGGCAAGGCAAAAGGGCAAGGCAAGGCAATGGAGCAAGGCAAAAAGGCAAGGCAAGGCAAAGAAGCAAGGCAAGGCCAAATGACAAGGCAAAAGGGCATGCAAGGTGAAAGTGCAAGGCAAGGAAAAATGGCAAGGCAAAGAAAAAGGGCAAGGCAAAAGCGCAAGGCAAGGCAATAGGGCAAGGCAAGGGAAAAGGGCAAGGCAAGGGAAAAGGGCAAGGCAAGGCATTAGAGCAAGGCAAAACGGAAGGCAAGGCAAAAGGGCAAAGGAAAAGGGCAACGCAAGTCAAAAGGCCAGGCAAAAGGGCAACGCAAAAGGGCAAGGCAAGGCAATGGAGAAAGGTAAAAAGGCAAGGCAAGGCAAAGAAGCAAGGCAAGGCGAAATGACAAGGCAAATGGGCAAGGCAAGGTGAAAGTGCAAGGCAAGGAAAAAGGGCAAGGCAAAGAAAAAGGGCAAGGCAAAAGCGCAAGGCAAGGCAAAAGGGCAAGGCAAGGCAAAACGGCAAGTCAAGTCAATAGGGCAATGCAAAAGGACAAGGCAGGGGAAAAGGGCAAGGCAAAAGGGCAAGGCAAGGCAAAAGGGCAAGTGAAGGCAAAATGCAAGGTAAAAGGGCAAGGCAAGGCAAGGCAAAAGGGCAAGGCAAAAGAACAAGTTAAGGTTAAAGGGCAAAGCAAGGCAAAAGGGGAAGGCAAGGCCAAAGGGCAAGGCAGGGCAAAAGGGCAAGACAATAGTGCAAGGCAAAAGGGCAACGCAAGGCAAAAGGCCAGGCAAAAGGGCAACGCAAAAGGGCAAGGCAAGGCAAGGCAAAAGGGCAAGGTAAGTGAAAAGGGCAAGGCAAAAGGACAAGGCAAGGAAAAAAGGGCAAGGAGAGGCAAAAAGGCAAGGCAAGGCCAAAAAACATGGCAAAAGGGCAAGGCAATGCAAAAGTGCAAGGCAAGGCAAAAGGGCAAGGCAAAAGGGCAAGGCAAGGCAAAAGGTCAATGCAAAAGGGCAAGGCAAGGCAAAAGGGCAAGCCAAAAAAGCAAGGCAAGGCAATAGAGCAAGGCAACGCAAAAAGACAAGTCAAGGCAAAAGGGCAAGGTAAAAGGGCAAGGCAAGGGAAAAGGTCAAGGCAAGGCAAAAGGGCAAGTCAAGGCAAAAGGGCAAGGCAAGGCAAAGTGCAAGGTAAAAGGTCAAGGCAAGGCAAAAGGGCAAGGCAAGGAAAGGCAAAAGGGCAAGGCAAGGCAAAAGGTCAATGCAAAAGGGCAAGTCAAGGCAAAAAGGCAAGCCAAAAGGGCAAGGCAAGGTAAAAAGGGAAGGCAACGTAAAAAGGCAAGGCAAGGCAAAAGGGCAAGGGAAAAGGGCAAGGCAAGGCAAAAGGGTAAGGCAACGTAAAAAGGCAAGGTAAGGCAAAAGGGCAAGACAAAAGGGCAAGAGAAGGCAAAAGGGCAAGGTAAAAGGGCAAGGCAAGGCAAGGCAAAAGGGCAAAGCAAGGCAAGGCAAAAGGGCAAGGCAAGGCAAAAGGGCAAGGCAAAAGAGCAAGGCAAGGTAAAAGGGCAAGACAAGTCAAAAGGGTAAGGCGAGGCAAAAGGGCAATGCAAAAGGGCAAGGCAAGGCAAAAGGGCAAGCCAAAAGGGCAAGGCAAGGAAATAGGGCAAGGCAACGCAAAAATGCAAGGCAAGGCAAAAGGGCAAGGTAAAAGGGCAAGGCAAGGCAAAAGGTCAAGTCAAGGCAAAAGGGCAAGGCAAGGCAAAAGGGCAAGGCAAAAGGGCAAGACAAGGCAAAAGGGCAAGTGAAGGCAAAATGCAAGGTAAAAGGGCAAGGCAAGGCAAAAGGGCAAAGCAAGGCAAGGCAAAAGGGCAAGGCAAGGCAAAAGGGCAAGGCAAAAGCGCAAGGCAAGGCTAAAGGGCAAAGCAAGGCTAAAGGGCAAGGCAAGGCAAAAGGGCAAGGCATGGCAAAAAAGCAAGGCAAGGCGAAATGACAAGGCAAAAAGGAAAGACAAGGTGAAAGTGTAAGGCAAGGAAAAGGGCAAGGCAAAGAAAAAGGGCAAGGCAAAAGCGCAAGGCAAGGCAAAAGGGGAAGGCAAGGCAAAAGGGATAGGCAAGGGAAAAGGGCAAGGTAAGGTATTAGAGCAAGGCAAAAGGGAAGACAAGGCAAAAGGGCAAGGCAAAAGTGCAAGGCAAGGCAAAAGGGCAAGGCAAGGCAAAAGGGCAAGGTAAAAGGGCAAGGCAACGCAAAAGTGCAAGGTAAAAGTGCACGGCAAGGAAAAAAGGGGAAGACAATTCAAAAGGGCAAGGCAAGGCCAAAGGGAAAGTCAAAAGACCAAGGCAAGGCAAAAGGGCAAGGCAAAAGGGCAATGCAAGGAAAAAGGGCAACGCAAAATGGCAGGGCAAGGCAAAGCGAAAGGGCAAGGCAAGGCAAAAGGGCAAGGCAATAGTGGAAGGCAAAAGGGCAATGCAAGGCAAAAGGGCCAGGCAAAAGGGCAACGCAAAAGAACAAGGCAAGGCAAAAGGGCAAGGCAAGGCAAATGGACAATGCAAGGAAAAAGGGCAAGGCAAAAGGGCAAAGCAAGGCAAAAGGGCAAGGCACAATTGCCAGGCAAGGCAAAAAGGCAAGGCAAGGCAAAAGGGGAAGGCAAAAGGGCAAGGCAAGGCAAAAGGGCAAGGCAAGGCAATAGGAGAAGGCAAAAGGGCAAGGCAAGGCAAATGGACAATGCAAGGAAAAAGGGCAAGGCAAAAGGGCAAAACAAGGCAAAAGGGCAAGGCACAATTGCCAGGCAAGACAAAAAGGCAAGGCAAGGCAAAAGGGGAAGGCAAAAGGGCAAGGCAAGGCAAAAGGGCAAGGCAAGGCAATAGGAGAAGGCAAAAGGGCAAGGCAAGGCAAAAGTGCAAGGCAAGGCAAATAGGGAAGGCAAAATGGCAAGGCAAGGCAAAAGGGCAAGGCAAGGCAAAAGGGCAATACAAAAGGGCAAGGTAAGGCAAAAGTGCAAAGCAAGGCAAAAGGGCAAGGCAAAAGCGCAAGGCAAGGCAAAAGGGCAGGGCAAGGCAAAAAGTCAAGGCAAAAGGGCAAGGCAAGGGAAAAGGGCAAGCCAAAAGGGCAAGGCAAGGCAACATGGCAAGACAACGCAAAAAGGCAAGGCAAGGCAAAAGGACAAGGTAAAAGGGCAAGGCAAGGCAAAAGGGCAAGGCAAGGCAAAAGAACAAGGCAAAAGGGCAAGGCAAGGGAAAAGGGCAAGGCAAGGCTAAAGGGCAAGGCAGAAGGGGAAGGCAAGGCAAAAGGACAAGGTAAAGCAAAAGAGGAAGGCAAAAAATCAAGGGAAGGCAAAAGGGCAAGGCAAGTGAAAAGGGCAAGGCAAAAGGACAAGGCAAGGTAAAAGGTCAAGGTAAGGAAAAAAGGCCAAGTAGAGGCAAAAAGGCAAGGCAAGGCCAAAGGACATGGCAAAAGGGCAAGGCAATGCAAAAGTGCAAGGCAAGGCAAAAGGGCAAGGCAAAAGCGCAAGGCTAGGCAAAAGGGCAAGGCAAGGCAAAAGGTCAATGCAAAAGGGCAAGGCAAGGCAAAAGGGCACGCCAAAAAGGCAAGGCAAGGCAAAAGGGCAAGGTAAAAGGGCAAGGCAAGGCAAAAGGGCAAGGCAGAAGGGCAAGGCAAGGCAAAAGGGTAAGGCAAGGCAAAGTGCAAGGTAAAAGGGCAAGGCAAGGCAAAAGGGCAAAGCAAGGAAAGGCAAAAGGGCAAGGCAAGGCTAAAGGGCAAAGCAAGGCAAAAGGGCAAGGCAATGCAAAAGGGCAAAGCATGGCAAAAAAGCAAGGCAAGGCGAAATGACAAGGCAAAAGGGAAAGGCAAGGTGAAAGTGCAAGGCAAGGTAAAAGGGCAAGGCAAGGCAAAAGGGGAAGACAAGGCAAAAGGACAAGGCAAGGCAAAAAGGCAAGGCAAAAGGGCAAGGCAAGGCAAAAGGGCAAGTGAAGGCAAAATGCAAGGTAAAAGGGCAACGCAAGGCAAAAGGGCAAGGCAAGGCAAAAGGGCAAGGCTAAAGGGCAAGGCAAGGCAAAAGGGCAAGGAAAGGCAAAAGGCAAGGTAAAAAGGTAAGGTAAGGCAAAAGGTCAAGCAAGGCAAATGGACAAGGCAAGGGAAAAGGTCAAGGCAAAAGGGCAAGGCAAGACAAAAGGGCAAGTGAAGGCAAAATGCAAGGTAAAAGGACAAGGCAAGGCAAGGCAAAAGGGGAAGGCAAAAGAATAAATTAAGGCTAAAGGGCAAAGCAAGACAAAAGGGCAAGGCAAGGCCAAAGGGTAAGGCAAGGCAAAAGGGCAAGACAATAGTGCAAGACAAAAGGGCAGCGCAAGGCAAAAGGGCCAGGCAAAAGGGCAACGCAAAAGGGCAAGGCAAGGCAAAAGTGCAACGCAAAATGGCAAGTCAAGACAAAAGGGCAAGACAAGGCAAAAGGGTAATGCAAGGAAAAATAGCAAGGCAAAAGGGCAAAGCAAGGCAAAAGGGCAAGGCACATGTGCCAGGCAAGGCAAAAAGGGAAGGCAAGGCAAAAGGGAAAGGCAAAAGTGCAATGCAAGGCAAAAGGAGAAGGAAAAAGGGCAAGGCAAGACAAAAGTGAAAGGCAAGGCAAATAGGCAAGGCAAAAGGGCAAGGCAAAAGGGCAAGGCAAGGCAAAAGGGCAAGGGAAAAGGGCAAGGCAAAAGGGCAAGGCAAAAGGGCAAGGCAAGGCAAATGGCAAGGCAAGGGAAAATGGCAAGGCAAGGCAAAAGGACAAGGCAAGGTAAAAGAGCAAGGCAAAAAAGCAAGGCAAGGCAAAAGGGCACGGCAAGTGAAAAGGGCAAGGCAAAAGGACAAGGCAAGGCAAAAGGTCAAGGCAAGGAAAAAAGGGCAAGGAGAGGTAAAAAGGCAAGGCAAGGCCAAAGGACATGGCAAAAGGGCAAGGTAATGCAAAAGTCCAAGGCAAGGCAAAAGAGCAAGGTAAAAGCGCAAGGCAAGGCAAAAGGACAAGACAAAGCAAAAGGGCAAGGCAAGGGAAAAGGGCAAGTCAAGGCAATAGGGCAACGCAAAACGACAATGCAAAAGGGCATGGCAAGGCAAAGGGGCAAGGCAAAAGGACAAGGCAAGGAAATAGGGCAAGGCAACGCAAAAAAACAAGGCAAGGCAAAAGGGCAAGGTTAAAGGGCAAGACAAGGCAAAAGGTCAAGGCAAGGCAAAAGCGCAAGGCAAGGCAAAAGGCCAAGGCAAAAGGGCAAGGCAAGGCAAAGTGCAAGGTAAAAGGGCAAGGCAAGGCAAAATGCAAGGTAATAGGGCTAGGCAAGGCAAAAGGGCAAAGCAAGGAAAGGCAAAAGGGCAAGGAAAGGCAAAAGGGCAAGGCAAAAGCGCAAGGCAAGGCTAAAGGGCAAAGCAAGGCAAAAGGGCAACGCAAAATGGCAAGGCAAGGCAAAAGGGCAAGGTAAGGCAAAAGGGCAAGGCAAGGCAAAAGGTCAAGGGAAAAGGGCAAAGCAAGGCAAAAGGGCAAGGTACAAGTGCCAGGCAGGGCAAAAAGGCAAAGCAAGGCAAAAGGGCAAGGCAAAAGGGCAAGGCAAGGCAAAAGGGCAATGCAAGGCAATAGGAGAAGGCAAAAGGGCAAGGCAAGGCAAATAGGCAAGGCAAATGGGAAAGGCAAGGCAAAAGGGCAAGGCAAGGCAAAAGGGAAGGCAAAAGGGCAAGGCAAGGCAAAAGGGCAAGGCAAGGCAAAAGAGCAAGGCAAAAGGGCAAGGCAAGGCAAAAGGACAAAGTAAGGTAAAAGGGCAAGGCAAAAGGACAAGGCAAGGCCAAAGGACAAGGCAAAAGGGCAAGGCAATGGAAAAGTGTAAGGCAAGGCAAAATGACAAGGCAATGCAAAAGGGCAAGGCAACGTAAAAAGGCAAGGCAAGGTAAAAGGGCAATGCAAAAGGGCAAGGCAAGGCAAAAGGGCAAGTCACAAGTGCCAGGCAAGGCAAAAAGGCAAGGCAAGGCAAAAGGGCAAGGCAAAAGGGCAATGCAAGGCAAAAGGGCAAGGCACAAGTGTCAGGCAAGCCAAAAAGGCAGGCAAGGCTAAAGGGCACGCCAAAAGGGCAAGGCAAGGCAAAAGGGCAACGTAAAATGGCAAGGCAAGGCAAAAGGGCAAGGTAAGGCAAAAGGGCAAGGCAAAAGTGCAAGGGAAGGCAAATAGGCAAGGCAAAAGGGCAAGGCAAGGCAAAAGGGCAAGGCAAGGCAAAAGGCCAAGGCAAAAGGTCAAGGCAAAAGGGCAAGGCAAGGCAAAAGGGCAAGGCAAGGGCAAAGGGCAAGACAAGGCAAAAGGGCAAGGCAATAGTGCAAGGCAAAAGGGCAACGCAAGGTAAAAGGGCAAGGCAAGGGCAAAGGGCAAGACAAGGCAAAAGGGCAAGGCAATAGTGCAAGGCAAAAGGGCAACGCAAGGTAAAAGGGCAAGGCAAAAGGGCAAGGCAAAAGGGCAAGGCAAAAGGGCAAGGCAAGGCAAAAAGGCAACACAAAAGAGCAAGGTAAGGCAAAAAGGCAACACAAAATGGCAAGGCAAGGCAAAAGGGCAAGGCAAGGCAAAAGGGCAATGCAAGGAAAAAGGGCAAGGCAAAAGGGCAAAGCAATGCAAAAGGGCAAGGCACAAGTGCCAGGCAAGGCAAAAAGGCAAGGCAAGGCAAAAGGGCAAGGCAAAAGGGCAATGCAAGGCAAAAGGGCAAGGCAAGGCACAAGGGCAAGGTAAAAGGGTAAGGCAAGGCAAAAGGGCAAGGCAAAAGAGCAAGGCAAAAGGGCAAGGCAAGGCAAAAGGGCAAGGCAAGGCAAAAGGGCAAGGCAAGGCAGAAGGGCAAGTGAAGGGAAAATGCAAGGTAAAATAGCAAGGCAAGGCAAGGCAAAAGGGCAAGGCAAAAGAGGAAGTTAAGGCTAAAGGTCAAAGTAAGGTAAAAGGGCAAGGCAAGGCCAAAGAGCAAGTCAAGGCAAAAGGGCAAGGCAATAGTGCAAGGCAAGGCAAAAGGGCAAGGCAAAAGGACAAGGCAAGGCAAAAGGTCAAGGCAAGGAAAAAAGGGCAAGGAGAGGCAAAAAGGCAAGGCAAGGCCAAAGGACAAGGCAAAAGGGCAAGGCAATGCAAAAGTGCAAGTCAAGGCAAAAGGGCAAGGCAAGACAAAATGGCAAGGCAAGGCAAAAAGGGCAAGGCAAGGGAAAAGGGCAAGGCAAGGCAATAGGGCAAGGCAACGCAAAAAGGCAAGGCAAGGCAAAAGGGCAAGGCAAGGCAAAAGAGCAAGGCAAGGCAAAAGGGTAAGGCAAAAGGGCAAGGCAAGGCAAAAGACCAAGGCAAGGCAAAAGAGCAAGGCAAGGCAAAAGGGTAAGGCAAGGCAAAGTGCAAGGTAAAAGGGCAAGGCAAGGCAAAAGGGCAAGGCAAGCCAATAGGGCAAGGCAAAAGCGTCAGTCAAGGCTAAAGGGCAAAGCAAGGCAAAAGGGCAAGGCAAGGCCAAAGGGCAAGGAAAGGCAAAAGGACAAGGCAATAGTGCAAAGCAAAAGGGAAACGAAGGAAAAAAGGGCCAGGGAAAAGGGCAATGCAAAAGGGGAAGACAAGGCAAAAGGACAAGGCAAGGGAAAAGGGCAAGACAAGGGAAAAGGGCAAGGCAAGGCAATAGGGCAAGGCAAAATGGCAATGCAAACAAAAGGGCAAGGCAAGGCAAAGTGCAAGGTAAAAGGGCAAGGCAAGGCAAAAGGGCAAAGCAAGGCAAGGCAAAAGGGAAGGCAAGGCAAAAGGGCAAGGCAACGTAAAAAGGCAAGACAAGGCAAAAGGGCAAGGCAAAAGGGCAAGGCAAGGCAAAAGGGCAAGTTAAAAGGGTAAGGCAAGGCAAGGAAAAAGGGCAAAGCAAGGCAAAAGGGCAAGGCAAGGCAAAAGGGCAAGGCAAAAGAGTAAGGCAAGGCAAAAGGGCAAGGCAAGTCAAAAGGGTAAGGCAAGGCAAAAGGGCAATGCAAAAGGGCAGGGCAAGGCAAAAGGGCAAGGCAAAAGGGCAAGGCAAGGCAATAGGGCAAAGCAATGCAAAAAGGCAAGGAAAGGCAAGGCAAAAGGTCAAGGCAAGGCAAAAGGACAAGACAAGGAAAAAGGGCAGGGCAAAAGGGCAAGGTAAGCCAAAAGGGAAAGGCAAGGCAAAGTGCAAGGTAAAAGGGCAAGGCAAGGAAAAACGGCAAGGCAAAAGGGCAAGGTAAGGCAAAAGGGCAAGGCAAGGCAAAAGGTCAATGCAAAAGGGCAAAGCAAGGCAAAAGGGCAGGCCAAAAGGGCAAGGCAAGGCAATAGGGCAAGGCAACGCAAAAAGGCAAGGCAAGGCAAAAGGGCAAGGTAAAAGAGGAAGGCAAGACTAAAGGGCAAAGCAAAGCAAGGCAAAAGGGCAAGGTAAGGCAAAAAAGCAAGGCAAGGTAAAAAGAAAAGGCAAGGGAAAAGGGTAAGGCAAGGCAAAATTTTAAGGCAAAAGTGCAAGGCAAGGCAAAAGGGCAAGGCAACGTAAAAAGGCAAGGCAAGGCAAAAGGGCAAGGCAAATGGGCAAGGCAAGGCAAAAGGGCAAGGTAAAACGGCAAGGCAAGGTAAAAGTGCAAGGGAAGTCAAAAGGGCAAGGCAAAAGAGCAAGGCAAGGGAAAAGGGCAAGGCAAGTGAAAAGGGCAAGGCAAAAGGGCAAGGCAACACAGAAGTGCAAGGCGAAAGTTCAAGGCAAGGCAAAAAGGGCAAGGCAAGGTAAAAGGGCCAGGTAAAAGGGCAACGCAAAAGGGCAAGGCAAGGCGAAAGGGCAACGCAAAAGAGCAAGGTAAGGCAAAAGGGCAAGGCAAGGCAAGGAAAAAGGGCAAAGCAAGGCAAGGCAAAAGGGCAAGGCAAATAGCAAGGCAACGCAAAAGGGAAAGGCAAGGCAAAAGGGCAAGGCAAAAGAGCAAGGCAAGGCAAAAGGGCAAGGCAAGTGAAAAGGGCAAGGCAAAAGGGCAAGGCAACGCAGAAGAGGAAGGCAAAAGGGCAAGGCAAGGCAAAAAGGGCAAGACAAGTCAAAAGGGCAAGGCAAGACCAAAGGTCAAGTCAAAAGACCAAGGCAAGGCAAAAGGGCAAGGCAAAAGAGCAAGGCAAGGCAAAAGGGCAAGGCAAGTGAAAAGGGCAAGGCAAAAGGGCAAGGCAACGCAGAAGAGGAAGGCAAAAGGGCAAGGCAAGGCAAAAAGGGCAAGACAAGTCAAAAGGGCAAGGCAAGACCAAAGGTAAAGTCAAAAGACCAAGGCAAGGCAAAAGGGCAAGGCAAAAGGGCAAGGCAAGACAAAAGGACAAGGCAAAATGGCAAGGCAAGGCAAAAGGGCCAGGCAAAAGGGCAACGCAAAAGGGCAAGGCAAGGCAAAAGGGCAACGCAAAAGAGCAAGGCAAGGCAAAAGGGCAAGGCAAGGCAAACGGGCAAGGTAAAAGGGCAAGGAAAAAGGGCAATGAAAAAAGGGCAAGGCAAGGTAAAAGGGTAAGCCAAAAGGGCAAGGCAAGGCAATAGGGCAAGGCAAGGCTAAAGGCAAGGCAAAAGGGTAAGGCAAGGCCAATGGCAAGGCAAAAGGGCAAGGCAAGGCAAAAGGGCAAGGCAAGGCAAAAGGGCAAGGCAAAAGGGCAAGGCAATGCCAAAGTGCAAGGCAAGGCAAAAGGGCAAGGCAAGGCAAAAGGACAAGGCAAGGCAAAAGGGCAAGGCAAGGGAAAAGGGCAAGGCAAGACACAAGGGCAAGGCAAGTCAAAAGGGCAATGCAAAAGGGCAAGGTAAGGCAAAAAGGCAAGGCACTAGGGCAAGGCAAGGCAATAGGGCAAGGTAACACAAAAAGGCAAGGCAAGACAAAAGGGCAAGGTAAAAAAGCAAGGCAAGGCAAAAGGTCAAGGCAAGGCAAAAGGGCAAAGGAAGGCAAGACAAAAGGGCAAGGCAAGAAAAAAGGGCAAGGCAAGGCAAAAGGGTAAGGCAAAACACCAAGACAAGGCTAAAGGGCAAAGCAAGGCAAAAGGGCAAGGCAAGGCCAAAGGGCAAGGCAAGAGAGCAAGGCAGGGCAAAAGGGCAAGGCAAGGCAAAAGGACAAGGCAAAATGGCAAGGCAAAATGGCAACACAAGGCAAAAATGCAAGGCAACGCAAAAATCAAGGCAAAAGGGCAAGGCAAGGGAAAAGGGCAAGGTAAAAGGGCAAGACAAGGCCAAAGGGCAAGGTAAAAGTGCAAGACAAGGCAAAAAGGCAAAGCAAGGCAAGGCAAAAGGGCAAAACAAGGCACGGCAAAAGGGCAAGGCAAGGCAAAAGGGCAAGGCAAAAGGGCAAGGCAAGGCGAAAGGGCAAGGCAAACGTCAAGGCAATGGAAAATGGCAAGGCAAAAGGGCAAGGCAAGGCAAAAGGGCAGGGCAAGGTAATAGGGCAAGGCAAAAAGGCACGGCAAGGCAAAAGGGCAAGGCAAAAGGGCAAGACAAGGCAAGGCAAAAGGGCAAAGCAAGGCAAGGCAAAAGTGCAAGACAAGGTAAAAGGGCAAGACAAAAGAGCAAGGCAAGGCAAAAAGCAAAGCAAGGCAAAAGGGCAAAACAAGACAAAAGGGTAAGGCAAGGCAAAAGGGCAAGGCAAGGCAAAAGGGCAAGTCAAAAGGGCAAGGCAAGGCAAAAGGGCAAGACAATTCAAAAGGGCAAGATACAAGGGGAAGGGAAAAGGGCAAGGCAAAAGGGCAAGGCAAGGCAAAAGGGCAAGGCAAGGCCAAAGGGCAAGGCAAAAGGGCAAGGCAAGGCAAAAGGGCAAAGCAAGGCAAAAGGGCAAAACAAGGCAAAAGGACAAGGCAAGGCAAAAGGGCAAGGCAAGGCAATAGGGCAAGTCAAAAGGGCAAGGCAAGGCAAAAGGGCAAGGCAAGACAAGACAAAAGGATAAGGCAAGGCAAAAGGGCAAGGCAAGGAAAAAGGACAAGGCAAGGCCAAAGGGCAAGGCCAAAAGGCAAGGCAAGGCAAAAAAACAAGGCAAGGCAAAAGGGCAAGGCAAAAGGGCAAGGCAAGGCAAAAGAGCAAGTGACAACAAAAGGGCAAGGCAAAAGGGCAATGCAAGGCAAAAGGGCAAGGCAAGGCCAAAGGGCAAGGCAAGGCAAAATGGCAAGGAAAAAAGACAAGGCAAAAGGGCAAGGTAAAAGGGCAAGGCAAGACAAGGCAAAAGGGCAGGGCAAGGCAAAAAGGCAAGGTAAAAAAGAAAGGCCACACAAAAGGGCAAAGCAAGGCAAAAGGGCAAGGCAAGGCAAAAAGGCAAGGCAAGGCAAATGGGCAAGGCAAAAGGGAAAGGCAAGCAAAAGGGCAAGACAAGGCAATAGGGCAAGGCAAGGCAAAAGGTCAAGGCAAAAGGACAAGGCAGAAGGGCAAGGCAAGACAAGGGAAAAGGGTAGGGCAAGGCAAAACGGGTAGGCAAAAAAGCAAGGCAAGGCAAAAGTGCAAGGCAAAGCATAAGGGCAAGGAAAAAAGACAAGGCAAAAGGGCAAGTCAAGGCAAAAAAACAAGGCAAGGCAGTAGGGCAAGGCAAAAGGGCAAGGCTAGGCAAAAGAGCAAGGTAAAGGGCAAGGCAAGGCAAAAGGGCAAGGTAAAAGGGCAAGGCAAGGCAAGGCAAAAGGGAAAGGCAAAGCAAGGGAAAAGGGCAAGGCAAGACAAAAGGGCAAGACAAAAGAGCAAGGCAAGGCAAAAGGGCAAGGCAAGTGAAAAGGGAAAGGAAAAAGGGCAAGGCAAGGCAAAACGGCACGGCAAAACGGCAAGGTAAAAGAGCAAGGTAAGGCAAGGTAAAAGGGCAAGGCAAGGGAAAAAGGGCAAGGCAAGGCAAAAGGGCAAGGCAAAATGACAAGGCAAGGCAAAAGGGCAAGGCAAAAGGGCAAGGCAAGGCAAAAGGGCAATGCAAAAGTGCCAGGCAACGCAAAAAAAGAAGGCAAGGCAACAGGGCAAGGCAAAAAGGGTAAGACAAGGCAAAAGTGCAAGGGAAGGCCAAACGGCAAGGTAAAAGGGCAAGGCAAGGCAAAAGGGCAACGCAAGCCAATAAGGCAAGGAAAAATGGCAAGGCAAGGCAAAAGGGCAAGGCAAAAGGGCAAGGCAAAAGGGCAAGGCAAGGCAAAAGGGCAACGCAAGGGAAAAGGGCAAGACAAGGCCAAGGGGCAAGGCAAAAGGGCAAGGCAAGGCAAAAGGGCAAGGCAAGGCAAAAGGGCAAGGCAAAGTAAAAGGGCATGGCAAGTGAAAAGGGCAAGGCAAAAGGACAAGGCAAGGCAAAAGGGCAAGGCAAGGCAAAAGGGCAAGGAGAGGCAAAAGGGCAAGGCAAGGCCAAAGGAAAAGGCAAAAGGGCAAGTTAATGCAAAAGTGCAAGGCAAGGCAAAAGGGCAAGGCAAGGAAAAAGGACAAGGCAAGACAATAGGGAAAGGCAAAAGGGCAAGGCAAGGCAAAAGGGCAATGCAAAAGGGCAAGGCAAGGGAAAAGCGCAAGCCAAAAGGGCAAGGCAAGGCAATAGGGCAAGGCAAGGAAAAAGGGCAAGGCAAGGCAAAAGGGCAAGGCAAAAGGGCAAGGCAAGGAAAAAGGGCAAGTCAAGGAAAAAGGATAAGGCAAGGCAAAAGGGCAAGACAAAAGAGCAAGGCAAGGCTAAAGGGCAAAGCAAGGCAAAAGGGCAAAACAAGGCAAAAGGGCAAGGCAAGGCAAAAGGGCAAGGCATGGCAATAGGGCAAGGTAAAAGGGCAAGGCAAGGTAAAAGGGCAAGGCTAGGCAAAAGGGCAAGGAAAAAGGGCAAGGCAAGGCAAAAGGGCAATGCAAAAGGGCAAGGCAAGGTGAAAGTGCAAGGGAAGACTAGGCAAACGAGTAAGGCAAGGCAAAAGGGCAAGGGAAGGAAAAAGGACAAGGCAAGGCCAAAGGACAAGGCCAAAGGGCAAGGCAAGGTAAAAGTGCAAGGCAAGGCAAAAGGACAAGGCAAAAGGGCAAGGAAAAAGGGCAAGGCAAAAGGGCAAGGCAAAAGGGCAAGGCAAGGCAAATGGGCTAGGCAAGGCCAAAGGGCAAGGCAAAAGGGCAAGGCAAGGCAAAAGGGCAAAGCAAGGAAAAAGGGCAAAACAAGGTAAAAGGGCAAGGCAAGGCAAAAGGGCAAGGCAAGGCAATAGAGCAAGTCAAAAGGGGAAGGCAAGGCAAAAGGGCAAGGCAAGGCAAAAGGGCAAGATAAAAGGGGAAGGGAAAAGGGCAAGGCAAGGCAAAAGGGCAAAGGAAAAGGGCAAGGCAAGGCAAAAGGGTAAGGGAAAATGGCAAGGCAAGGAAAAAGGGCAGGGTAAGACAAGGCAAAAGGGTAAGGCAAGGCAAAAGGGTAAGGCAAGGCAAAAGGGCAAGGCAAGGCAATACGGCAAGACAAAAGGGCAAGGCAAGTCAAAAGGGCAAGGCAAAAGGGAAAGGTAAGGCAAAAGGGCAAGGCACTAGGGCAAGGCAAGGCAATAAGGCAAGGTAACACAAAAAGACAAGGCAAGGCAAAAGGGCAAGGTAAAAAAGCAAGGCAAGGCAAAAGGTCAAGGCAAGGCAAAAGGGCAAAGGAAGGCAAGACAAAAGGGCAAGGCAAGAAAAAAGGGCAAGGCAAGGCAAAAGGGTAAGGCAAAAGACCAAGGCAAGGCTAAAGGGCAAAGCAAGGCAAAAGGGCAAGGCAAGGCCAAAGGGCAAGGCAAGAGAGCAAGGCAGGGCAAAAGGGCAAGGCAAGGCAAAAGAACAAGGCAAAAGGGCAAGGCAAAAGGGCAACACAAGGCAAAAATGCAAGGCAACGCAAAAAGGCAAGGCAAAAGGGCAAGGCAAGGGAAAAGGGCAAGGTAAAAGGGCAAGGCAATGCTAAAGGGCAAAGAAAGGCAACAGGGCAAGGCAAGGAAAAAAGGGCAAGGCAAAAGGGCAAGGCAAGGCAAAAGGACAAGGCGAGACAAAGGGGCAAGGCAAGGCAAAAGGGCAAGGCAAAAGGGCAAGGCAAGGTAAAAGTGCTAGGCAAAGAAAAAGGGCAAGGCAAGGCAAAAGGGCAAGACAAGGTAAAAGGGCAAGGCAAGGAAAAATGGCGAGGCAAGCAATAGGGCAAGGCAAAAGTGCAAGGCAAGGCAAAAGGGCAAGGCAAGGCACAAGGGCAAGGTAAAAGGGTAAGGCAAGGCAAAAGGTCAAGGCAAGGCAAAATGCAAGGTAAAAGGGCAAGGCAACGCAAGGCAAAAGGGCAAAGCAACGCAAGGCAAAAGGTCAAGGCAAAAGAGCAAGGGAAGGCTAAAGGGCAAAGCAAGGTAAAAGGGCAAGGCAAGGCAAAAGGGCAATGCAAAAGGGCAAGGCAAGGTAAAAGGGTAAGCCAAAAGGGCAAGGCAAGGCAATAGGGTAAGGCAAGGCTAAAGGGCAAGGCAAAAGGGTAAGGCAAGGCCAATGGCAAGGCAAAAGGGCAAGGCAAGGCAAAAGGGCAAGGCAAGGCAAAAGGGCAAGGCAAAAGGGCAAGGCAATGCCAAAGTGCAAGGCAAGGCAAAAGGGCAAGGCAAGGCAAAAGGACAAGGCAAGGCAAAAGGGCAAGGCAAAAGGGCAACACAAGGCAAAAATGCAAGGCAACGCAAAAAGGCAAGGCAAAAGGGCAAGGCAAGGGAAAAGGGCAAGGTAAAAGGGCAAGGCAATGCTAAAGGGCAAAGAAAGGCAACAGGGCAAGGCAAGGAAAAAAGGGCAAGGCAAAAGGGCAAGGCAAGGCAAAAGGACAAGGCGAGACAAAGGGGCAAGGCAAGGCAAAAGGGCAAGGCAAAAGGGCAAGGCAAGGTAAAAGTGCTAGGCAAAGAAAAAGGGCAAGGCAAGGCAAAAGGGCAAGACAAGGTAAAAGGGCAAGGCAAGGAAAAATGGCGAGGCAAGCAATAGGGCAAGGCAAAAGTGCAAGGCAAGGCAAAAGGGCAAGGCAAGGCACAAGGGCAAGGTAAAAGGGTAAGGCAAGGCAAAAGGTCAAGGCAAGGCAAAATGCAAGGTAAAAGGGCAAGGCAACGCAAGGCAAAAGGACAAAGCAACGCAAGGCAAAAGGTCAAGGCAAAAGAGCAAGGGAAGGCTAAAGGGCAAAGCAAGGCAAAAGGGCAAGGCAAGGTAAAAGGGCCAGGTAAAAGGGCAACGCAAAAGGGCAAGGCAAGGCGAAAGGGCAACGCAAAAGAGCAAGGTAAGGCAAAAGGGCAAGGCAAGGCAAGGAAAAAGGGCAAAGCAAGGCAAGGCAAAAGGGCAAGGCAAATAGCAAGGCAACGCAAAAGGGAAAGGCAAGGCAAAAGGGCAAGGCAAAAGAGCAAGGCAAGGCAAAAGGGCAAGGCAAGTGAAAAGGGCAAGGCAAAAGGGCAAGGCAACGCAGAAGAGGAAGGCAAAAGGGCAAGGCAAGGCAAAAAGGGCAAGACAAGTCAAAAGGGCAAGGCAAGACCAAAGGTCAAGTCAAAAGACCAAGGCAAGGCAAAAGGGCAAGGCAAAAGGGCAAGGCAAGACAAAAGGACAAGGCAAAAGGGCAAGGCAAGGCAAAAGGGCCAGGCAAAAGGGCAAGGCAAAAGGGCAAGGCAAGGCAAAAGGGCAACGTAAAAGAGCAAGGCAAGGCAAAAGGGCAAGGCAAGGCAAACGGGCAAGGTAAAAGGGCAAGGCAAAAGGGCAATGCAAAAGGGCAAGGCAAGGTAAAAGGGTAAGCCAAAAGGGCAAGGCAAGGCAATAGGGCAAGGCAAGGCTAAAGGGCAAGGCAAAAGGGTAAGGCAAGGCCAATGGCAAGGCAAAAGGGCAAGGCAAGGCAAAAGGGCAAGGCAAGGCAAAAGGGCAAGGCAAAAGGGCAAGGCAATGCCAAAGTGCAAGGCAAGGCAAAAGGGCAAGGCAAGGCAAAAGGACAAGGCAAGGCAAAAGGGCAACGCAAGGGAAAAGGGCAAGGCAAAAGGGCAAGGCAAGGTAAAAGTGCTAGGCAAAGAAAAAGGGCAAGGCAAGGCAAAAGGGCAAGGCAAAGTAAAAGGGCATGGCAAGTGAAAAGGGCAAGGCAAAAGGACAAGGCAAGGCAAAAGGGCAAGGCAAGGCAAAAGGGCAAGGAGAGGCAAAAGGGCAAGGCAAGGCCAAAGGAAAAGGCAAAAGGGCAAGTTAATGCAAAAGTGCAAGGCAAGGCAAAAGGGCAAGGCAAGGAAAAAGGACAAGGCAAGACAATAGGGAAAGGCAAAAGGGCAAGGCAAGGCAAAAGGGCAATGCAAAAGGGCAAGGCAAGGGAAAAGCGCAAGCCAAAAGGGCAAGGCAAGGCAATAGGGCAAGGCAAGGAAAAAGGGCAAGGCAAGGCAAAAGGGCAAGGCAAAAGGGCAAGGCAAGGAAAAAGGGCAAGTCAAGGAAAAAGGACAAGGCAAGGCAAAAGGGCAAGACAAAAGAGCAAGGCAAGGCTAAAGGGCAAAGCAAGGCAAAAGGGCAAAACAAGGCAAAAGGGCAAGGCAAGGCAAAAGGGCAAGGCATGGCAATAGGGCAAGGTAAAAGGGCAAGGCAAGGTAAAAGGGCAAGGCTAGGCAAAAGGGCAAGGAAAAAGGGCAAGGCAAGGCAAAAGGGCAATGCAAAAGGGCAAGGCAAGGTGAAAGTGCAAGGGAAGACTAGGCAAACGAGTAAGGCAAGGCAAAAGGGCAAGGGAAGGAAAAAGGACAAGGCAAGGCCAAAGGACAAGGCCAAAGGGCAAGGCAAGGTAAAAGTGCAAGGCAAGGCAAAAGGACAAGGCAAAAGGGCAAGGCAAAAGGGCAAGGCAAAAGGGCAAGGCAAAAGGGCAAGGCAAGGCAAATGGGCTAGGCAAGGCCAAAGGGCAAGGCAAAAGGGCAAGGCAAGGCAAAAGGGCAAAGCAAGGAAAAAGGGCAAAACAAGGTAAAAGGGCAAGGCAAGGCAAAAGGGCAAGGCAAGGCAATAGAGCAAGTCAAAAGGGGAAGGCAAGGCAAAAGGGCAAGGCAAGGCAAAAGGGCAAGATAAAAGGGGAAGGGAAAAGGGCAAGGCAAGGCAAAAGGGCAAAGGAAAAGGGCAAGGCAAGGCAAAAGGGTAAGGGAAAATGGCAAGGCAAGGAAAAAGGGCAGGGTAAGACAAGGCAAAAGGGTAAGGCAAGGCAAAAGGGTAAGGCAAGGCAAAAGGGCAAGGCAAGGCAATACGGCAAGACAAAAGGGCAAGGCAAGTCAAAAGGGCAAGGCAAAAGGGAAAGGTAAGGCAAAAGGGCAAGGCACTAGGGCAAGGCAAGGCAATAAGGCAAGGTAACACAAAAAGACAAGGCAAGGCAAAAGGGCAAGGTAAAAAAGCAAGGCAAGGCAAAAGGTCAAGGCAAGGCAAAAGGGCAAAGGAAGGCAAGACAAAAGGGCAAGGCAAGAAAAAAGGGCAAGGCAAGGCAAAAGGGTAAGGCAAAAGACCAAGGCAAGGCTAAAGGGCAAAGCAAGGCAAAAGGGCAAGGCAAGGCCAAAGGGCAAGGCAAGAGAGCAAGGCAGGGCAAAAGGGCAAGGCAAGGCAAAAGAACAAGGCAAAAGGGCAAGGCAAAAGGGCAACACAAGGCAAAAATGCAAGGCAACGCAAAAAGGCAAGGCAAAAGGGCAAGGCAAGGGAAAAGGGCAAGGTAAAAGGGCAAGGCAATGCTAAAGGGCAAAGAAAGGCAACAGGGCAAGGCAAGGAAAAAAGGGCAAGGCAAAAGGGCAAGGCAAGGCAAAAGGACAAGGTGAGACAAAGGGGCAAGGCAAGGCAAAAGGGCAAGGCAAAAGGGCAAGGCAAGGTAAAAGTGCTAGGCAAAGAAAAAGGGCAAGGCAAGGCAAAAGGGCAAGACAAGGTAAAAGGGCAAGGCAAGGAAAAATGGCGAGGCAAGCAATAGGGCAAGGCAAAAGTGCAAGGCAAGGCAAAAGGGCAAGGCAAGGCACAAGGGCAAGGTAAAAGGGTAAGGCAAGGCAAAAGGTCAAGGCAAGGCAAAATGCAAGGTAAAAGGGCAAGGCAACGCAAGGCAAAAGGGCAAAGCAACGCAAGGCAAAAGGTCAAGGCAAAAGAGCAAGGGAAGGCTAAAGGGCAAAGCAAGGCAAAAGGGCAAGGCAAGGCAAAAGGGCAATGCAAAAGGGCAAGGCAAGGTAAAAGGGTAAGCCAAAAGGGCAAGGCAAGGCAATAGGGTAAGGCAAGGCTAAAGGGCAAGGCAAAAGGGTAAGGCAAGGCCAATGGCAAGGCAAAAGGGCAAGGCAAGGCAAAAGGGCAAGGCAAGGCAAAAGGGCAAGGCAAAAGGGCAAGGCAATGCCAAAGTGCAAGGCAAGGCAAAAGGGCAAGGCAAGGCAAAAGGACAAGGCAAGGCAAAAGGGCAAGGCAAAAGGGCAACACAAGGCAAAAATGCAAGGCAACGCAAAAAGGCAAGGCAAAAGGGCAAGGCAAGGGAAAAGGGCAAGGTAAAAGGGCAAGGCAATGCTAAAGGGCAAAGAAAGGCAACAGGGCAAGGCAAGGAAAAAAGGGCAAGGCAAAAGGGCAAGGCAAGGCAAAAGGACAAGGCGAGACAAAGGGGCAAGGCAAGGCAAAAGGGCAAGGCAAAAGGGCAAGGCAAGGTAAAAGTGCTAGGCAAAGAAAAAGGGCAAGGCAAGGCAAAAGGGCAAAACAAGGTAAAAGGGCAAGGCAAGGAAAAATGGCGAGGCAAGCAATAGGGCAAGGCAAAAGTGCAAGGCAAGGCAAAAGGGCAAGGCAAGGCACAAGGGCAAGGTAAAAGGGTAAGGCAAGGCAAAAGGTCAAGGCAAGGCAAAATGCAAGGTAAAAGGGCAAGGCAACGCAAGGCAAAAGGACAAAGCAACGCAAGGCAAAAGGTCAAGGCAAAAGAGCAAGGGAAGGCTAAAGGGCAAAGCAAGGCAAAAGGGCAAGGTAAGGTAAAAGGGCCAGGTAAAAGGGCAACGCAAAAGGGCAAGGCAAGGCGAAAGGGCAACGCAAAAGAGCAAGGTAAGGCAAAAGGGCAAGGCAAGGCAAGGAAAAAGGGCAAAGCAAGGCAAGGCAAAAGGGCAAGGCAAATAGCAAGGCAACGCAAAAGGGAAAGGCAAGGCAAAAGGGCAAGGCAAAAGAGCAAGGCAAGGCAAAAGGGCAAGGCAAGTGAAAAGGGCAAGGCAAAAGGGCAAGGCAACGCAGAAGAGGAAGGCAAAAGGGCAAGGCAAGGCAAAAAGGGCAAGACAAGTCAAAAGGGCAAGGCAAGACCAAAGGTCAAGTCAAAAGACCAAGGCAAGGCAAAAGGGCAAGGCAAAAGGGCAAGGCAAGACAAAAGGACAAGGCAAAAGGGCAAGGCAAGGCAAAAGGGCCAGGCAAAAGGGCAAGGCAAAAGGGCAAGGCAAGGCAAAAGGGCAACGTAAAAGAGCAAGGCAAGGCAAAAGGGCAAGGCAAGGCAAACGGGCAAGGTAAAAGGGCAAGGCAAAAGGGCAATGCAAAAGGGCAAGGCAAGGTAAAAGGGTAAGCCAAAAGGGCAAGGCAAGGCAATAGGGCAAGGCAAGGCTAAAGGGCAAGGCAAAAGGGTAAGGCAAGGCCAATGGCAAGGCAAAAGGGCAAGGCAAGGCAAAAGGGCAAGGCAAGGCAAAAGGGCAAGGCAAAAGGGCAAGGCAATGCCAAAGTGCAAGGCAAGGCAAAAGGGCAAGGCAAGGCAAAAGGACAAGGCAAGGCAAAAGGGCAACGCAAGGGAAAAGGGCAAGGCAAAAGGGCAAGGCAAGGTAAAAGTGCTAGGCAAAGAAAAAGGGCAAGGCAAGGCAAAAGGGCAAGATAAGGAAAAAGGGCAAGGCAAGGAAAAATGACAAGGCAAGCAATAAGGCAAGGCAAAAGTGCAAGGCAAGGCAAAAGGGCAAGGCAAGGCAAAAGGGCAAGGTAAAAGGGTAAGGCAAGGCAAAAGGTCAAGGCAAGGCAAAATGCAAGGTAAAAGGGCAAGGCAACGCAAGGCAAAAGGGCAAAGCAAGGCAAGGCAAAAGGTCAAGGCAAAAGAGCAAGGGAAGGCTAAAGGGCAAAGCAAGGCAAAAGGGCAAGGCAAGGTAAAAGGGCCAGGTAAAAGGGCAACGCAAAAGGGCAAGGCAAGGCGAAAGGGCAACGCAAAAGAGCAAGGCAAGGCAAAAGGGCAAGGCAAGGCAAGGAAAAAGGACAAAGCAAGGCAAGGTAAAAGGGCAAGGCAAATAGCAAGGCAACGCAGAAGGCAAAGGCAAGGCAAAAGGGCAAGGCAAAAGAGCAAGGCAAGGCAAAAGGGCAAGGCAAGTGAAAAGGGCAAAGCAAAAGGGCAAGGCAACGCAGAAGAGGAAGGTAAAAGGGCAAGGCAAGGCAAAAAGGGCAAGACAAGTCAAAAGGGCAAGGCAAGACCAAAGGTCAAGTCAAAAGACCAAGGTAAGGCAAAAGGGCAAGGCAAAAGGGCAAGGCAAGACAAAAGGACAAGGCAAAAGGGCAAGGCAAGGCAAAAGGGCGAGGCAAAAGGGCAACGCAAAAGGGCAAGGCAAGGCGAAAGGGCAATGCAAAAGAGCAAGGCAAGGCAAAAGGGCAAGGCAAGGCAAACGGGCAAGGTAAAAGGGCAAGGAAAAAGGGCAATGCAAAAGGGCAAGGCAAGGCAAAAGGGCAAGGCAAGGCAAACGGGCAAGGTAAAAGGGCAAGGAAAAAGGGCAATGCAAAAGGGCAAGGCAAGGTAAAAGGGTAAGCCAAAAGGGCAAGGCAAGGCAATAGGGTAAGGCAAGGCTAAAGGGCAAGGCAAAAGGGTAAGGCAAGGCCAATGGCAAGGCAAAAGGGCAAGGCAAGGCAAAAGGGCAGGGCAAGGCAAAAGGGCAAGGCAATGCCAAAGTGCAAGGCAAGGCAAAAGGGCAAGGCAAGGCAAAAGGACAAGGCAAGGCAAAAGGGCAAGGCAAAAGGGCAACACAAGGCAAAAATGCAAGGCAACGCAAAAAGGCAAGGCAAAAGGGAAAGGCAAGGGAAAAGGGCAAGGTAAAAGGGCAAGGCAATGCTAAAGGGCAAAGAAAGGCAACAGGGCAAGGCAAGGAAAAAAGGGCAAGGCAAAAGGGCAAGGCAAGGCAAAAGGACAAGGCGAGACAAAGGGGCAAGGCAAGGCAAAAGGGCAAGGCAAAAGGGCAAGGCAAGGTAAAAGTGCTAGGCAAAGAAAAAGGGCAAGGCAAGGCAAAAGGGCAAGACAAGGTAAAAGGGCAAGGCAAGGAAAAATGGCGAGGCAAGCAATAGGGCAAGGCAAAAGTGCAAGGCAAGGCAAAAGGGCAAGGCAAGGCACAAGGGCAAGGTAAAAGGGTAAGGCAAGGCAAAAGGTCAAGGCAAGGCAAAATGCAAGGTAAAAGGGCAAGGCAACGCAAGGCAAAAGGGCAAAGCAAGGCAAGGCAAAAGGTCAAGGCAAAAGAGCAAGGGAAGGCTAAAGGGCAAAGCAAGGCAAAAGGGCAAGGCAAGGTAAAAGGGCCAGGTAAAAGGGCAACGCAAAAGGGCAAGGCAAGGCGAAAGGGCAACGCAAAAGAGCAAGGTAAGGCAAAAGGGCAAGGCAAGGCAAGGAAAAAGGGCAAAGCAAGGCAAGGCAAAAGGGAAAGGCAAATAGCAAGGCAACGCAAAAGGGAAAGGCAAGGCAAAAGGGCAAGGCAAAAGAGCAAGGCAAGGCAAAAGGGCAAGGCAAGTGAAAAGGGCAAGGCAAAAGGGCAAGGCAACGCAGAAGAGGAAGGCAAAAGGGCAAGGCAAGGCAAAAAGGGCAAGACAAGTCAAAAGGGCAAGGCAAGACCAAAGGTCAAGTCAAAAGACCAAGGCAAGGCAAAAGGGCAAGGCAAAAGGGCAAGGCAAGACAAAAGGACAAGGCAAAAGGGCAAGGCAAGGCAAAAGGGCGAGGCAAAAGGGCAACGCAAAAGGGCAAGGCAAGGCGAAAGGGCAACGCAAAAGAGCAAGTCAAGGCAAAAGGGCAAGGCAAGGCAAACGGGCAAGGTAAAAGGGCAAGGCAAAAGGGCAATGCAAAAGGGCAAGGCAAGGTAAAAGGGTAAGCCAAAAGGGCAAGGCAAGGCAATAGGGCAAGGCAAGGCTAAAGGGCAAGGCAAAAGGGTAAGGCAAGGCCAATGGCAAGGCAAAAGGGCAAGGCAAGGCAAAAGGGCAAGGCAAAAGGGCAAGGCAATGCCAAAGTGCAAGGCAAGGCAAAAGGGCAAGGCAAGGCAAAAGGACAAGGCAAGGCAAAAGGGCAAGGCAAGGGAAAAGGGCAAGGCAAAAGGGCAAGGCAAGGTAAAAGTGCTAGGCAAAGAAAAAGGGCAAGGCAAGGCAAAAGGGCAAGATAAGGAAAAAGGGCAAGGCAAGGAAAAATGGCAAGGCAAGCAATAAGGCAAGGCAAAAGTGCAAGGCAAGGCAAAAGGGCAAGGCAAGGCAAAAGGGCAAGGTAAAAGGGTAAGGCAAGGCAAAAGGTCAAGGCAAGGCAAAATGCAAGGTAAAAGGGCAAGGCAACGCAAGGCAAAAGGGCAAAGCAAGGCAAGGCAAAAGGTCAAGGCAAAAGAGCAAGGGAAGGCTAAAGGGCAAAGCAAGGCAAAAGGGAAAGGCAAGGTAAAAGGGCCAGGTAAAAGGGCAACGCAAAAGGGCAAGGCAAGGCGAAAGGGCAACGCAAAAGAGCAAGGCAAGGCAAAAGGGCAAGGCAAGGCAAGGAAAAAGGACAAAGCAAGGCAAGGCAAAAGGGCAAGGCAAATAGCAAGGCAACGCAGAAGGCAAAGGCAAGGCAAAAGGGCAAGGCAAAAGAGCAAGGCAAGGCAAAAGGGCAAGGCAAGTGAAAAGGGCAAGGCAAAAGGGCAAGGCAACGCAGAAGAGGAAGGTAAAAGGGCAAGGCAAGGCAAAAAGGGCAAGACAAGTCAAAAGGGCAAGGCAAGACCAAAGGTCAAGTCAAAAGACCAAGGTAAGGCAAAAGGGCAAGGCAAAAGGGCAAGGCAAGACAAAAGGACAAGGCAAAAGGGCAAGGCAAGGCAAAAGGGCGAGGCAAAAGGGCAACGCAAAAGGGCAAGGCAAGGCGAAAGGGCAATGCAAAAGAGCAAGGCAAGGCAAAAGGGCAAGGCAAGGCAAACGGGCAAGGTAAAAGGGCAAGGAAAAAGGGCAATGTAAAAGGGCAAGGCAAGGCAAAAGGGTAAGCCAAAAGGGCAAGGCAAGGCAATAGGGCAAGGCAAGGCAAAAGGGCAAGGTAAAAGGGCAAGGCAGGGCAAAAGATCAAGGCAAGACAAAAGGGCAAGGCAAAAGGGCAAGGCAAAAAGGCAAGGTAAGGCAAAAGGGCAAGGCAAAAGGGCAAGGCAAGGCAATAGGGCAAGGCAAAAGTGCTAGGCAAGGCAAAAAGGCAAGGCAATGTCAAATGACAAGGCAAAAGGGCAAGGCAAGGTAAAAGTGCAAGGCAAAGACAAAGGGCAAGGCAAGGCAAAAGGGCAAGGCAAGGCAAAAGGGCAAGGAGAGGCAAAAGGGCAAGGCAAGGCCAAAGGACAAGGCAAAATGGCAAGGCAATGCCAAAGTGCAAGGCAAGGCAAAAGGGCAAGGCAAGGCAAAAGGACAAGACAAGGCAAAAGGGCAAGGCAAGGGAAAAGGGCAAGGCAAGGCGCAAAGGCAAGTATAGGCAAAAGGGCAAGGCAAAGCCAAAGAACAAGGCAAAAGGGCAAGGCAAGGCAAAAGGGCAAGGCAAAAGGGCAAGGAAAGGCAATAGGGGAAGGCAACGCAAAAAGGCAAGGCAAGGCAAAAGGGCAAGGTAAGGCAAAATGCAAGGTAAAAGGGCAAGGCAAGGCAAGGCAAAAGGGCAAAGCAAGCCAAGGCAAAAGAGCAAGGCAAGGCTAAATGGCAAGGCAAGGAAAAAGGGCAAGGCAAGGCCAAAGGGCAAGGCATAAGGGTAAGGAAAGGCAAAAGGGCAAGGCAAGGCAAAAGGGCAAGGCAAAAGGGTAAGATAAGGCAATAGGGGAAGGCAACGCAAAAAGGCAAGGCAAGGTAAAAGGGCAAGGCAAAAGGGTAAGGCAAGGCAAAATGCAAGGTAAAAGGGCAAGGCAACGCAAGGCAAAAGGACAAAGCAAGACAAGGCAAAATGGCAAGGCAAAAGAGCAAGGGAAGGATAAAGGGCAAGGAAAGGCAAAAGGGCAAGGCAAGGCAAAAGGGCAAGGCAAAAGGGCAAGATAAGGCAATAGGGGAAGGCAACGCAAAAAGGCAAGGCAAGGCAAAAGGGCAATGCAAAAGGGCAAGACAAGGCAAAAGGGCAAGGAGAGGCAAAAGGACAAGGCAAGGCAAAACGGCAATGCAAAAGGGCAAGGTAAGGCAAAAGGGCAAGGAAAGGCAAAAGGGTAAGGCAAGGCAAAAGGGCAAGGCAAAAGGGCAAGATAAGGCAATAGGGGCAGGAAACGCAAAAAGGCAAGGCAAGGCCAACGGGCAAGGCAAAAGGGCAAGGCAAGGTAAAAGGGCAAGGCAAGGGAAAAGGGCAAGGCAAAAGTGCCAGGTAAGGCAAAAGGGCAAGGCAAAAGGGCAAGGCAAGGCAAAAGGGCAACGCAAACCAATAGGGCAAGGCAAAATGGCAAGGCAAGGTAAAAGGGCAAGGCCAAAGGGCAAGGCAAAAAGGCAAGGCAAGGGAAAACGGCAAGGGAAGGCCAAAGGGCAAAGCAAAAGGGCAAGGCAAGGGAAAAGGGGAAGGCATGGCAAAAGGGCAAGGCAAAAGGCCAAGGCAAGGCAAAAGGACAAGGCAAGGCAAAAGGGCAAGTCGAGGCAAAAGGGCAAGGCAAGGCAATAGGGCAAGGGAAAAGGGCAAGGCAAGTCAAAAGGGGAAGGCAAAAGGGCAAGGCAAGGCAAAAGGGGATGGCAAAAGGCAAGGCAAGGCAATGGGGCAAGGCAACGCAAAAAGGAAAGGCAAGGCAAAAGGGCAAGGCAAGGCAATAGGGCAAGGGAAAAGGGCAAGGCAAGTCAAAAGGGGAAGGCAAAAGGGCAAGGCAAGGCAAAAGGGCAAGGTAAAAGAGCAAGAGAAGGCTAAAGGGCAAAGGAAGGCAAAAGTGAAAGGCAAGGCAAAAGGGCAATTCAAGGCACGGCAAAAGGGCAAGGTAAGGCAAAAGGGCAAGGCAAAAGAGCAAGGCAAGGCTAAAGGGCAAAACAAGGCAACAGGGCAAGGCAAGGCAAAAGGGCAAGGCAAAAGGGCAAGGAAAGGCAAAAGGACAAGGCGAGACAAAGGGGCAAGGCAAGGTAAAAGGGCAAGGCAAAAGGGCAAGGCAAGGTAAAAGTGCTAGGCAAAGAAAAAGGGCAAGGCAAGGCAAAAGGACAAGACAAGGCAAAAGGGCAAGGCAAGGAAAAATGGCAAGGCAAGCAATAGGGCAAGGCAAAAGTGCAAGGCAAGGCAAAAGGGCAAGACAAGGCAAAAGGGCAAGGTAAAAGGGTAAGGCAAGGCAAAAGGTCAAGGCAAGACAAAATGCAAGGTAAAAGGGCAAGGCAACGCAAGGCAAAAGGGCAAAGCAAGGCAAGGCAAAAGGTCAAGGCAAAAGAGCAAGGGAAGGCTAAAGGGCTAGGCAAGGCAAAAGGGCAAGGCAAGGTAAAAGGGCCAGGCAAAAGGGCAACGCAAAAGGGCAAGGCAAGGCGAAAGGGCAACGCAAAAGAGCAAGGCAAGGCAAAAGGGCAAGGCAAAAGGGCAAGGCAAGACAAAAGGACAAGGCAAAAGGGCAAGGCAACGCAAAAGGGCAAGGCAAGGCGAAAGGGCAACGTAAAAGAGCAAGACAAGGCAAAAGGGCAAGGCAAGGCAAACGGGCAAGGTAAAAGGGCAAGGCAAAAGGGCAAGGCAAAAGGGCAAGGCAAGGCAAAAGGGTAAGCCAAAAGGGCAAGGCAAGGCAATAGGTCAAGGCAACGCAAAAAGGCAAGGCAAGGCAAAAGGGCAAGGTAAAAGGGCAAGGCAGGGCAAAAGATCAAGGCAAGGCAAAAGGGCAAGGCAAAAGGGCAAGGCAAAAAGGCAAGGCAAGGCAAAAGGGTAAGGCAAAAGGGCAAGGCAAAGCAATAGGCCAAGGCAAAACTGCTAGGCAAGGCAAAAAGGCAAGGCAAGGCCAAAGGACAAGGCAAAATGGCAAGGCAATGTCAAAGTGCAAGGCAAGGCAAAAGGGCAAGGCAAGGCAAAAGGACAAGGCAAGGCAAAAGGGCAAGGCAAGGCAAAAGGGCAAGGCAAGGGAAAAGGGCAAGGCAAAGCAAAAAGGCAAGGCAAGGCAAAAGGGCAAGGCAAGGCAAAAGGGCAAGGCAAAAGGACAAGGCAAGGCAAAAGGGCAAGGCAAAAGGGCAAGGCAAGGCAAAAGGGCAAGGCAAAAGTGCAAGGCAAGGCAAAAGAGCAGGGCAAGGCAAAAGGGCAAGGCAAAAGGGTAAGGCAACGCAGAAGGGCAAGGCAAAAGTGCAAGTCAAGGCAAAAAGGGGAAAAAAAGTCAAAAGGGCAAGGCAAGGCCAAAGGGCATTTTAAAAAAGCAAGGCAAGGCAAAAGGTCAAGGCAAAAGGGCAAGGGAAGACAAAAGTGCAAGGCAAAGCGAAAGGGCAAGTATAGGCAAAAGGGCAAGGCAAGACCAAAGAACAAAGCAAAAGGGCAAGGAAAGGCAAAAGGGCAAGGCAAAAGGGAAAGGAAAGGCAATAGGGGAAGGCAACGCAAAAAGGCAAGGCAAGGCAAAAGGGCAAGGTAAGGCAAAATGCAAGGTAAAAGGGCAAGGCAAGGCAAGGCAAAAGGGCAAAGCAAGCCAAGGCAAAAGTGCAAGGCAAGGCAAACAGGCAAGGCAAAAGAGCAAGGCAAGGCTAAAGGGCAAGGCAAGGAAAAAGGGCAAGGCAAGGCCAAAGGGCAAGGCAAAAGGGCAAGGCAAGGCAAAAGGGCAAGGCAAGGCAAAAGGGCAAGGCAAAAGGGCAAGGCAAAAGTGCAAGGCAAGGCAAAATGACAAGACAAAAGGGCAAGGCAAGGCAAAAGGGCAACGCAAACCAATAGGGCAAGGCAAAATGGGAAGGCAAGGTAAAAGGGCAAGGACAAAGGGCAAGGCAAAAGGACAAGGCAAGGCAAAAGGGAAAGGCAAGGGAAAAGGGCAAGGGAAGGCCAAAGGGCAAGGCAAAAGGGCAAGGTAAAAGGGCAAGGCAAGACAAAAAGACAAGGCAGTAGGGCAAGGCAAGGCAAAAGTGCAAGGCAAAAGGGCAAGGCAAGGCAAAAGGGCAAGGCAAGGCAAAAGGGCAATGCAAGGAAAAAGTGCAAGGCAAAAGGGGAAGGGAAGGGAAAAGGGCAAGGCAAGGGAAAAGGGCAAGGCAAGGAAAAAGAAAAAGGCAAGGCAAAAGGGCAAGGCAAGTGAAAAGGGCAAGGCAAAAAGACAGAGCAAGGCAAAAGGGCAAGGCAAGGCAAAAGGGCAAGGAGAGGCAAAAGGACAAGGCAAGGCAAAACGGCAATGCAAAAGGGCAAGGTAAGGCAAAAGGGCAAGGATAGGCAAAAGGGCAAGGCAAGGCAAAAGGGTAAGGCAAAAGGGCAAGATAAGGCAATAGGGGAAGGAAACGCAAAAAGGCAACGCAAGGCCAACGGGCAAGGCAAAAGGGCTAGGCAAGGTAATAGGGCAATGCAAGGGAAAAGGGCAAGGCAAAAGTGCCAGGCAAGGCAAAAGGGCAAGGCAAAAGGGCAAGGCAAGGCAAAAGGGCAACGCAAACCAATAGGGCAAGGCAAAATGGCAAGGCAAGGTAAAAGGGCAAGGCCAAAGGGCAAGGCAAAAGGGCAAGGCAAGGGAAAAGGGCAAGGGAAGGCCAAAGGGCAAGGCAAAAGGGCAAGGCAAGGGAAAAGGGGAAGACATGGCAAAATGGCAAGGCAAGGGAAAAGGGGAAGACATGGCAAAAGGGCAAGGCAAAAGGCCAAGGCAAGGCAAAAGGACAAGGCAAGGCAAAAGGGCAAGTCGAGGCAAAAGGGCAAAGCAAGGCAATAGGGCAAGGGAAAAGGGCAAGGCAAGTCAAAAGGGGAAGGCAAAAGGGCAAGGCAAGGCAAAAGAGGAAGGCAAAAGGGCAAGGCAAGGCAATGGGGCAAGGCAACGCAAAAAGGAAAGGCAATGCAAAAGGGCAAGGCAAGGCAATAGGGCAAGGGAAAAGGGCAAGGCAAGTCAAAAGGGGAAGGCAAAAGGGCACGGCAAGGCAAAAGGGCAAGGCAAAAGAGAAAGGCAAGGCTAAAGGGCAAAGGAAGGCAAAAGTGAAAGGTAAGGCAAAAAGGCAAGGCAAGGCAATCGGGCAAGGCAAAAGTGCAAGGCAAGGCAAAAATGCAAGGCAACGCAAAAAGGCAAGACAAAAGGGCAAGACAAGGCCAAGGGGAAGGTAAAAGGGCAAGACAAAGCTAAAGGGCAAGGTAAAAGTGCAAGGCAAGACAAAAGGGCAAAGCAAGGCAAGGCAAAAGGGCAAAGCAAGGTACGACAAAAGGGCAAGGCAAGGCAAAAGGGCAAGGTAAAAGAGCAAGGCAAGGCTAAAGGGCAAAGCAAGGCAAAAGGGCAAGGCAAGGCAAAAGGGCAAGGCAAAAGGGCAAGGAAAGGCAAAAGGACAAGGCAAGACAAAGGGGCAAGGCAAGGCAAAAGGGCAAGGAGAGGCAAAAGGGCAAGGAAAGGCCAAAGGACAAGGCAAAAGGGCAAGATAAGGCAATAGGGAAGGTAACGCAAAAAGGCAAGGCAAGGCAAAAGGGCAAGGTAAAAGGGTAAGGCAAGGCAAAAGGTCATGACAAGGCAAAATGCAAGGTAAAAGGGCAAGGCAACGCAAGGCAAAAGGGCAAAGCAAGGCAAGGCAAAAGGGCAAGGCAAAAGAATAAGGGAAGGATAAAGGCCAAGGAAAGGCAAAATGGCAAGGCAAGGCAAAAGGGCAAGGCAAAAGGGCAAGATAAGGCAATAGGGGAAGGCAACGCAAAAAGGCAAGGCAAGGCAAAAGGGCAGTGCAAAAGGGCAAGGCAAGGCAAAAGGGCAAGGAAAGGCAAAAGGGCAAGGCAAGGCAAAAGGGCAAGGCAAAAGGGCAAGATAAGGCAATAGGGGAAGGCAACGCAAAAAGGCAAGGCAAGGCAAAAGGGCAAGGTAAAAGGGTAAGGCAAGACAAAAGGTCAAGGCAAGGCAAAATGCAAGGTAAAAGGGCAAGGCAAAAGAACAATGCAAGGCAAAAGGGCAAGGCAAGGCAAGGCAAAAGGGCAAGGCAAGGCCAAAGTGCAAGGCAAAAGGGCAAGGCAAGGTAAAAGTGCTAGGCAAAGAAAAATGGGAAGGCAAGGCAATAGGGCAAAGCAAAAGGACAAGGCAAGGCAACAGGGCAAGGCAAGGCAAAAGGGCAAGGCAAAAGTGCCTAGGCAAGGCAAAATGGCAAGGCAAAAGGGCAAGGCAAGGCAAAAGTGCAACGCAAACCAATAGGGCAAGGCAAAATGGGAAGGCAAGGTAAAAGGGCAAGGACAAAGGGCAAGGCAAAAGGGCAAGGCAAGGCAAAAGGACAAGGCAAGGGAAAAGGGCAAGGGAAGGTCAAAGGGCAAGGCAAAAGGGCAAGGCAAAAGGGCAAGGCAAGACAAAAAGACAAGGCAAAAGGGCAAGGCAAGGCAAAAGTGCAAGGCAAAAGGGCAAGGCAAGGCAAAAGGACAAGGCAAGGCAAAAGGGCAATGCAAGGAAAAAGTGCAAGGCAAAAGGGGAAGGGAAGGCAAAAGGGCAAACAAAAGGGCAAGGGAAGGCAAAAAGGCAAAGGGGAAGGCAAAAGGGCAAGGCAAGGCAAAAGGGCAAGGTAAAAGTGCCAGGCAAGGCAAAAAGGCAAAGCAAGGCAAAAGGGCAAGGCAAAAGAACAATGCAAGGCAAAAGAGCAAGGCAAAGCAATAGGACTAGACAAAAGGGCAAGACAAGGGAAAAGTGCAAGGCAAATGTGCCAGGCAAGGCAAAAGGGCAAGGCAAAAGGGCAAGGCAAGGCAAAAGGGCAACGCAAACCAATAGGGCAAGGCAAAATGGCAAGGCAAGGTAAAAGGGCAAGGCCAAAGGGCAAGGCAAAAGGGCAAGGCAAGGGAAAAGGGCAAGGGAAGGCCAAAGGGCAAGGCAAAAGGGCAAGGCAAGAGAAAAGGGGAAGGCATGGCAAAAGGCCAAGGCAAAAGGCCAAGGCAAGGCAAAAGGACAAGGCAAGGCAAAAGGGCAAGTCGAGGCAAAAGGGCAAGGCAAGGCAATAGGGCAAGGGAAAAGGGCAAAGCAAGTCAAAAGGGGAAGGCAAAAGGGCAAGGCAAGGCAAAAGAGGAAGGCAAAAGGGCAAGGCAAGGCAATGGGGCAAGGCAACGCAAAAAGGAAAGGCAATGCAAAAGGGCAAGGCAAGGCAATAGGGCAAGGGAAAAGGGCAAGGTAAGTCAAAAGGGGAAGGCAAAAGGGCACGGCAAGGCAAAAGGGCAAGGCAAAAGAGCAAGGCAAGGTTAAAGGGCAAAGGAAGGCAAAAGTGAAAGGCAAGGCAAAAGGGCAAGGCAAGGCAAAAGGGCAAGGCAAAAGTGCAAGACAAGGAAAAAATGCAGGGCAACGCAAAAAGGCAAGGCAAAAGGGGAAGACAAGGCCAAGGGGAAGGTAAAAGGGCAAGACAAAGCCAAAGGGCAAGGTAAAAGTGCAAGGCAAGGCAAAAGAGCAAAGCAAGGCAAGGCAAAAGGGCAAGGCAAGGCAAAAGGGCAAGGTAAAAGGGCAAGGAAGGCAAGGCAAAAGGGCAAGGCAAGGCAAGGCAAAAGGGCAAGGCAAGGCAAAAGGGCAAGGCAAGGCAAAAGTGCAAGGCAATGCAATAGGGTAAGGCAAGTGAAAAGGGCAAGGCAAAAGGACAAGGCAAGGCAAAAGGGCAAGGCAAAAGGACAAGGCAAGGCAAAAGGGCAAGGAGAGGCAAAAGGGCAAGGAAAGGCAAAAGAGCAATGCAAAAGGGCAAGAAAAGGCAAAAGGACAAGGGAAAAGAGCAAGGCAAGGCCAAAGGGCAACTCAAGGCAAAAGGGCAGGGCAAGGCAAAAGGGCAAGGCAAAATAGAACGGCAAGGCAAAAGGCAAAGCAAGGCAAAAGGGCAAGGCAAGGCAAAAGGAAAAGGCAAGGCAAATGGGAAAGACAAGGCAATAGGGCAAGGCAAGGCAAAAGGTCAAGGCAATAAGGTAAGGCAAGGCAAAAGGTCAAGGCAAAAGGACAAGTCAAAAGGGCAAGGCAAGGCAAGGGAAAAGGGTAGGGCAAGGCAAAAGGGCTAGGCAAAAAAGCAAGGAAAGGCAAAAGGGCAAGGCAAGGGAAAAGGGCATGGCAAAAGGGCAAGGCAAAAGGGCAAGTAAAGGCAAAAAAGCAAGACAAGGCAGTAGGGCAAGGCAAAAGAGCAAGGCAAGGCAAAAGAGCAAGGCAAAGGGCAAGGCAAGGCAAAAGGGCAAGGTAAAAGGGCAAGGCAAGGCAAGGCAAAAGGGCAAGGCAAAGCAAGGGAAAAGGGCAAGGCAAGGCAAAAGGGCAAGACAAAAGAGCAAGGCAAGGCAAAAGGGCAAAACAAGGCAAAAGGGCAAGGCAACGCAAAAGGGCAAGGCAAGGCAATAGGGCAAGTCAAAAGGGCAAGGCAAGGCCAAAGGGCAAGGCAAGGCAAAAGGGCAAGGCAAGGTAATAGGGCAAGGCAAAAGGGCAAGGCAAAAGGGCAAAGCAAGGCAAAAGATCAAGGCAAGGCAAAAGGGTAAGGAAAGGCAAAAGGCCAAGGTAAAAGAGCAAGGCAAGGCCAAAGGGCAACTCAAGGCAAAAGGGCAAGGCAAGGCAAAAGTGCAAGGCAAGGCAAAAGGGCAAGGCAAAACGGGAAGGAAAAAGGGCAAGGGAAGGCAAATGGGCAAGGCAAAAGGGCAAGGCAAGGGAAAAGGCCAAGGCAAGGTAATAGGGCAAGGCAAAAGTGCAAGGCAAAAGGGCAAGGCAAGGCAAAAGATCAAGGCAAGGCAAAAGGGCAGGGAAAGGCAAAAGGCCAAGGTAAAAGAGCAAGACAAGGCCAAAGGGCAACTCAAGGCAAAAGGGCAAGGCAAGGCAAAAGGGCAAGGCAAGGCAAAAGGACAAGGCAAAAGGGCAAAGCAAAAGGGCAAGGGAAGGCAAAAAGTCAAGGCAAGACAAGGCAAAAGGGCAGGGCAAGGCAAAAGGACAAGGCAAAAGGCAAAGCAAGGCAAAAGGGCAAGGCAAGGCAAAAAGAAAAGTCAAGGCAAATGGGCAAGACAAGGCAATAGAGCAAGGCAAGGCAAAAGGTCACGGCAATAGGGCAAGGCAAGGCAAAAGGTCAAGGCAAAAAGACAAGTCAAAAGGGCAAGGCAAGGCAAGGGAAAAGGGTAGGGCAAGGCAAAAAGGCTAGGCAAAAAAGCAAGGAAAGGCAAAAGGGCAAAGCAAGGCAAAAGGGCAAGGAAAAAAGACAAGGAAAAAGGGCAAGGCAAAAGGGTAAGTCAAGGCAAAAAGCAAGGCAAGGCAGTAGGGCAAGGCAAAAGGGCAAGGCAAGGTAAAAGAGCAAAGCAAAGGGCAAGGCAAGGCAAAAGGGCAAGGTAAAAGGGCAAGGCAAGGCAAGGCAAAAGGGCAAGACAAAGCAAGGGAAAAGGGCAAGGCAAGGCAAAAGGGCAAGACAAAAGAGCAAGGCAAGGCAAAAGAGCAAAGCAAGGCAAAAGGACAAAACAAGGCAAAAGGGCAAGGCAAGGCAAAAGGGCAAGGCAAGGCAATAGGGCAAGTCAAAAGGGCAAGGCAAGGCCAAAGGGCAAGGCAAGGCAAAAGGGCAAGACAAGTCAAAAGGGCAAGGCAAAAGGACAAGGCAAGGCAAAAGGGCAAGGCAAGGAAAAAGGGCAAGGCAAGGTAAAAGGACAAGGCAAGGCAAAAGGGAAAGGTAAAATGGCAAGGAAGGCAAGGCAAAAGGGCAAAGCAAGGCAAGGCAAAAGGGCAACGAAAGGCAAAAGGGCAAGGAAATGCAATAGGGCAAGGCAAGTGAAAAGGGCAAGGCAAAAGGACAAGGCAAGGTAAAAGCGCAAGGCAAAAGGACAAAGCAAGGCAAAAGGGCAAGGAGAGGCAAAAGGGCAAGGCAAGGCAAAAAGGCAATGCAAAAGGGCAAGGAAAGGCAAAAGGGCAAGGCAAAAGAGCAAGGCAAGGCCAAAGGGCAACTCAAGGCAAAAGGGCAAGGCAAGGCCAAAGGGCAACTCAAGGCAAAAGGGCAGGGCAAGGCAAAAGGGCAAGGCAAAAAAGAACGGCAAGGCAAAAGGCAAAGCAAGGCAAAAGGGCAAGGCAAGGCAAAAGGAAAAGGTAAGGCAAAAAAGCAAGGCAAAAGGGCAAAGCAAGGCAAAAGATCAAGGCAAGGCAAAAGGGCAAGGAAAGGCAAAAGGCCAAGGTAAAAGAGCAAGGCAACGCCAAAGGGCAACTCAAGGCAAAAGGGCAAGGCAAGGCAAAACGACAAGGCAAAAGGGCAAGGCAAAAGGGCAAGAGAAGGCAAAAGGGCAAGGCAAGACAAGGCAAAAGGGCAGGGCAAGGCAAAAGGGCAAGGCAAAAAAGAACGGAAAGGCAAAAGGCAAAGCAAGGCAAAAGGGCAAGGCAAGGCAAAAGGAAAAGTCAAAGCAAATGGGCAAGACAAGGCAATAGGGCAAGGCAAGGCAAAAGGTCAAGGCAATAGGGCAAGGCAAGGCAAAATGTCAAGGCAAAAGGACAAGTCAAAAGGGCAAGGCAAGGCAAGGCAAAAGGGTAGGGCAAGGCAAAAGGGCTAGGCAAAAAAGCAAGGAAAGGCAAAAGGGAAGGCAAGGCAAAAGGGCAAGGAGAAAAGACAAGGTAAAAGGGCAAGGCAAAAGGGCAAGTCAAGGCAAAAAGCAAGGCAAGGCAGTAGGGCAAGGCAAAAGGGCAAGGCAAGGCAAAAGAGCAAGACAAAGGGCAAGGCAAGGCAAAAGGGCAAGGTAAAAGGGCAAGGCAAGGCAAGGCAAAAGGGTAAGGCAAAGCAAGGCAAAAGGGCAAGGCAAGGCAAAAGGGCAAGACAAAAGAGCAAGGCAAGGCAAAAGGGCAAAACAAGGCAAAAGGGCAAGGCAAGGCAAAAGGGCAAGGCAAGGCAATAGGGCAAGTCAAAAGGGCAAGGCAAGGCCAAAGGGCAAGGCAAGGCAAAAGGGCAAGGCAAGTCAAAAGGGCAAGATAAAAGGGGAAGGGAAAAGGGCAAGGCAAGGCAAAAGGACAAGGCAAGGCAAAAGGGCAAGGCAAAAAGGCAAGGCAAGGCAAAAGAGCAAGTGAAAACAAAAGGGCAAGGCAAAAGGGCAAGGCAAGGCAAAAGGGCAAGGCAAGAACAAAGAGTAAGGCAAAAAGGCAAGCCAAGGCAAAAGGGCATGACAAGGAAAAAGGACAAGGCAAAAGGGCAAGGCAAAAGAGCAAGGCAAGGCAAAAGAGCAAGTGAAAACAAAAGGGCAAGGCAAAAGGGAAAGGCAAGGTAATAGGGCAAAGCAAAAAGGCAAGGCAAGGCAATTGGGCAAGGCAAAAGGGCAAGGCAAGGCAAGGGAAAAAGGCAGGGCAAGGCAAAAGGGCAAGGCAAGGCAAAAGGGCAAGACAAAAGAGCAAGGCAAGGCAAAAGGGCAAAGCAAGACAAAAGGGCAAAACAAGGCAAAAGGGCAAGGCAAGGCAAAAGGGCAAGGCAAGGCAATAGGGCAAGTCAAAAGGGCAAGGCAAGGCAAAAGGGCAAGGTAAGGCAAAAGGGCAAGGCAAAAGGGCAAGACAAGGCAAAAGGGCAATGCAAAAGGGCAAGGCAAGGCAAAAGGGCAAGGCAAGACAAGAGAAACGGGTAAGGCAAGGCAAAAGGGCAAGGCAAGTAAAAAGGGCAAGGCAAAAGGGCAAGATAAGACAATAGGGGAAGGCAACGCAAAAAGGCAAGGCAAGGCCAACGGGCAAGGCAAAAGGGCAAGGCAAGGTAAAAGGGCAAGGCAAGGGAAAATGGCAAGGCAAAAGTGCCAGGCAAGGCAAAAGGGCAAGGCAAAAGGGCAAGGCAAGGCAAAAGGGCAACGTAAACCAATAGGGCAAGGCAAAATGGCAAGGCAAGGTAAAAGGGCAAGGCCAAAGGGCAAGGCAAAAGGGCAAGGCAAGGGAAAAGGGCAAGGGAAGGCCAAAGGGCAAGGCAAAAGGGCAAGGCAAGGGAAAAGGGGAAGGCATGGCAAAAGGGCAAGGCAAAAGGCCAAAGCAAGGCAAAAGGACAAGGCAAGGCAAAAGGGCAAGGCAAGGCAAAAGGGCAAGGCAAGGCAATAGGGCAAGGGAAAAGGGCAAGGCAAGTCAAAAGGGGAAGGCAAAAGGGCAAGGCAAGGCAAAAGAGGAAGACAAAAGGGCAAGGCAAGGCAATGGGGCAAGGCAACGCAAAAAGGAAAGGCAATGCAAAAGGGCAAGGCAAGGCAATAGGGCAAGGGAAAAGGGCAAGGCAAGTCAAAAGGGGAAGGCAAAAGGGCACGACAAGGCAAAAGGGCAAGGCAAAAGAGCAAGGCAAGGCTAAAGGGCAAAGGAAGGCAAAAGTGAAAGGCAAGGCAAAAGGGCAAGGCAAGGCAATCGGGCAAGGCAAAAGTGCAAGGCAAGGCAAAAATGCAAGGCAACGCAAAAAGGCAAGGTAAAAGGGCAAGACAAGGCCAAGGGGAAGGTAAAAGGGCAAGACAAAGCCAAAGGGCAAGGTAAAAGTGCAAGGCAAGGCAAAAGGGCAAAGCAAGGCAAGGCAAAAGGGCAAAGCAAGGCACGGCAAAAGGGCAAGGCAAGGCAAAAGGGCAAGGCAAAAGAGCAAGGCAAGGCTAAAGGGCAAAGCAAGGCAAAAGGGCAAGGCAAGGCAAACGGGCAAGGCAAGGCAAAAGGGCAAGGCAAAAGGGCAAGGCAAGGCAAAAGGGCAAGGTAAGACAAAGGGGCAAGGCAAGGCAAAAGGGCAAGGAGAGGCAAAAGGGCAAGGAAAGGTCAAAGGACAAGGCGAAAGGGCAAGGCAAGGCAAAAGTGAAAGGCAAGGCAAAGGGACAAGGCAAGGCAAAAGGGCAAGGCAAGGCAATATAGGAAGACAAAAGGGCAAGGCAAGTCAAAAGGGCAATGCAAAAGGGCAAGGCAAGGCAAAAAGGCAAGGCACTAGGGCAAGGCAAGGCAATAGGGCAAGGTAACACAAAAAGGCAAGGCAAGGCAAAAGGGCAATGCAAAAGGGCAAGGCAAGGCAAAAGGGCAAGGCAAGACAAGAGAAACGGGTAAGGCAAGGCAAAAGGGCAAGGCAAAGCAAAAGGGCAAGGCAAGGCAAAAGGGCAAGGAGAGGCAAAACAACAAGGCAAGGCAAAAGGGCAATTGAAAAGGGCAAGGCAAGGCAAAAGGGCAAGGCAAGGCAAAAGGGGAAGGCAAGGCCAAAGGGCAAGGCAAAAGGGCAAGGCAAGGCAAAAGGGCATGGCAAGGAAAAAGGACAAGGCAAAAGGGCAAGGCAAGAGAGCAAGGCAAGGCAAAAGGGCAAAGGAAGGCAAAAGGGCAAGGCAAGGCAAAAGGACAAGGCAAAAGAGCAAGACAAGGCATAAGGGCACGGCAAAAGTGCAAGGCAAGGCAAAGGGCAAGGCAAGGGTAAAAGGGGAAGGCAAGGCGAAAGGGCAAGGCAAACGGCAAGGCAAGGGAAAATGGCAAGGCAACGCAAAAACGTAAGGTAAGGCAAAAGGCCAAGGCAAAGGAAAAGGGCAAGGCAAAAGGGCAAGGCAAGGCAAAAGGGCAAGGCAAAAGGGCAAGGCAAGGAAAAAGGACATGGCAAGGCCAAAGGGCAAGGAAAAAGGGCAAAGCAAGGCAAAAGGGCAAGGCAAGGCAAAAGTGCAAGGCAAAAGGGCAAGGCAAAATTTCAAGGCAAAGCAAATGAGCAAGGCAAAAGGGTAAGGCAAGGCAAAAGGGTAAGGCAAGGCAAAAGGGGAATACAAGGCAATAGGGCAAGGCAAGGCAAAAGGTGAAGGCAAAAGGACAAGGCAAAAGTACAAGGCAAGGCAAGGGAAAAGGGTAGGGCAAGGCAAAAGGGCTAGGCAAAAAAGCAAGGCAAGGCAAAAGGGCAAGGCAAGGCAAAAGGGCAAGGAAAAAAGACAAGGCAAAAGGGCAAGTTAAAAGGGCAAGTCAAAAGGGCAAGTCAAGGCAAAAAAGCAAGGGAAGGCTGTAGGGCAAGGCAAAAGGGCAAGGTAAGGCAAAAGGGCAAGACAAAGGGCAAAGAAAGGCAAAAGGTCAAGGTAAAAGGGCAAGGCAAGGCAAGGCAAAAGGGCAAGGTAAAGCAAGAGAAAATGTCAAGGCAAGGCAAAAGGACAAGACGAAAGAGCAAGGCAAGGCAAAAGGGCAAAGCAAGGCAAAAGGGCAAGGCAACGCAAAAGGGCAAGGCAGCGCAAAAGGGCAAGGCAAGGCAATAGGGCAAGTCAAATGGGCAAGGCAAGGCAAAAGGGCAAGGCAAGGCAAAAGGACAAGGCAAGTCAAAAGGGCAAGATAAAAGGGGAAGGGAAAAGGGCAAGGTAAGGCAAAAGGGCAAGGCAAGGAAAAAGGGCAAGGGAAAAGGGCAAGGGAAGGCAAAAGGGCAAGGCAAGGAAAAACGGCAAGGCAAAAGAGCAAGGGAAGGCATAAGAGCACGGCAAAAGTGCAAGGCAAGGCAAAAGGGCAAGGCAAAAGGGCAAGGCAAGGCAAAAGGACAAGGCAAGGCAAAAGGGCAAGGCAAGTGAAAAGGGCAAGGCAAGGCAAAAGGGCAAGGCAAGGAAAAAGGGCAAGGCAAGGGAAAAGGACAAGGCAAGGCAAAAGGGCAAGGTAAAAGGTCAAGGAAGGCAAGGCAAAATGGCAAAGCAAGGCAAGGCAAAAGGGCAAGGAAAAAGCGCAAGGCAAGGCAAAAGGGCAAGGCAAGGCAAAAGGGCAAGGCAAAAGAGCAAGGCAAGGCAAAATGGCAAAGCAAGTAAAAAAGGCAAGGTAAGGCAAAAGGGCAAGGCAAAAGGGCAAGGTAAAATGCCAAGGCAAGGCAAAAGGGCACGGCAAGGCAAAACAGCACTGCAAAAAGGCAAGGCAAAAGGGCAAGGCAAGGCAAAAGGGCAATGCAAAAGGGCAAGGCAAGGCAAAAGGGCAAGGAAAGGCAAAAAGGCAAGGCAAGTAATAAGGACATGCCAAGGCCAAAGGACAAGGCAAAAGGGCAAGGGAAGGCAAAAGGGCAAGGCAAGGCAAAAGTGCAAGGGAAAAGGGCAAGGCAAAAGGTCAAAGCAAAGCAAATGGGCAAGGCAAGGCAAAAGGGCAAACAAAAGGGCAAGGGAAGGCAAAACGGCAAAGGGGAAGGCAAAAGGGAAAGGCAAGGCAAAAGGGCAAGGTAAAAGTAGCAGGCAAGGCAAAAAGGCAAGGCAAGGTAAAAGGGCAAGGCAAAAGGGCAATGCAAGGCAAAAGGACAAGGCAAGGCAATAGGACAAGGCAAAAAAGCAAGAAAAGTGAAAAGTGCAAAGCAATGCAAAATGCCAAGGCAAGGCAAAGGGGCAAGGCAAAAAAGCAAGGCAAGGGAAAAGGGCAAGGCAAGGCCAAAGGACAAGGCAAAAGCGCAAGGCAAGGGAAAAGGGCAAGGCAAGGCAAAAGAGCAAGGCAAATGGGCAAGGCAAAAGGGCAAGGCAAGGCAAAAGGACATGGCAAGGCAAAAGGGCAAGGCAAGTGAAAAGGGCAAGGTAAAAGGACAAGGCAAGGCAAAAGGGCAATGCAAAAGGGCAAGGCAAGGCAAAAGGGCAAGGCAAGGCAAAAGAGCAAGTGAAAACAAAAGGGCAAGGCAAAAGGGCAAGGCAAGGCAAAAGGGCAAGGCAAGGCCAAAGGGCAAGGCAAAAGGGCAAGGCAAGGCAAAAGGGCATGGAAAGCAAAAAGGACAAGGCAAAAGGGCAAGGTAAAAGGGCAAGGCAGGGTAATAGGGCAAGGCAAAAAGGCAAAGCAAGGCAAATGGGCAAGGCAAAAAAGCAAGGCAAGGCAAAAGGGCAAGGCAAGGCAAGGGAAAATGGCAGGGCAAGGCAAAAGGGCAAGGCAAAAGGGCAAGGCAAGGCAAAAGGGCAAGGCAAAAGGGCAAGGCAAGGCAAAAGGGCAAGGTAAAAGTGGCAGGCAAGGCAAAAATGCAAGGCAAGGTAAAAGGGCAAGGCAAAAGTGCAATGCAAGGCAAAAGGGCAAGGCAAGGCAATAGGACAAGGCAAAAAAGCAAGACAAGTTAAAAGTGCAAAGCAAGGCAAAAGGGCAAGGCAAAATGCCAAGGCAAGGCAAAGGGGCAAGACAAAAAGGCAAGGCAAGGGAAAAGGGCAAGGCAAGGCCAAAGGGCAAGGCAAAAGCGCAAGGCAAGGGAAAAGGGCAAGGCAAGGCAAAAGAGCAAGGCAAAAGGGCAAGGCAAAAGGGCAAGGCAAGGCAAAAGGACATGGCAAGGCAAAAGGGCAAGGCAAGTGAAAAGGTCAAGGCAAAAGGACAAGGCAAGACAAAAGGGCACGGCAAGGCAAAAGGGCAATGCAAAAGGGCAAGGCAAGGCAAAAGGGCAAGGCAAAAGGGCAAGGGAAGGAAAAACGGCAAAGGGGAAGGCAAAAGGGCAAGGTAAGGCTAAAGGGCAAGGTAAAAGTGCCAGGCAAGGCAAAAAGGCAAGGCAAGGCAATAGGGCAAGACAAGGGAAAAGGGCAAGGCAAGGCAAAAGGGCAAGGCAATGCAAAAGGGCAAGGCAAGGCAAAAGGGCAAGGCAAGGCAAAAGGTCAAGGCAAGGCAAAAGGATAAGGCAAGGCAAAAGGGCAAGGCAAGGCAAAAGGGCAAGGCAAGGCAAAAGGCAAGGTAAAAGGGCAAGGCAAGGCAAGGAAAAAGGGCAAAGCAAGGCAAGGCAAAAGGGCAAGGCAAGGCAAAATGGCAAGGCAAAAGGGCAAGGCAAGGCAAAAGGGCAAGGCAAGGCAAAAGGGCAATGCAAAAGAGCAAGGCAAGGCAAAAGGGCAAGGCAAGTGAAAAGGGCAAGGCAAAAGGGCAAGGCAAGGTAGAAGGGCAAGGCAAAAGGGTAAGGCAAGGCAAAAGGTCAATGCAAGGCAAAGGGGCAAGGCAAGGCAAAGGGGCAAGGAAAAAGCACAAGGCAAGGCAAAAGGGCAAGGCAAGGCAAAACGGCAAGGCAAAAGAGCAAGGCAAGGCAAAATGGGAAAGCAAGTAAAAAAGGCAAGGCAAGGCAAAAGGCAAGGCAAAATGGCAATGCAAAAGGGCAAGACAAGGTAATAGGGCAAGGCAAAATGCAAGGCAAGGCAAAAGGGCAAGGCCAAAGGGCAAGGCAAGGCAAAAGGGCAAGGCAAAGCAAAAGGGCAAGGCAAAAGGGCAAGGCAAGTCAAAAGAACAAGGTAAAAGGGCAAGGCCGAGGCAAGGCAAAAGGGCAAGGCAAGGCAAGGCAAAAGGGCAAGGCAAGGAACAAGGGGAGGGAAAAAGGGCAAGGCAAAAGGGCAAGGCAAGTCAAAAGGGCAAGGTAAAAGGGCAAGGCCGAGGCAAGGCAAAAGGGCAAAGCAAGGCAAGGTAAAAGAGCAAGACAAGGCAAAAGTGCAAGGCAAAATGGCAAGACAAAAGGTCAAGGCAAAGCAAAAAAGCAAGGCAAAAGAGCAAGGCAAGGCAAAAGGGTAAGACAATGAAAAAGGGCAAGGCAAGGCAAAAGGGCAATGCAAAAGGACAAGGCAAGGAAAAAGAACAAGGCAAAAGTGCGTGCAATCACATATTCTGACGGACGTCTTTTGTGCCACAGCGGCACGAACGTATTTGCGTTCAAGCACGTATCAGAAACAATGTGTGGACCGAGGATCTGTTGGCATTTCCTCCGTACGGCTTGCTTCGTGGTAGCTTACTTGCCGATCGCAGGCTCAGCGGTTTCTATACACGACTCGGTATAGGGAGAGAAAGAGAGAGCATCGGAAAACTTGCGTTTTCTGCGCTGGAACCTAGTTGCTACGCCTTCTGTTTGTCCACGTGAACACACACGATTCCCCACTGAAAACCAAGCAGAAACCTTTCCACATGCTCCCGGCTATGTGCACCCACCAACTCGTGCACGCGAGCGCAGCTAGAGAAAAGCACCTACCTTTTCACACACTGATGCGTAAGCAAACTCCTGGCCACACACATGCACATATCCGCAAGCGCGCCCACTCCCATCTATGGACAGAAAGACGTACGCGAAACGTACTGACATGCGTGAGGACAAACACGTCCGTTGATGGCTGGGGTACCGCATCACGCATACGTGGCTGCACGAGAATATTCTTTTGGAGGGTACCTGCAGATATGTCCCTGTACTTGGACGACCGTGTGCATGAAAGCATGTGTGTCTACAAACGATTGTCTGTCCACATGCGTGTGCCTTGATGCAGGCTCCACTCGTGCTTAAGCTGGAGTGAGTGCACAGCTGCGCCGTTTATTGGCAAGGTTCCGCCTGTTGCACGACGTTGCCCAGTCCTGCTTTTCTCACACGGACAGATGCAAGGGAGCTCTGCTAGTAAAGGAGCAAAGACAGTCGTAGGCAGAAGTGAATGCTGCTCCGAGCTACTTGTCACCTATGGCAAATGCTTCACAGTGGCCCGAGGAAAGGCGCTCAGCAGTCAATCTGCAAGAGAAACGAAACAGATTATGCCTTAACGCGAAAGAGCAGCAGGACGTCTCTGCGCAAGTTTGTCCCTGATCTATATCTGAGAGCAAACACTTGTGTGTTTGTCGGAGAGATTTTCTCTTGCCTGTAAGTGTCTGGGAGTTTGGCGCAGGTCAGTGTGGCTTGTTCGATAATCAACGTCTAGGATACCTGCAGAGTGGACCCTGTTGGTGTGGGGACAGTGTGCCTGTAAGTCAGTCTGTGTTCGTTAGTGCCTGCTGTATCTATCTGTTGCTCCACACAAGCGTGTGGGTCCATGTCTTTTTCTCCACAAGCTTGTGTGTTGGTTTCGTCGCACATGTGCGTCTGTGCTAGTGTTGAGCCCAGCGGAGTGTGTCTCTTGACACTTGGTGTGCTGTGTTACACACAGGCACAGCCATGACTGCTCCAGTGAACAGAGACCAGGGAAATCATCTAGGCAGAGTCAACAAAGGAAAACCGAAGAGGGATTGACGTGTGCTCGACAGAGACGGAGTCCCTGCGCTGACATTTCTCAGTAACACGAGAAGAAAGCTGAGCTGTAGATCGACCGGAGAAATGCTTCCCTAGGCGACATTTAGCGAATGAATTGCAGTGTGCGAGGCTTTCGGGATTGTGCCTGAAAAGTGCGAAAACCAGCGGGGCCTGTGCTCAAAAGCGGGTGGCTATGTGACTGCATTGATGCACGTTCGCATGTCTGCGAGTGTATAGACGGCTGTTTCATGTTCACACAAAGGCACCTGGTCGCGTTTTTCTTCTGTGCGTGCACACGCGATACCGTTGTCTCTTCCGAACTGACGTAGCTCGCTGCAGGCGAAACGACGTTGCAAAACGCGTCTGCCTATATTTTGGTAAACAACCGAGTGTGCGTGTTCCGACAGTGGCATTTCCGCAGACGACTCCACAGACCCAGCTCAGGTATGTTCACTCACCACCACGTGCATGCACAGGCAGTTACAGAAAACTTTGCGCACACTGATATATAAGCATAGGCGTGGCCATGCACACGCATACTTCTGCAAGCACGCCCTCTCACCTCTCTTAGCCAGGACAGCCCGCAGCGGTGGGACAGGAACACACGGCCAGGGGCTCGTCCCGTCTCAGGGCTGTTTCCGCAGTCGCTGTGAGTTGCTCCGTGAGCTGGAACCAACCTCCTGATGTCCCGGCCCTTTGTTCCCGGCTTTCCCAGGGCAGCTCAGTGGGCTGGGTCACACAAACTGTTCTCTGCTGGCACCACCCAGCCCGGTCACCTGTGTCTGTGGTTGTGGGGCCACCCCACGCGCTCCCTGGAAAACGGACAGCACAGCACTGAGAGGGGGCGTTCAGGAGACTCTGCGCTTTTTGGTTCGTTTTTTTGTTGTTTATTTTTTTTTCTTTTCTCTTTTGTTGTTTTGATCATTAGCTTCCTGTTGTTGGTTGTTTTTTTTTTTTTAAGCTGTTACTCTATGTAGCTCATCGATGGTGCTTATAGAGTATGGATAAATCTACCCTGCTTCCTCACAGATGACAATCTTGCTTTACAACAAGTGATCGAATCTGCTAAAGAAAAGTTCAACCACCTCCTGTATAGTAAAGGATAAAAGAAAGTATGGATTTTTTGTTGCATCTAATCCATAATGCAAGTACCAATTAAAAATACATTAGCAGTGGGTTCCTTCAAATATTCACTGTGAAGGTAGTTCCTGGCACGATTATATTAGCGTTCTTACTATTTTACAGGAGAAACACAGGGCACAGCGGATTTAGCTCACGTGCAGCGCAATGATCACACGGGTGCGGTGAACCGGGTGAAAGGCCCTAGAGAAGGAAAATCAGGCTCCGTGTGCAGAGACAAAACAGAAACCATTTTCAAACTGTTTAATTTTAAAAAGCTACAACGGGTATAAAGTAGAAAAAAAGAGCAGTGAATGCGTATAATGACACAATTAGATGGTTTTTCAGTTCCATGATGTGCTCTTTTACTAAAAAGTGTCTGCTGGAGTGGATATGCTGGACACAAACAGGCAGGTGCCTGGTGTTGTGCCCATGGTGATTCATCCACTGTGGTCGTGGGTGTCAGGCCTTGATACAACAGACACAAAACCTTGGGAAGGAGTTGATCACAGTAAAACACTTACAGAAAATGAGCTAGCAGACTTGATTTAGCATTTATTTAAAAATACACGTGGCTACTGTCTTTTTTGCCGTTTAGCTAGGATGGGCTTTGATATCTCTATTAATTCTAAGTACAATACCATGACAAAAATTAGGGGGGAAAGCTTTATTTTTACAATGGTAAATACAGTCTAAATAATAATTTGGGAAAAAGATAAAGGGGTGTAGCAAATAAGGCACAGACTCTCTTTAAGATATAGAGAGACATTTAATACAAACTCGGGTTGCCATTTGAAACATCGGGTACCTCTGTCCTTGATATACCGATCCCTCTGTCCCTGATGGTTCACATCCCATACAGTCTTTGCTGCTTGTGTTATTCCACCAGCGCTTGTTCTCACACTGTGACTCTTGCAGTTTCTCACAGGGCTGGTGTCACAACCCTGCCACATCTCCCCCTTCTTTGTTTAACAATTGCACAGCCATAGCAGCGTGTAACTGCACAGCCATTGCACGATTAAAGCTTTTTCAATCATTTGTTGTACACAAGATAAGATACATGGTATACAAATCAATAAGTAAAAGACTCCACATATAAACATTCTAAGCAGCGGGTTAAAGAAGGGCCGTGTTTCGCAATTTTTGTGGCGCCCATAACTGTTTCAGAATCACTACTTAATATTCCCTGCATAGTGTTTAATACAGAATAATGAGCTCCTAGTCAACTCAGAACTCTATTTCTCTGTTCTCCAAGTCAGGATCTATATCAATATACCTTTGAGCTGTCTGTTTAAGACGGTGTAAAAACTCAGTGGGAGATTCCTCACAATCCTGTTTAATCTCAAAAGGTTTTGGCATATTTACAGCTTTAGGCACAGTGTGTCTAATCCCGTATGAAATGCACTGGTGATACCAATTCAGCCTGTTCCCCAATATAAGGCTATTAGGATGCCACCCTGGATTGACGGAGGGACAATTTTGATCTCATGTTCTCTGTGTATTCTACACCAATATCTGTTCTTCAGCAAACCTTTTACTGGTTTCAATTTCTTTCCCTGATTATCCTTTTTCAAAACAAATGGATCTGAAGAGGATGAATACAATGCGTATGCAACATTATGTATTGTAGGCAATATATGATTTAAAATATATATCTTATTATATATTGCATGTAATGTATTACTAATACTACACATTGCAAAGACGCAAATGAAGACCCAAGGCCCTGGTTTCACCACACGTCTTCTGTAGACAGTATGCAAACCTAACCAAACAATAAAAGTGCCTTATCTCATTGATGGGGCTTTAGCCACGTCCCGAGCTGGTCCAACGATCTGTGGTCCCTTCCAGCAATTCCCCGGTGCCGGCACAAGGTCCCAGAGATCCTGGGGTCCACGGGAGGTCAGGCAGATTATCCCATCCTCGTCGCCAGAAAATGATACCAAAAAGTCAGCAAACAGGCTCTCTAACACTATTTTGTAAGTGTTAAAAAGCAGGCACTTTTATTACAGCGCACTGGGCACTCGGGGGATCGCTCCTCTAATTGGGCGTGCGTTACGCTTTCCTCTGTCTTTACATATCGTGGAACTCCTAAACCAGCAAAACGTTTCAACCAGTGTTTACAGATGTCACGTGCTCTTTCACCAGCACGTGCAGTAGCAACAAGAAATCCGAAATGAGAGTCTACAGAAACATGTACGTATTTACCCAATTCAGAACAATGCGTTACATCAGCTGGCCGTATTTCATTGGCAGTAACCCCTCCTGGATTAACACCCTCTGTGGATGGCACGGGTGCCAACTGTTGGCAATCAGGACAGGACATAAGAACGCTCCTGGCCTGATCCATTCTAATTTTTAATTGTCGTTTTAACGACTTTGCACTCTGGTGAAAGAATTTATGTGATAATTCAGCTTGCTCCAAGGCTTTAGGCACAGTGAGTGGCACAGCTTGTGCATCGGCCCTCCTATTGCCTTCCGCAAGTGGTCCTGGAACGGCCACTGCGAGAGCGGTGTGCATTGCATAATAACCGTGATGTCTATGATTTATTAGAAACCATAGCATTCTCAATTCAGCCATCGAAAGAGGATTATCCTTTTCCTTAAGAAAAAAAGCTTCCAGACAGTTAAGTATGCCAGCTGCATAATATGAGTCAGTTACAAGATTCAAAGATCTGTTACAGAACACCTCAAAAGCGATCCTAACAGCTGTTAGCTCAAGAACTTGTTTGACCCTTGGTCTCCTTTTCTACCTTGTGTTTGCAGCACAGGGTATCGGAGTTTAGCCATGTAATTACAACTTTACGTGAGCGACCAGAGGCATCAGTAAATACAGTCTTGTCGCTTACTGGTCGTTGTTGACAGCAGCATTTGCTGTGCAATAGTAAATTATCAATTTCAGCCCAGAGTTTATGCTGAGGGTAATAAACTGATATGTTCCCTGCATATGTTGCCAATGCAATCTGGAAATTCACATCTTCAGTTAATAACCGTTGCAAATTCTCTTTTGTTGGGTGAATCCCACAAACCATCATTTGCCAAAAGCGTTCACCGTAGTGTACATGCAGGGGCTTTGTTATCAGTCACCCCTTTCTCTGCTACTTCATCCGTGGTTAGTGCATTTTTGCCTGATAGATCTACAAGATCCCCCTCCTTCCCTGGCAAGGGAGGAGCAGAAGGTTCACAGTTAGTTGTGACCTGTGCAGCTGCTTCCTTCTAAGGTGCTTTTAAAGTAGTCATAATTTTTCCCCAAGTAGATAAATGTTCGCAAGCAGCTTTATCTGCAGTCGCGCTGCCTGTTCATATAATTCTTGTTCAACTTGGTGCCATGCCTCCAACTGAAATGTACCGCTTGTAAGAAAGACTGGCACGTGATTAGCAATCCTTTCTTATAAAGTCACTAATTGGACTACTGGTACATCGTGACTTTGCTTTCTTAATAAACATCGAAGAACATCTAGGGTTTGTTTGCTTCACGGGAAAACTTCCCTCCCATGGTTCCTGGTTCCTGGTCTGAGGCCTCCGTGTCCAGCAGGAGAGCAAGAGAGCAAGAGTCAAGCAGCCTACGTGTCTTACTTGACTTTGTACAACCTTGAGTGAAACAAAAGAAAGACTGTCTAGTGAAAAAAAAGAGTCAGCAAGTCAGCTATAATATAGATACATTTTGCTTAATATTAGAGCTTGTGCAGAAATGTATAATCCAATCGACTATTAGTTTGCGGCAAGTGAACAGTAGCAATTGCGCAATTACAGGGGGTGAGCTACGGTGCTAATGGCCGCTGCTTCTTCTTTCCCACTACCATATCCTCCTTCCTTAACCTGAGCCCCATATCCTATCAAGGCAAAAGGTGAAAGCAAAGCAAGGCCATGTAAAAGGGCAAAGCAAGGCAAAGGAAGAAGGCAAGGAAAGACAAGGCAAAATTGCAAGGCAAGGCAAGGCAAGGCACTGCAAAAGTGCGATGCAAGACAAGGCAAGGCAAAAGGTCACGGCAAAACAAGACAAAGGAAGAAAAAAACCCAAGGCAAGGCAAGGCAGGGGAAAAGGGCAAGGCAAGGGGAAATGGCTAGGCAATGCAAAGCAAGGTAAAAGGGCAAAGCAACGCAAGGCAAAATGGTAAGGCAAAGAAAGGCAAGGAAAAAAAGGAAGGCAAAGCAAGGCAAAAGGGTAAGGCAAGGCAAAAGGGCAGGGTAAAAGGGCAAGGCAAGGCAAGGCAAAAGGGCAAGGAAAGGCAAAAGGGCAGGGTAAAAGGGCAAGGCAAGGCAAAAGGGCAAAGCAAGGCAAGGCAAAACAGCAAGACAAGGCAAAAGGGCAAGGCAAGGCAAAAGGGCAAGGCAAGGCAACAGGGCAAGGCAAAAGGGCAAGGCAAGGCAAAAGGGCAAGGCAAGTGAAAAGGACAAGGCAAAAGGGCAAGGCAATGCAGAAGGGCAAGGCAAAAGGGCAAGGCAAAAGGGCAAGGCAAGGCAAAAAGGGCAAGACAAGTCAAAAGGGCAAGGCAAGGCCAAAGTACAACTCAAAAGAGCAAGGCAAGGCAAAAGGGCAAGGCAAAAGGGCAAGGCAAGACAAAAGGACAAGGCAAAAGGGCAAAGCAAGGCAAAAGGGCAAGGCAAAAAGGCAAGGCAAGGGAAAAGGGAAAGGCAAGGCAAAAGGGCAAGGCAAAAGGGGAAGGCAAGGCAAAAGGGCAAGGCAAGGCAAAAGGGTAAGGCAAGTGAAAAGGGCAAGGCAAAAGGGCAAGGCAAGGCAAAAGGGCAAGGAGAGGAAAAAGGGCAAGGCAAGGACAAAAGACAAGGCAAAAGAGCAAGGCAATGCAAAAGTGCAAGGCAAGGCAAAAGGGCAAGGCAAAAAAGCAAGGCAAGGAAAAAGGACAAGGCAAGGCAAAAGGGCAAGGCAAGGGAAAAGGGCAAGGCAAGGCAATAGGGCAAGGCAAAAGGGCAATGCAAAAGGGCAAGGCAAGGCAAAAGGGCAAGCCAAAAGGGCAAGGCAAGGCAATAGTGCAAGGCATCGAAAAAAGGCAAGTCAAGGCAAAAGGGCAAGGTAAAAGGGCAAGGCAAGGCAAAAGGTAAAGGCAAGGCAAAGGGCAAGGCAAGGCAAAAGGGCAAACAAAAGGACAAGGGAAGGCAAAACGGCAAACGGGAAGGCAAAAGGGCAAGGCAAGGCAAAAGGGCAAGGCAAGACAAAAGAACAAGGCAAAAGTGCAAGGCAAGGCAAAAGGTCAGTGCAAGTAAAAGGGGCAAGGCAAGGCAAAAGGGCAAGGCAAAAGCGCAAGGCAAGGCAAAAGGGCAAGGCAAGGCAAAAGGGCAAGGCAAGGCAAAAGAGCAAGGCTAAAGGGCAAGGCAAGGCAAAAGGACAACGCAAGCAAATAGGGCAAGGCAAAAGGGCAAGGCAGGGTAAAAGGGCAAGGCAAAAGGGCAAGGCAAAAGGGCAAGGCAAGGCGAAATGGCAAGGCAAGGCCAAAGGGCTAGGCAAGGCAAAAGGACAAGGCAAAAGGGCAAGGAAAGTCAAAAGGGCAACGCAAGCAAATACGGCAAGGCAAAAGGGTAAGGCAAGGCAAAAGGGCAAGGCAAAAGGGCAAGGCAAAAGGGCAAGACAAGGCAAAAGGTCAAGGGAAGGGAAAAGGGCAAAACAAGGCAAAAGGGTAAGGCAAGTGAAAAGGGCAAGGCAAAAGGACAAGGCAAGGCAAAAGGGCAAGGCAAGGCAAAAGGGCAAGGAGAGGCAAAAAGGCAAGGCAAGGCCAAAAAACAAGGCAATAGGGCAAGGCAAAAAGTCAAGGCAAAAGGACAAGGCAAGGCAAAAGGGCAAGACAAAAGGGCAAGGCAAAAGGGCAAGGCAAATGGGCAAGGCTAGGGAGAAGGGCAAGGCAAGGGAAAAGGACAAGGCAAGGCCAAAGGGCAAGGCAAAAGGGCAAGGCAAGACAAAATGGCAAGGCAAGGAAAAAGGGCAAGGTAAAAGGGCAAGGCAAGGTAAAAGGGCAAGGCAAGGCAAAAGGGCAAGGCAAGGGAAAAGGGCAAGACAAAAAGACAAGGCAAAAGGACAAGGCAAGGCAAAAGGTCAAGGCAATGCAAAAGGGCAAGGCAAGGCAAAAGGACAAGGCAAAGCAAAAGGACAAGGCAAAAGGGCAAGGCAATGCAAAAGTGCAAGGCAAGGCAAAAAGACAAGGCAAGGCAAAATGGCAAGGCAACGCAAAAGGGCAAGGCAAAAGGGCAAGGAAAAAGGGCAAGGCAAAAGGACAAGGCAAGGCAAAAGGGCAAGGCAAGGCAAAAGGTCAAGGCAAGGCAAAAGGGCAAGGCAAAAGGGCAAGGCAGGCAAAAGGGGAAGATAAAAGGGCAAGGTAAGGCAAAAGGGCAAGGCAAGGCAAAAGGGCAAGGAAAAAAGACAAGGCAAAAGGGCAAGTCAAAAGGGCAAGTCAAGGCAAAAAAGCAAGGGAAGGCTGTAGGGCAAGGCAAAAGGGCAAGGCAAGGCAAAAGGGCAAGGCAAAGGGCAAAGAAAGGCAAAAGGTCAAGGTAAAAGGGCAAGGCAAGGCAAGGCAAAAGGGCAAGGTAAAGCAAGAGAAAATGTCAAGGCAAGGCAAAAGGACAAGACGAAAGAGCAAGGCAAGGCAAAAGGGCAAAGCAAGGCAAAAGGGCAAGGCAACGCAAAAGGGCAAGGCAACGCAAAAGGGCAAGGCAAGGCAATAGGGCAAGTCAAATGGGCAAGGCAAGGCAAAAGGGCAAGGTAAGGCAAAAGGACAAGGCAAGTCAAAAGGGCAAGATAAAAGGGGAAGGGAAAAGGGCAAGGCAAGGCAAAAGGGCAAGGCAAGGAAAAAGGGCAAGGGAAAAGGGCAAGGGAAGGCAAAAGGGCAAGGCAAGGAAAAAGGGCAAGGCAAAAGAGCAAGGGAAGGCATAAGAGCACGGCAAAAGTGCAAGGCAAGGCAAAAGGGCAAGGCAAAAGGGCAAGGCAAGGCAAAAGGACAAGGCAAGGCAAAAGGGCAAGGCAAGTGAAAAGGGCAAGGCAAGGCAAAAGGGCAAGGCAAGGAAAAAGGGCAAGGCAAGGGAAAAGGACAAGGCAAGGCAAAAGGGCAAGGTAAAAGGGCAAGGAAGGCAAGGCAAAAGGGCAAAGCAAGGCAAGGCAAAAGGGCAAGGAAAAAGCGCAAGGCAAGGTAAAAGGGCAAGGCAAGGCAAAAGGGCAAGGCAAAAGAGCAAGGCAAGGCAAAATGGCAAAGCAAGTAAAAAAGGCAAGGCAAGGCAAAGGCCAAGGCAAAATGGCAAGGCAAAAGGGCAAGGCAAGGTAATAGGGCAAGGCAAAATGCAAGGCAAGGCAAAAGGGCAGGGCCAAAGGACAAGGCAAGGCAAAAGGGCAAGGCAAAGCAAAAGGGCAAGGCAAAAGGGCAAGGCAAGGCAAAAGGGCAAGGTAAAAGGGCAAGGCAAGGCAAAAGGTCAGTGCAAGTCAAAGAGGCAAGGCAAGGGAAAAGGGCAAGGCAAAAGCGCAAGGCAAGGCAAAAGGACAAGGCAAGGCCAAAGGGCAAGGCAAAGAGCAAGGCAAGGCAAAATGGCAAAGCAAGTAAAAAAGGCAAGGCAAGGCAAAAGGGCAAGGCAAAAGGGCAAGGCAAAAGGGCAAGGCAAAATGCCAAGGCAAGGCAAAAGGGCACGGCAAGGCAAAACAGCACTGCAAAAAGGCAAGGCAAAAGGGCAAGGCAAGGCAAAAGGGCAATGCAAAAGGGCAAGGCAAGGCAAAAGGGAAAGGTAAGGCAAAAAGGCAAGGCAAGTAATAAGGACATGCCAAGGCCAAAGGACAAGGCAAAAGGGCAAGGGAAGGCAAAAGGTCAAGGCAAGGCAAAAGTGCAAGGCAAAAGGGCAAGGCAAAAGGTCAAAGCAAAGCAAATGGGCAAGGCAAGGCAAAAGGGCAAACAAAAGGGCAAGGGAAGGCAAAACAGCAAAGGGGAAGGCAAAAGGGAAAGGCAAGGCAAAAGGGCAAGGTAAAAGTAGCAGGCAAGGCAAAAAGGCAAGGCAAGGTAAAAGGGCAAGGCAAAAGGGCAATGCAAGGCAAAAGGACAAGGCAAGGCAATAGGACAAGGCAAAAAAGCAAGAAAAGTGAAAAGTGCAAAGCAAGGCAAAATGCCAAGGCAAGGCAAAGGGGCAAGGCAAAAAAGCAAGGCAAGGGAAAAGGGCAAGGCAAGGCCAAAGGACAAGGCAAAAGCGCAAGGCAAGGGAAAAGGGCAAGGCAAGGCAAAAGAGCAAGGCAAATGGGCAAGGCAAAAGGGCAAGGCAAGGCAAAAGGACATGGCAAGGCAAAAGGGCAAGGCAAGTGAAAAGGGCAAGGCAAAAGGACAAGGCAAGGCAAAAGGGCAAGGCAAGGCAAAAGGGCAAGGCAAGGCAAAAGGGCAAGGCAAAAGGGCAAGGCAAGGCAAAAGGGCAACGCAAGCAAATAGGGCAAGGCAAAAGGGCAAGGCAAGGTAAAAGGGCAAGGCAAAAGGGCAAGGCAAAAGGGCAAGACAAGGCAAAATGGCAAGGCAAGGCCAAAGGGCTAGGCAAGGCAAAAGGACAAGGCAAAAGGGCAAGGAAAGGCAAAAGGGCAACGCAAGCAAATACGGCAAGGCAAAAGGGCAAGGCAAGGCAAAAGGGCAAGGCAAAAGGGCAAGGCAAAAGGGCAAGACAAGGCAAAAGGTCAAGGGAAGGGAAAAGGGCAAAACAAGGCAAAAGGGTAAGGCAAGTGAAAAGGGCAAGGCAAAAGGACAAGGCAAGGCAAAAGGGCAAGGCAAGGCAAAAGGGCAAGGAGAGGCAAAAAGGCAAGGCAAGGTCAAAAAACAAGGCAATAGGGCAAGGCAAAAAGTCAAGGCAAAAGTGCAAGGCAAGGCAAAAGGGCAAGACAAAAGGGCAAGGCAAAAGGGCAAGGCAAATGGGCAAGGCTAGGGAGAAGGGCAAGGCAAGGGAAAAGGACAAGGCAAGGCCAAAGGGCAAGGCAAAAGGGCAAGGCAAGACAAAATGGCAAGGCAAGGAAAAAGGGCAAGGTAAAAGGGCAAGGCAAGGCAAAAGGGCAAGGCAAGGGAAAAGGGCAAGACAAAAAGACAAGGCAAAAGGACAAGGCAAGGCAAAAGGTCAAGGCAAGGCAAAAGGGCAAGGCAAGGCAAAAAGAAAAGTCAAGGCAAATGGGCAAGACAAGGCAATAGAGCAAGGCAAGGCAAAAGGTCACGGCAATAGGGCAAGGCAAGGCAAAAGGTCAAGGCAAAAAGACAAGTCAAAAGGGCAAGGCAAGGCAAGGGAAAAGGGTAGGGCAAGGCAAAAAGGCTAGGCAAAAAAGCAAGGAAAGGCAAAAGGGCAAAGCAAGGCAAAAGGGCAAGGAAAAAAGACAAGGAAAAAGGGCAAGGCAAAAGGGTAAGTCAAGGCAAAAAGCAAGGCAAGGCAGTAGGGCAAGGCAAAAGGGCAAGGCAAGGTAAAAGAGCAAAGCAAAGGGCAAGGCAAGGCAAAAGGGCAAGGTAAAAGGGCAAGGCAAGGCAAGGCAAAAGGGCAAGACAAAGCAAGGGAAAAGGGCAAGGCAAGGCAAAAGGGCAAGACAAAAGAGCAAGGCAAGGCAAAAGAGCAAAGCAAGGCAAAAGGACAAAACAAGGCAAAAGGGCAAGGCAAGGCAAAAGGGCAAGGCAAGGCAATAGGGCAAGTCAAAAGGGCAAGGCAAGGCCAAAGGGCAAGGCAAGGCAAAAGGGCAAGACAAGTCAAAAGGGCAAGGCAAAAGGACAAGGCAAGGCAAAAGGGCAAGGCAAGGAAAAAGGGCAAGGCAAGGTAAAAGGACAAGGCAAGGCAAAAGGGAAAGGTAAAATGGCAAGGAAGGCAAGGCAAAAGGGCAAAGCAAGGCAAGGCAAAAGGGCAACGAAAGGCAAAAGGGCAAGGAAATGCAATAGGGCAAGGCAAGTGAAAAGGGCAAGGCAAAAGGACAAGGCAAGGTAAAAGCGCAAGGCAAAAGGACAAAGCAAGGCAAAAGGGCAAGGAGAGGCAAAAGGGCAAGGCAAGGCAAAAAGGCAATGCAAAAGGGCAAGGAAAGGCAAAAGGGCAAGGCAAAAGAGCAAGGCAAGGCCAAAGGGCAACTCAAGGCAAAAGGGCAAGGCAAGGCCAAAGGGCAACTCAAGGCAAAAGGGCAGGGCAAGGCAAAAGGGCAAGGCAAAAAAGAACGGCAAGGCAAAAGGCAAAGCAAGGCAAAAGGGCAAGGCAAGGCAAAAGGAAAAGGTAAGGCAAAAAAGCAAGGCAAAAGGGCAAAGCAAGGCAAAAGATCAAGGCAAGGCAAAAGGGCAAGGAAAGGCAAAAGGCCAAGGTAAAAGAGCAAGGCAACGCCAAAGGGCAACTCAAGGCAAAAGGGCAAGGCAAGGCAAAACGACAAGGCAAAAGGGCAAGGCAAAAGGGCAAGAGAAGGCAAAAGGGCAAGGCAAGACAAGGCAAAAGGGCAGGGCAAGGCAAAAGGGCAAGGCAAAAAAGAACGGAAAGGCAAAAGGCAAAGCAAGGCAAAAGGGCAAGGCAAGGCAAAAGGAAAAGTCAAAGCAAATGGGCAAGACAAGGCAATAGGGCAAGGCAAGGCAAAAGGTCAAGGCAATAGGGCAAGGCAAGGCAAAATGTCAAGGCAAAAGGACAAGTCAAAAGGGCAAGGCAAGGCAAGGCAAAAGGGTAGGGCAAGGCAAAAGGGCTAGGCAAAAAAGCAAGGAAAGGCAAAAGGGAAGGCAAGGCAAAAGGGCAAGGAGAAAAGACAAGGTAAAAGGGCAAGGCAAAAGGGCAAGTCAAGGCAAAAAGCAAGGCAAGGCAGTAGGGCAAGGCAAAAGGGCAAGGCAAGGCAAAAGAGCAAGACAAAGGGCAAGGCAAGGCAAAAGGGCAAGGTAAAAGGGCAAGGCAAGGCAAGGCAAAAGGGTAAGGCAAAGCAAGGCAAAAGGGCAAGGCAAGGCAAAAGGGCAAGACAAAAGAGCAAGGCAAGGCAAAAGGGCAAAACAAGGCAAAAGGGCAAGGCAAGGCAAAAGGGCAAGGCAAGGCAATAGGGCAAGTCAAAAGGGCAAGGCAAGGCCAAAGGGCAAGGCAAGGCAAAAGGGCAAGGCAAGTCAAAAGGGCAAGATAAAAGGGGAAGGGAAAAGGGCAAGGCAAGGCAAAAGGACAAGGCAAGGCAAAAGGGCAAGGCAAAAAGGCAAGGCAAGGCAAAAGAGCAAGTGAAAACAAAAGGGCAAGGCAAAAGGGCAAGGCAAGGCAAAAGGGCAAGGCAAGAACAAAGAGTAAGGCAAAAAGGCAAGCCAAGGCAAAAGGGCATGACAAGGAAAAAGGACAAGGCAAAAGGGCAAGGCAAAAGAGCAAGGCAAGGCAAAAGAGCAAGTGAAAACAAAAGGGCAAGGCAAAAGGGAAAGGCAAGGTAATAGGGCAAAGCAAAAAGGCAAGGCAAGGCAATTGGGCAAGGCAAAAGGGCAAGGCAAGGCAAGGGAAAAAGGCAGGGCAAGGCAAAAGGGCAAGGCAAGGCAAAAGGGCAAGACAAAAGAGCAAGGCAAGGCAAAAGGGCAAAGCAAGACAAAAGGGCAAAACAAGGCAAAAGGGCAAGGCAAGGCAAAAGGGCAAGGCAAGGCAATAGGGCAAGTCAAAAGGGCAAGGCAAGGCAAAAGGGCAAGGTAAGGCAAAAGGGCAAGGCAAAAGGGCAAGACAAGGCAAAAGGGCAATGCAAAAGGGCAAGGCAAGGCAAAAGGGCAAGGCAAGACAAGAGAAACGGGTAAGGCAAGGCAAAAGGGCAAGGCAAGTAAAAAGGGCAAGGCAAAAGGGCAAGATAAGACAATAGGGGAAGGCAACGCAAAAAGGCAAGGCAAGGCCAACGGGCAAGGCAAAAGGGCAAGGCAAGGTAAAAGGGCAAGGCAAGGGAAAATGGCAAGGCAAAAGTGCCAGGCAAGGCAAAAGGGCAAGGCAAAAGGGCAAGGCAAGGCAAAAGGGCAACGTAAACCAATAGGGCAAGGCAAAATGGCAAGGCAAGGTAAAAGGGCAAGGCCAAAGGGCAAGGCAAAAGGGCAAGGCAAGGGAAAAGGGCAAGGGAAGGCCAAAGGGCAAGGCAAAAGGGCAAGGCAAGGGAAAAGGGGAAGGCATGGCAAAAGGGCAAGGCAAAAGGCCAAAGCAAGGCAAAAGGACAAGGCAAGGCAAAAGGGCAAGGCAAGGCAAAAGGGCAAGGCAAGGCAATAGGGCAAGGGAAAAGGGCAAGGCAAGTCAAAAGGGGAAGGCAAAAGGGCAAGGCAAGGCAAAAGAGGAAGACAAAAGGGCAAGGCAAGGCAATGGGGCAAGGCAACGCAAAAAGGAAAGGCAATGCAAAAGGGCAAGGCAAGGCAATAGGGCAAGGGAAAAGGGCAAGGCAAGTCAAAAGGGGAAGGCAAAAGGGCACGACAAGGCAAAAGGGCAAGGCAAAAGAGCAAGGCAAGGCTAAAGGGCAAAGGAAGGCAAAAGTGAAAGGCAAGGCAAAAGGGCAAGGCAAGGCAATCGGGCAAGGCAAAAGTGCAAGGCAAGGCAAAAATGCAAGGCAACGCAAAAAGGCAAGGTAAAAGGGCAAGACAAGGCCAAGGGGAAGGTAAAAGGGCAAGACAAAGCCAAAGGGCAAGGTAAAAGTGCAAGGCAAGGCAAAAGGGCAAAGCAAGGCAAGGCAAAAGGGCAAAGCAAGGCACGGCAAAAGGGCAAGGCAAGGCAAAAGGGCAAGGCAAAAGAGCAAGGCAAGGCTAAAGGGCAAAGCAAGGCAAAAGGGCAAGGCAAGGCAAACGGGCAAGGCAAGGCAAAAGGGCAAGGCAAAAGGGCAAGGCAAGGCAAAAGGGCAAGGTAAGACAAAGGGGCAAGGCAAGGCAAAAGGGCAAGGAGAGGCAAAAGGGCAAGGAAAGGTCAAAGGACAAGGCGAAAGGGCAAGGCAAGGCAAAAGTGAAAGGCAAGGCAAAGGGACAAGGCAAGGCAAAAGGGCAAGGCAAGGCAATATAGGAAGACAAAAGGGCAAGGCAAGTCAAAAGGGCAATGCAAAAGGGCAAGGCAAGGCAAAAAGGCAAGGCACTAGGGCAAGGCAAGGCAATAGGGCAAGGTAACACAAAAAGGCAAGGCAAGGCAAAAGGGCAATGCAAAAGGGCAAGGCAAGGCAAAAGGGCAAGGCAAGACAAGAGAAACGGGTAAGGCAAGGCAAAAGGGCAAGGCAAAGCAAAAGGGCAAGGCAAGGCAAAAGGGCAAGGAGAGGCAAAACAACAAGGCAAGGCAAAAGGGCAATTGAAAAGGGCAAGGCAAGGCAAAAGGGCAAGGCAAGGCAAAAGGGGAAGGCAAGGCCAAAGGGCAAGGCAAAAGGGCAAGGCAAGGCAAAAGGGCATGGCAAGGAAAAAGGACAAGGCAAAAGGGCAAGGCAAGAGAGCAAGGCAAGGCAAAAGGGCAAAGGAAGGCAAAAGGGCAAGGCAAGGCAAAAGGACAAGGCAAAAGAGCAAGACAAGGCATAAGGGCACGGCAAAAGTGCAAGGCAAGGCAAAGGGCAAGGCAAGGGTAAAAGGGGAAGGCAAGGCGAAAGGGCAAGGCAAACGGCAAGGCAAGGGAAAATGGCAAGGCAACGCAAAAACGTAAGGTAAGGCAAAAGGCCAAGGCAAAGGAAAAGGGCAAGGCAAAAGGGCAAGGCAAGGCAAAAGGGCAAGGCAAAAGGGCAAGGCAAGGAAAAAGGACATGGCAAGGCCAAAGGGCAAGGAAAAAGGGCAAAGCAAGGCAAAAGGGCAAGGCAAGGCAAAAGTGCAAGGCAAAAGGGCAAGGCAAAATTTCAAGGCAAAGCAAATGAGCAAGGCAAAAGGGTAAGGCAAGGCAAAAGGGTAAGGCAAGGCAAAAGGGGAATACAAGGCAATAGGGCAAGGCAAGGCAAAAGGTGAAGGCAAAAGGACAAGGCAAAAGTACAAGGCAAGGCAAGGGAAAAGGGTAGGGCAAGGCAAAAGGGCTAGGCAAAAAAGCAAGGCAAGGCAAAAGGGCAAGGCAAGGCAAAAGGGCAAGGAAAAAAGACAAGGCAAAAGGGCAAGTTAAAAGGGCAAGTCAAAAGGGCAAGTCAAGGCAAAAAAGCAAGGGAAGGCTGTAGGGCAAGGCAAAAGGGCAAGGTAAGGCAAAAGGGCAAGACAAAGGGCAAAGAAAGGCAAAAGGTCAAGGTAAAAGGGCAAGGCAAGGCAAGGCAAAAGGGCAAGGTAAAGCAAGAGAAAATGTCAAGGCAAGGCAAAAGGACAAGACGAAAGAGCAAGGCAAGGCAAAAGGGCAAAGCAAGGCAAAAGGGCAAGGCAACGCAAAAGGGCAAGGCAGCGCAAAAGGGCAAGGCAAGGCAATAGGGCAAGTCAAATGGGCAAGGCAAGGCAAAAGGGCAAGGCAAGGCAAAAGGACAAGGCAAGTCAAAAGGGCAAGATAAAAGGGGAAGGGAAAAGGGCAAGGTAAGGCAAAAGGGCAAGGCAAGGAAAAAGGGCAAGGGAAAAGGGCAAGGGAAGGCAAAAGGGCAAGGCAAGGAAAAACGGCAAGGCAAAAGAGCAAGGGAAGGCATAAGAGCACGGCAAAAGTGCAAGGCAAGGCAAAAGGGCAAGGCAAAAGGGCAAGGCAAGGCAAAAGGACAAGGCAAGGCAAAAGGGCAAGGCAAGTGAAAAGGGCAAGGCAAGGCAAAAGGGCAAGGCAAGGAAAAAGGGCAAGGCAAGGGAAAAGGACAAGGCAAGGCAAAAGGGCAAGGTAAAAGGTCAAGGAAGGCAAGGCAAAATGGCAAAGCAAGGCAAGGCAAAAGGGCAAGGAAAAAGCGCAAGGCAAGGCAAAAGGGCAAGGCAAGGCAAAAGGGCAAGGCAAAAGAGCAAGGCAAGGCAAAATGGCAAAGCAAGTAAAAAAGGCAAGGTAAGGCAAAAGGGCAAGGCAAAAGGGCAAGGTAAAATGCCAAGGCAAGGCAAAAGGGCACGGCAAGGCAAAACAGCACTGCAAAAAGGCAAGGCAAAAGGGCAAGGCAAGGCAAAAGGGCAATGCAAAAGGGCAAGGCAAGGCAAAAGGGCAAGGAAAGGCAAAAAGGCAAGGCAAGTAATAAGGACATGCCAAGGCCAAAGGACAAGGCAAAAGGGCAAGGGAAGGCAAAAGGGCAAGGCAAGGCAAAAGTGCAAGGGAAAAGGGCAAGGCAAAAGGTCAAAGCAAAGCAAATGGGCAAGGCAAGGCAAAAGGGCAAACAAAAGGGCAAGGGAAGGCAAAACGGCAAAGGGGAAGGCAAAAGGGAAAGGCAAGGCAAAAGGGCAAGGTAAAAGTAGCAGGCAAGGCAAAAAGGCAAGGCAAGGTAAAAGGGCAAGGCAAAAGGGCAATGCAAGGCAAAAGGACAAGGCAAGGCAATAGGACAAGGCAAAAAAGCAAGAAAAGTGAAAAGTGCAAAGCAATGCAAAATGCCAAGGCAAGGCAAAGGGGCAAGGCAAAAAAGCAAGGCAAGGGAAAAGGGCAAGGCAAGGCCAAAGGACAAGGCAAAAGCGCAAGGCAAGGGAAAAGGGCAAGGCAAGGCAAAAGAGCAAGGCAAATGGGCAAGGCAAAAGGGCAAGGCAAGGCAAAAGGACATGGCAAGGCAAAAGGGCAAGGCAAGTGAAAAGGGCAAGGTAAAAGGACAAGGCAAGGCAAAAGGGCAATGCAAAAGGGCAAGGCAAGGCAAAAGGGCAAGGCAAGGCAAAAGAGCAAGTGAAAACAAAAGGGCAAGGCAAAAGGGCAAGGCAAGGCAAAAGGGCAAGGCAAGGCCAAAGGGCAAGGCAAAAGGGCAAGGCAAGGCAAAAGGGCATGGAAAGCAAAAAGGACAAGGCAAAAGGGCAAGGTAAAAGGGCAAGGCAGGGTAATAGGGCAAGGCAAAAAGGCAAAGCAAGGCAAATGGGCAAGGCAAAAAAGCAAGGCAAGGCAAAAGGGCAAGGCAAGGCAAGGGAAAATGGCAGGGCAAGGCAAAAGGGCAAGGCAAAAGGGCAAGGCAAGGCAAAAGGGCAAGGCAAAAGGGCAAGGCAAGGCAAAAGGGCAAGGTAAAAGTGGCAGGCAAGGCAAAAATGCAAGGCAAGGTAAAAGGGCAAGGCAAAAGTGCAATGCAAGGCAAAAGGGCAAGGCAAGGCAATAGGACAAGGCAAAAAAGCAAGACAAGTTAAAAGTGCAAAGCAAGGCAAAAGGGCAAGGCAAAATGCCAAGGCAAGGCAAAGGGGCAAGACAAAAAGGCAAGGCAAGGGAAAAGGGCAAGGCAAGGCCAAAGGGCAAGGCAAAAGCGCAAGGCAAGGGAAAAGGGCAAGGCAAGGCAAAAGAGCAAGGCAAAAGGGCAAGGCAAAAGGGCAAGGCAAGGCAAAAGGACATGGCAAGGCAAAAGGGCAAGGCAAGTGAAAAGGTCAAGGCAAAAGGACAAGGCAAGACAAAAGGGCACGGCAAGGCAAAAGGGCAATGCAAAAGGGCAAGGCAAGGCAAAAGGGCAAGGCAAAAGGGCAAGGGAAGGAAAAACGGCAAAGGGGAAGGCAAAAGGGCAAGGTAAGGCTAAAGGGCAAGGTAAAAGTGCCAGGCAAGGCAAAAAGGCAAGGCAAGGCAATAGGGCAAGACAAGGGAAAAGGGCAAGGCAAGGCAAAAGGGCAAGGCAAGGCAAAAGGGCAAGGCAAGGGAAAAGGGCAAGGCAAGGCAAAAGGGAAAGGCAATAGGGCAAGGCAAGGCAAAAGGACAAGGAGAGGTTAAAGGGCAAGGCAAGGCAAAAGGGCAATGCAAAAGGGCAAGGCAAGGCAAAAGGGCAAGGCAAGGCAAAAGGTCAAGGCAAGGCAAAAGGATAAGGCAAGGCAAAAGGGCAAGGCAAGGCAAAAGGGCAAGGCAAGGCAAAAGGCAAGGTAAAAGGGCAAGGCAAGGCAAGGAAAAAGGGCAAAGCAAGGCAAGGCAAAAGGGCAAGGCAAGGCAAAATGGCAAGGCAAAAGGGCAAGGCAAGGCAAAAGGGCAAGGCAAGGCAAAAGGGCAATGCAAAAGAGCAAGGCAAGGCAAAAGGGCAAGGCAAGTGAAAAGGGCAAGGCAAAAGGGCAAGGCAAGGTAGAAGGGCAAGGCAAAAGGGTAAGGCAAGGCAAAAGGTCAATGCAAGGCAAAGGGGCAAGGCAAGGCAAAGGGGCAAGGAAAAAGCACAAGGCAAGGCAAAAGGGCAAGGCAAGGCAAAACGGCAAGGCAAAAGAGCAAGGCAAGGCAAAATGGGAAAGCAAGTAAAAAAGGCAAGGCAAGGCAAAAGGCAAGGCAAAATGGCAATGCAAAAGGGCAAGACAAGGTAATAGGGCAAGGCAAAATGCAAGGCAAGGCAAAAGGGCAAGGCCAAAGGGCAAGGCAAGGCAAAAGGGCAAGGCAAAGCAAAAGGGCAAGGCAAAAGGGCAAGGCAAGTCAAAAGAACAAGGTAAAAGGGCAAGGCCGAGGCAAGGCAAAAGGGCAAGGCAAGGCAAGGCAAAAGGGCAAGGCAAGGAACAAGGGGAGGGAAAAAGGGCAAGGCAAAAGGGCAAGGCAAGTCAAAAGGGCAAGGTAAAAGGGCAAGGCCGAGGCAAGGCAAAAGGGCAAAGCAAGGCAAGGTAAAAGAGCAAGACAAGGCAAAAGTGCAAGGCAAAATGGCAAGACAAAAGGTCAAGGCAAAGCAAAAAAGCAAGGCAAAAGAGCAAGGCAAGGCAAAAGGGTAAGACAATGAAAAAGGGCAAGGCAAGGCAAAAGGGCAATGCAAAAGGACAAGGCAAGGAAAAAGAACAAGGCAAAAGTGCGTGCAATCACATATTCTGACGGACGTCTTTTGTGCCACAGCGGCACGAACGTATTTGCGTTCAAGCACGTATCAGAAACAATGTGTGGACCGAGGATCTGTTGGCATTTCCTCCGTACGGCTTGCTTCGTGGTAGCTTACTTGCCGATCGCAGGCTCAGCGGTTTCTATACACGACTCGGTATAGGGAGAGAAAGAGAGAGCATCGGAAAACTTGCGTTTTCTGCGCTGGAACCTAGTTGCTACGCCTTCTGTTTGTCCACGTGAACACACACGATTCCCCACTGAAAACCAAGCAGAAACCTTTCCACATGCTCCCGGCTATGTGCACCCACCAACTCGTGCACGCGAGCGCAGCTAGAGAAAAGCACCTACCTTTTCACACACTGATGCGTAAGCAAACTCCTGGCCACACACATGCACATATCCGCAAGCGCGCCCACTCCCATCTATGGACAGAAAGACGTACGCGAAACGTACTGACATGCGTGAGGACAAACACGTCCGTTGATGGCTGGGGTACCGCATCACGCATACGTGGCTGCACGAGAATATTCTTTTGGAGGGTACCTGCAGATATGTCCCTGTACTTGGACGACCGTGTGCATGAAAGCATGTGTGTCTACAAACGATTGTCTGTCCACATGCGTGTGCCTTGATGCAGGCTCCACTCGTGCTTAAGCTGGAGTGAGTGCACAGCTGCGCCGTTTATTGGCAAGGTTCCGCCTGTTGCACGACGTTGCCCAGTCCTGCTTTTCTCACACGGACAGATGCAAGGGAGCTCTGCTAGTAAAGGAGCAAAGACAGTCGTAGGCAGAAGTGAATGCTGCTCCGAGCTACTTGTCACCTATGGCAAATGCTTCACAGTGGCCCGAGGAAAGGCGCTCAGCAGTCAATCTGCAAGAGAAACGAAACAGATTATGCCTTAACGCGAAAGAGCAGCAGGACGTCTCTGCGCAAGTTTGTCCCTGATCTATATCTGAGAGCAAACACTTGTGTGTTTGTCGGAGAGATTTTCTCTTGCCTGTAAGTGTCTGGGAGTTTGGCGCAGGTCAGTGTGGCTTGTTCGATAATCAACGTCTAGGATACCTGCAGAGTGGACCCTGTTGGTGTGGGGACAGTGTGCCTGTAAGTCAGTCTGTGTTCGTTAGTGCCTGCTGTATCTATCTGTTGCTCCACACAAGCGTGTGGGTCCATGTCTTTTTCTCCACAAGCTTGTGTGTTGGTTTCGTCGCACATGTGCGTCTGTGCTAGTGTTGAGCCCAGCGGAGTGTGTCTCTTGACACTTGGTGTGCTGTGTTACACACAGGCACAGCCATGACTGCTCCAGTGAACAGAGACCAGGGAAATCATCTAGGCAGAGTCAACAAAGGAAAACCGAAGAGGGATTGACGTGTGCTCGACAGAGACGGAGTCCCTGCGCTGACATTTCTCAGTAACACGAGAAGAAAGCTGAGCTGTAGATCGACCGGAGAAATGCTTCCCTAGGCGACATTTAGCGAATGAATTGCAGTGTGCGAGGCTTTCGGGATTGTGCCTGAAAAGTGCGAAAACCAGCGGGGCCTGTGCTCAAAAGCGGGTGGCTATGTGACTGCATTGATGCACGTTCGCATGTCTGCGAGTGTATAGACGGCTGTTTCATGTTCACACAAAGGCACCTGGTCGCGTTTTTCTTCTGTGCGTGCACACGCGATACCGTTGTCTCTTCCGAACTGACGTAGCTCGCTGCAGGCGAAACGACGTTGCAAAACGCGTCTGCCTATATTTTGGTAAACAACCGAGTGTGCGTGTTCCGACAGTGGCATTTCCGCAGACGACTCCACAGACCCAGCTCAGGTATGTTCACTCACCACCACGTGCATGCACAGGCAGTTACAGAAAACTTTGCGCACACTGATATATAAGCATAGGCGTGGCCATGCACACGCATACTTCTGCAAGCACGCCCTCTCACCTCTCTTAGCCAGGACAGCCCGCAGCGGTGGGACAGGAACACACGGCCAGGGGCTCGTCCCGTCTCAGGGCTGTTTCCGCAGTCGCTGTGAGTTGCTCCGTGAGCTGGAACCAACCTCCTGATGTCCCGGCCCTTTGTTCCCGGCTTTCCCAGGGCAGCTCAGTGGGCTGGGTCACACAAACTGTTCTCTGCTGGCACCACCCAGCCCGGTCACCTGTGTCTGTGGTTGTGGGGCCACCCCACGCGCTCCCTGGAAAACGGACAGCACAGCACTGAGAGGGGGCGTTCAGGAGACTCTGCGCTTTTTGGTTCGTTTTTTTGTTGTTTATTTTTTTTTCTTTTCTCTTTTGTTGTTTTGATCATTAGCTTCCTGTTGTTGGTTGTTTTTTTTTTTTTAAGCTGTTACTCTATGTAGCTCATCGATGGTGCTTATAGAGTATGGATAAATCTACCCTGCTTCCTCACAGATGACAATCTTGCTTTACAACAAGTGATCGAATCTGCTAAAGAAAAGTTCAACCACCTCCTGTATAGTAAAGGATAAAAGAAAGTATGGATTTTTTGTTGCATCTAATCCATAATGCAAGTACCAATTAAAAATACATTAGCAGTGGGTTCCTTCAAATATTCACTGTGAAGGTAGTTCCTGGCACGATTATATTAGCGTTCTTACTATTTTACAGGAGAAACACAGGGCACAGCGGATTTAGCTCACGTGCAGCGCAATGATCACACGGGTGCGGTGAACCGGGTGAAAGGCCCTAGAGAAGGAAAATCAGGCTCCGTGTGCAGAGACAAAACAGAAACCATTTTCAAACTGTTTAATTTTAAAAAGCTACAACGGGTATAAAGTAGAAAAAAAGAGCAGTGAATGCGTATAATGACACAATTAGATGGTTTTTCAGTTCCATGATGTGCTCTTTTACTAAAAAGTGTCTGCTGGAGTGGATATGCTGGACACAAACAGGCAGGTGCCTGGTGTTGTGCCCATGGTGATTCATCCACTGTGGTCGTGGGTGTCAGGCCTTGATACAACAGACACAAAACCTTGGGAAGGAGTTGATCACAGTAAAACACTTACAGAAAATGAGCTAGCAGACTTGATTTAGCATTTATTTAAAAATACACGTGGCTACTGTCTTTTTTGCCGTTTAGCTAGGATGGGCTTTGATATCTCTATTAATTCTAAGTACAATACCATGACAAAAATTAGGGGGGAAAGCTTTATTTTTACAATGGTAAATACAGTCTAAATAATAATTTGGGAAAAAGATAAAGGGGTGTAGCAAATAAGGCACAGACTCTCTTTAAGATATAGAGAGACATTTAATACAAACTCGGGTTGCCATTTGAAACATCGGGTACCTCTGTCCTTGATATACCGATCCCTCTGTCCCTGATGGTTCACATCCCATACAGTCTTTGCTGCTTGTGTTATTCCACCAGCGCTTGTTCTCACACTGTGACTCTTGCAGTTTCTCACAGGGCTGGTGTCACAACCCTGCCACATCTCCCCCTTCTTTGTTTAACAATTGCACAGCCATAGCAGCGTGTAACTGCACAGCCATTGCACGATTAAAGCTTTTTCAATCATTTGTTGTACACAAGATAAGATACATGGTATACAAATCAATAAGTAAAAGACTCCACATATAAACATTCTAAGCAGCGGGTTAAAGAAGGGCCGTGTTTCGCAATTTTTGTGGCGCCCATAACTGTTTCAGAATCACTACTTAATATTCCCTGCATAGTGTTTAATACAGAATAATGAGCTCCTAGTCAACTCAGAACTCTATTTCTCTGTTCTCCAAGTCAGGATCTATATCAATATACCTTTGAGCTGTCTGTTTAAGACGGTGTAAAAACTCAGTGGGAGATTCCTCACAATCCTGTTTAATCTCAAAAGGTTTTGGCATATTTACAGCTTTAGGCACAGTGTGTCTAATCCCGTATGAAATGCACTGGTGATACCAATTCAGCCTGTTCCCCAATATAAGGCTATTAGGATGCCACCCTGGATTGACGGAGGGACAATTTTGATCTCATGTTCTCTGTGTATTCTACACCAATATCTGTTCTTCAGCAAACCTTTTACTGGTTTCAATTTCTTTCCCTGATTATCCTTTTTCAAAACAAATGGATCTGAAGAGGATGAATACAATGCGTATGCAACATTATGTATTGTAGGCAATATATGATTTAAAATATATATCTTATTATATATTGCATGTAATGTATTACTAATACTACACATTGCAAAGACGCAAATGAAGACCCAAGGCCCTGGTTTCACCACACGTCTTCTGTAGACAGTATGCAAACCTAACCAAACAATAAAAGTGCCTTATCTCATTGATGGGGCTTTAGCCACGTCCCGAGCTGGTCCAACGATCTGTGGTCCCTTCCAGCAATTCCCCGGTGCCGGCACAAGGTCCCAGAGATCCTGGGGTCCACGGGAGGTCAGGCAGATTATCCCATCCTCGTCGCCAGAAAATGATACCAAAAAGTCAGCAAACAGGCTCTCTAACACTATTTTGTAAGTGTTAAAAAGCAGGCACTTTTATTACAGCGCACTGGGCACTCGGGGGATCGCTCCTCTAATTGGGCGTGCGTTACGCTTTCCTCTGTCTTTACATATCGTGGAACTCCTAAACCAGCAAAACGTTTCAACCAGTGTTTACAGATGTCACGTGCTCTTTCACCAGCACGTGCAGTAGCAACAAGAAATCCGAAATGAGAGTCTACAGAAACATGTACGTATTTACCCAATTCAGAACAATGCGTTACATCAGCTGGCCGTATTTCATTGGCAGTAACCCCTCCTGGATTAACACCCTCTGTGGATGGCACGGGTGCCAACTGTTGGCAATCAGGACAGGACATAAGAACGCTCCTGGCCTGATCCATTCTAATTTAAAATTGTCGTTTTAACGACTTTGCACTCTGGTGAAAGAATTTATGTGATAATTCAGCTTGCTCCAAGGCTTTAGGCACAGTGAGTGGCACAGCTTGTGCATCGGCCCTCCTATTGCCTTCCGCAAGTGGTCCTGGAACGGCCACTGCGAGAGCGGTGTGCATTGCATAATAACCGTGATGTCTATGATTTATTAGAAACCATAGCATTCTCAATTCAGCCATCGAAAGAGGATTATCCTTTTCCTTAAGAAAAAAAGCTTCCAGACAGTTAAGTATGCCAGCTGCATAATATGAGTCAGTTACAAGATTCAAAGATCTGTTACAGAACACCTCAAAAGCGATCCTAACAGCTGTTAGCTCAAGAACTTGTTTGACCCTTGGTCTCCTTTTCTACCTTGTGTTTGCAGCACAGGGTATCGGAGTTTAGCCATGTAATTACAACTTTACGTGAGCGACCAGAGGCATCAGTAAATACAGTCTTGTCGCTTACTGGTCGTTGTTGACAGCAGCATTTGCTGTGCAATAGTAAATTATCAATTTCAGCCCAGAGTTTATGCTGAGGGTAATAAACTGATATGTTCCCTGCATATGTTGCCAATGCAATCTGGAAATTCACATCTTCAGTTAATAACCGTTGCAAATTCTCTTTTGTTGGGTGAATCCCACAAACCATCATTTGCCAAAAGCGTTCACCGTAGTGTACATGCAGGGGCTTTGTTATCAGTCACCCCTTTCTCTGCTACTTCATCCGTGGTTAGTGCATTTTTGCCTGATAGATCTACAAGATCCCCCTCCTTCCCTGGCAAGGGAGGAGCAGAAGGTTCACAGTTAGTTGTGACCTGTGCAGCTGCTTCCTTCTAAGGTGCTTTTAAAGTAGTCATAATTTTTCCCCAAGTAGATAAATGTTCGCAAGCAGCTTTATCTGCAGTCGCGCTGCCTGTTCATATAATTCTTGTTCAACTTGGTGCCATGCCTCCAACTGAAATGTACCGCTTGTAAGAAAGACTGGCACGTGATTAGCAATCCTTTCTTATAAAGTCACTAATTGGACTACTGGTACATCGTGACTTTGCTTTCTTAATAAACATCGAAGAACATCTAGGGTTTGTTTGCTTCACGGGAAAACTTCCCTCCCATGGTTCCTGGTTCCTGGTCTGAGGCCTCCGTGTCCAGCAGGAGAGCAAGAGAGCAAGAGTCAAGCAGCCTACGTGTCTTACTTGACTTTGTACAACCTTGAGTGAAACAAAAGAAAGACTGTCTAGTGAAAAAAAAGAGTCAGCAAGTCAGCTATAATATAGATACATTTTGCTTAATATTAGAGCTTGTGCAGAAATGTATAATCCAATCGACTATTAGTTTGCGGCAAGTGAACAGTAGCAATTGCGCAATTACAGGGGGTGAGCTACGGTGCTAATGGCCGCTGCTTCTTCTTTCCCACTACCATATCCTCCTTCCTTAACCTGAGCCCCATATCCTATCAAGGCAAAAGGTGAAAGCAAAGCAAGGCCATGTAAAAGGGCAAAGCAAGGCAAAGGAAGAAGGCAAGGAAAGACAAGGCAAAATTGCAAGGCAAGGCAAGGCAAGGCACTGCAAAAGTGCGATGCAAGACAAGGCAAGGCAAAAGGTCACGGCAAAACAAGACAAAGGAAGAAAAAAACCCAAGGCAAGGCAAGGCAGGGGAAAAGGGCAAGGCAAGGGGAAATGGCTAGGCAATGCAAAGCAAGGTAAAAGGGCAAAGCAACGCAAGGCAAAATGGTAAGGCAAAGAAAGGCAAGGAAAAAAAGGAAGGCAAAGCAAGGCAAAAGGGTAAGGCAAGGCAAAAGGGCAGGGTAAAAGGGCAAGGCAAGGCAAGGCAAAAGGGCAAGGAAAGGCAAAAGGGCAGGGTAAAAGGGCAAGGCAAGGCAAAAGGGCAAAGCAAGGCAAGGCAAAACAGCAAGACAAGGCAAAAGGGCAAGGCAAGGCAAAAGGGCAAGGCAAGGCAACAGGGCAAGGCAAAAGGGCAAGGCAAGGCAAAAGGGCAAGGCAAGTGAAAAGGACAAGGCAAAAGGGCAAGGCAATGCAGAAGGGCAAGGCAAAAGGGCAAGGCAAAAGGGCAAGGCAAGGCAAAAAGGGCAAGACAAGTCAAAAGGGCAAGGCAAGGCCAAAGTACAACTCAAAAGAGCAAGGCAAGGCAAAAGGGCAAGGCAAAAGGGCAAGGCAAGACAAAAGGACAAGGCAAAAGGGCAAAGCAAGGCAAAAGGGCAAGGCAAAAAGGCAAGGCAAGGGAAAAGGGAAAGGCAAGGCAAAAGGGCAAGGCAAAAGGGGAAGGCAAGGCAAAAGGGCAAGGCAAGGCAAAAGGGTAAGGCAAGTGAAAAGGGCAAGGCAAAAGGGCAAGGCAAGGCAAAAGGGCAAGGAGAGGAAAAAGGGCAAGGCAAGGACAAAAGACAAGGCAAAAGAGCAAGGCAATGCAAAAGTGCAAGGCAAGGCAAAAGGGCAAGGCAAAAAAGCAAGGCAAGGAAAAAGGACAAGGCAAGGCAAAAGGGCAAGGCAAGGGAAAAGGGCAAGGCAAGGCAATAGGGCAAGGCAAAAGGGCAATGCAAAAGGGCAAGGCAAGGCAAAAGGGCAAGCCAAAAGGGCAAGGCAAGGCAATAGTGCAAGGCATCGAAAAAAGGCAAGTCAAGGCAAAAGGGCAAGGTAAAAGGGCAAGGCAAGGCAAAAGGTAAAGGCAAGGCAAAGGGCAAGGCAAGGCAAAAGGGCAAACAAAAGGACAAGGGAAGGCAAAACGGCAAACGGGAAGGCAAAAGGGCAAGGCAAGGCAAAAGGGCAAGGCAAGACAAAAGAACAAGGCAAAAGTGCAAGGCAAGGCAAAAGGTCAGTGCAAGTAAAAGGGGCAAGGCAAGGCAAAAGGGCAAGGCAAAAGCGCAAGGCAAGGCAAAAGGGCAAGGCAAGGCAAAAGGGCAAGGCAAGGCAAAAGAGCAAGGCTAAAGGGCAAGGCAAGGCAAAAGGACAACGCAAGCAAATAGGGCAAGGCAAAAGGGCAAGGCAGGGTAAAAGGGCAAGGCAAAAGGGCAAGGCAAAAGGGCAAGGCAAGGCGAAATGGCAAGGCAAGGCCAAAGGGCTAGGCAAGGCAAAAGGACAAGGCAAAAGGGCAAGGAAAGTCAAAAGGGCAACGCAAGCAAATACGGCAAGGCAAAAGGGTAAGGCAAGGCAAAAGGGCAAGGCAAAAGGGCAAGGCAAAAGGGCAAGACAAGGCAAAAGGTCAAGGGAAGGGAAAAGGGCAAAACAAGGCAAAAGGGTAAGGCAAGTGAAAAGGGCAAGGCAAAAGGACAAGGCAAGGCAAAAGGGCAAGGCAAGGCAAAAGGGCAAGGAGAGGCAAAAAGGCAAGGCAAGGCCAAAAAACAAGGCAATAGGGCAAGGCAAAAAGTCAAGGCAAAAGGACAAGGCAAGGCAAAAGGGCAAGACAAAAGGGCAAGGCAAAAGGGCAAGGCAAATGGGCAAGGCTAGGGAGAAGGGCAAGGCAAGGGAAAAGGACAAGGCAAGGCCAAAGGGCAAGGCAAAAGGGCAAGGCAAGACAAAATGGCAAGGCAAGGAAAAAGGGCAAGGTAAAAGGGCAAGGCAAGGTAAAAGGGCAAGGCAAGGCAAAAGGGCAAGGCAAGGGAAAAGGGCAAGACAAAAAGACAAGGCAAAAGGACAAGGCAAGGCAAAAGGTCAAGGCAATGCAAAAGGGCAAGGCAAGGCAAAAGGACAAGGCAAAGCAAAAGGACAAGGCAAAAGGGCAAGGCAATGCAAAAGTGCAAGGCAAGGCAAAAAGACAAGGCAAGGCAAAATGGCAAGGCAACGCAAAAGGGCAAGGCAAAAGGGCAAGGAAAAAGGGCAAGGCAAAAGGACAAGGCAAGGCAAAAGGGCAAGGCAAGGCAAAAGGTCAAGGCAAGGCAAAAGGGCAAGGCAAAAGGGCAAGGCAGGCAAAAGGGGAAGATAAAAGGGCAAGGTAAGGCAAAAGGGCAAGGCAAGGCAAAAGGGCAAGGAAAAAAGACAAGGCAAAAGGGCAAGTCAAAAGGGCAAGTCAAGGCAAAAAAGCAAGGGAAGGCTGTAGGGCAAGGCAAAAGGGCAAGGCAAGGCAAAAGGGCAAGGCAAAGGGCAAAGAAAGGCAAAAGGTCAAGGTAAAAGGGCAAGGCAAGGCAAGGCAAAAGGGCAAGGTAAAGCAAGAGAAAATGTCAAGGCAAGGCAAAAGGACAAGACGAAAGAGCAAGGCAAGGCAAAAGGGCAAAGCAAGGCAAAAGGGCAAGGCAACGCAAAAGGGCAAGGCAACGCAAAAGGGCAAGGCAAGGCAATAGGGCAAGTCAAATGGGCAAGGCAAGGCAAAAGGGCAAGGTAAGGCAAAAGGACAAGGCAAGTCAAAAGGGCAAGATAAAAGGGGAAGGGAAAAGGGCAAGGCAAGGCAAAAGGGCAAGGCAAGGAAAAAGGGCAAGGGAAAAGGGCAAGGGAAGGCAAAAGGGCAAGGCAAGGAAAAAGGGCAAGGCAAAAGAGCAAGGGAAGGCATAAGAGCACGGCAAAAGTGCAAGGCAAGGCAAAAGGGCAAGGCAAAAGGGCAAGGCAAGGCAAAAGGACAAGGCAAGGCAAAAGGGCAAGGCAAGTGAAAAGGGCAAGGCAAGGCAAAAGGGCAAGGCAAGGAAAAAGGGCAAGGCAAGGGAAAAGGACAAGGCAAGGCAAAAGGGCAAGGTAAAAGGGCAAGGAAGGCAAGGCAAAAGGGCAAAGCAAGGCAAGGCAAAAGGGCAAGGAAAAAGCGCAAGGCAAGGTAAAAGGGCAAGGCAAGGCAAAAGGGCAAGGCAAAAGAGCAAGGCAAGGCAAAATGGCAAAGCAAGTAAAAAAGGCAAGGCAAGGCAAAGGCCAAGGCAAAATGGCAAGGCAAAAGGGCAAGGCAAGGTAATAGGGCAAGGCAAAATGCAAGGCAAGGCAAAAGGGCAGGGCCAAAGGACAAGGCAAGGCAAAAGGGCAAGGCAAAGCAAAAGGGCAAGGCAAAAGGGCAAGGCAAGGCAAAAGGGCAAGGTAAAAGGGCAAGGCAAGGCAAAAGGTCAGTGCAAGTCAAAGAGGCAAGGCAAGGGAAAAGGGCAAGGCAAAAGCGCAAGGCAAGGCAAAAGGACAAGGCAAGGAAAAAGGGCAAGGCAAAGAGCAAGGCAAGGCAAAATGGCAAAGCAAGTAAAAAAGGCAAGGCAAGGCAAAAGGGCAAGGCAAAAGGGCAAGGCAAAAGGGCAAGGCAAAATGCCAAGGCAAGGCAAAAGGGCACGGCAAGGCAAAACAGCACTGCAAAAAGGCAAGGCAAAAGGGCAAGGCAAGGCAAAAGGGCAATGCAAAAGGGCAAGGCAAGGCAAAAGGGAAAGGTAAGGCAAAAAGGCAAGGCAAGTAATAAGGACATGCCAAGGCCAAAGGACAAGGCAAAAGGGCAAGGGAAGGCAAAAGGTCAAGGCAAGGCAAAAGTGCAAGGCAAAAGGGCAAGGCAAAAGGTCAAAGCAAAGCAAATGGGCAAGGCAAGGCAAAAGGGCAAACAAAAGGGCAAGGGAAGGCAAAACAGCAAAGGGGAAGGCAAAAGGGAAAGGCAAGGCAAAAGGGCAAGGTAAAAGTAGCAGGCAAGGCAAAAAGGCAAGGCAAGGTAAAAGGGCAAGGCAAAAGGGCAATGCAAGGCAAAAGGACAAGGCAAGGCAAAGGGCAAGGCAAAAAAGCAAGAAAAGTGAAAAGTGCAAAGCAAGGCAAAATGCCAAGGCAAGGCAAAGGGGCAAGGCAAAAAAGCAAGGCAAGGGAAAAGGGCAAGGCAAGGCCAAAGGACAAGGCAAAAGCGCAAGGCAAGGGAAAAGGGCAAGGCAAGGCAAAAGAGCAAGGCAAATGGGCAAGGTAAAAGGGCAAGGCAAGGCAAAAGGACATGGCAAGGCAAAAGGGCAAGGCAAGTGAAAAGGGCAAGGCAAAAGGACAAGGCAAGGCAAAAGGGCAAGGCAAGGCAAAAGGGCAAGGCAAGGCAAAAGGGCAAGGCAAAAGGGCAAGGCAAGGCAAAAGGGCAACGCAAGCAAATAGGGCAAGGCAAAAGGGCAAGGCAAGGTAAAAGGGCAAGGCAAAAGGGCAAGGCAAAAGGGCAAGACAAGGCAAAATGGCAAGGCAAGGCCAAAGGGCTAGGCAAGGCAAAAGGACAAGGCAAAAGGGCAAGGAAAGGCAAAAGGGCAACGCAAGCAAATACGGCAAGGCAAAAGGGCAAGGCAAGGCAAAAGGGCAAGGCAAAAGGGCAAGGCAAAAGGGCAAGACAAGGCAAAAGGTCAAGGGAAGGGAAAAGGGCAAAACAAGGCAAAAGGGTAAGGCAAGTGAAAAGGGCAAGGCAAAAGGACAAGGCAAGGCAAAAGGGCAAGGCAAGGCAAAAGGGCAAGGAGAGGCAAAAAGGCAAGGCAAGGTCAAAAAACAAGGCAATAGGGCAAGGCAAAAAGTCAAGGCAAAAGTGCAAGGCAAGGCAAAAGGGCAAGACAAAAGGGCAAGGCAAAAGGGCAAGGCAAATGGGCAAGGCTAGGGAGAAGGGCAAGGCAAGGGAAAAGGACAAGGCAAGGCCAAAGGGCAAGGCAAAAGGGCAAGGCAAGACAAAATGGCAAGGCAAGGAAAAAGGGCAAGGTAAAAGGGCAAGGCAAGGCAAAAGGGCAAGGCAAGGGAAAAGGGCAAGACAAAAAGACAAGGCAAAAGGACAAGGCAAGGCAAAAGGTCAAGGCAAGGCAAAAGGGCAAGGCAAGGCAAAAGGGCAAGGCAAAGCAAAAGGACAAGGCAAAAGGGCAAGGCAATGCAAAAGTGCAAGGCAAGGCAAAAAGACAAGGCAAGGCAAAATGGCAAGGCAACGCAAAAGGGCAAGGCAAAAGGGCAAGGAAAAAGGGCAAGGCAAAAGGACAAGGCAAGGCAAAAGGGCAAGGCAAGGCAAAAGGTCAAGGCAAGGCAAAAGGGCAAGGCAAAAGGGCAAGGCAGGCAAAAGGGGAAGATAAAAGGGCAAGGCAAGGCAAAAGGGCAAGGCAAGGCAAAAGGGCAAGGAAAAAAGACAAGGCAAAAGGGCAAGTCAAAAGGGCAAGTCAAGGCAAAAAAGCAAGGGAAGGCTGTAGGGCAAGGCAAAAGGGCAAGGCAAGGCAAAAGGGCAAGGCAAAGGGCAAAGAAAGGCAAAAGGTCAAGGTAAAAGGGCAAGGCAAGGCAAGGCAAAAGGGCAAGGTAAAGCAAGAGAAAATGTCAAGGCAAGGCAAAAGGACAAGACGAAAGAGCAAGGCAAGGCAAAAGGGCAAAGCAAGGCAAAAGGGCAAGGCAACGCAAAAGGGCAAGGCAACGCAAAAGGGCAAGGCAAGGCAATAGGGCAAGTCAAATGGGCAAGGCAAGGCAAAAGGGCAAGGCAAGGCAAAAGGACAAGGCAAGTCAAAAGGGCAAGATAAAAGGGGAAGGGAAAAGGGCAAGGCAAGGCAAAAGGGCAAGGCAAGGAAAAAGGGCAAGGGAAAAGGGCAAGGGAAGGCAAAAGGGCAAGGCAAGGAAAAAGGGCAAGGCAAAAGAGCAAGGGAAGGCATAAGAGCACGGCAAAAGTGCAAGGCAAGGCAAAAGGGCAAGGCAAAAGGGCAAGGCAAGGCAAAAGGACAAGGCAAGGCAAAAGGGCAAGGCAAGTGAAAAGGGCAAGGCAAGGCAAAAGGGCAAGGCAAGGAAAAAGGGCAAGGCAAGGGAAAAGGACAAGGCAAGGCAAAAGGGCAAGGTAAAAGGGCAAGGAAGGCAAGGCAAAAGGGCAAAGCAAGGCAAGGCAAAAGGGCAAGGAAAAAGCGCAAGGCAAGGTAAAAGGGCAAGGCAAGGCAAAAGGGCAAGGCAAAAGAGCAAGGCAAGGCAAAATGGCAAAGCAAGTAAAAAAGGCAAGGCAAGGCAAAGGCCAAGGCAAAATGGCAAGGCAAAAGGGCAAGGCAAGGTAATAGGGCAAGGCAAAATGCAAGGCAAGGCAAAAGGGCAGGGCCAAAGGACAAGGCAAGGCAAAAGGGCAAGGCAAAGCAAAAGGGCAAGGCAAAAGGGCAAGGCAAGGCAAAAGGGCAAGGTAAAAGGGCAAGGCAAGGCAAAAGGTCAGTGCAAGTCAAAGAGGCAAGGCAAGGGAAAAGGGCAAGGCAAAAGCGCAAGGCAAGGCAAAAGGACAAGGCAAGGCCAAAGGGCAAGGCAAAGAGCAAGGCAAGGCAAAATGGCAAAGCAAGTAAAAAAGGCAAGGCAAGGCAAAAGGGCAAGGCAAAAGGGCAAGGCAAAAGGGCAAGGCAAAATGCCAAGGCAAGGCAAAAGGGCACGGCAAGGCAAAACAGCACTGCAAAAAGGCAAGGCAAAAGGGCAAGGCAAGGCAAAAGGGCAATGCAAAAGGGCAAGGCAAGGCAAAAGGGAAAGGTAAGGCAAAAAGGCAAGGCAAGTAATAAGGACATGCCAAGGCCAAAGGACAAGGCAAAAGGGCAAGGGAAGGCAAAAGGTCAAGGCAAGGCAAAAGTGCAAGGCAAAAGGGCAAGGCAAAAGGTCAAAGCAAAGCAAATGGGCAAGGCAAGGCAAAAGGGCAAACAAAAGGGCAAGGGAAGGCAAAACAGCAAAGGGGAAGGCAAAAGGGAAAGGCAAGGCAAAAGGGCAAGGTAAAAGTAGCAGGCAAGGCAAAAAGGCAAGGCAAGGTAAAAGGGCAAGGCAAAAGGGCAATGCAAGGCAAAAGGACAAGGCAAGGCAATAGGACAAGGCAAAAAAGCAAGAAAAGTGAAAAGTGCAAAGCAAGGCAAAATGCCAAGGCAAGGCAAAGGGGCAAGGCAAAAAAGCAAGGCAAGGGAAAAGGGCAAGGCAAGGCCAAAGGACAAGGCAAAAGCGCAAGGCAAGGGAAAAGGGCAAGGCAAGGCAAAAGAGCAAGGCAAATGGGCAAGGCAAAAGGGCAAGGCAAGGCAAAAGGACATGGCAAGGCAAAAGGGCAAGGCAAGTGAAAAGGGCAAGGCAAAAGGACAAGGCAAGGCAAAAGGGCAAGGCAAGACAAAAGGGCAATGCAAAAGGGCAAGGCAAGGCAAAAGGGCAAGGCAAGGCAAAAGAGCAAGTGAAAACAAAAGGGCAAGGCAAAAGGGCAAGGCAAGGCAAAAGGGCAAGGCAAGGCCAAAGGGCAAGGCAAAAGGGCAAGGCAAGGCAAAAGGGCAAGGCAAGTGAAAAGGGCAAGGCAAAAGGGCAAGGCAAGGCAAAAGGGCATGGAAAGCAAAAAGGACAAGGCAAAAGGGCAAGGCAAAAGGGCAAGGCAGGGTAATAGGGCAAGGCAAAAAGGCAAAGCAAGGCAAATGGGCAAGGCAAAAAAGCAAGGCAAGGCAAAAGGGCAAGGCAAGGCAAGGGAAAATGGCAGGGCAAGGCAAAAGGGCAAGGCAAAAGGGCAAGGCAAGGCAAAAGGGCAAGGCAAGGCAAAAGGGCAAGGCAAAAGGGCAAGACAAGGCAAAAGGGCAAGGTAAAAGTGGCAGGCAAGGCAAAAATGCAAGGCAAGGTAAAAGGGCAAGGCAAAAGTGCAATGCAAGGCAAAAGGGCAAGGCAAGGCAATAGGACAAGGCAAAAAAGCAAGATAAGTTAAAAGTGCAAAGTAAGGCAAAAGGGCAAGGCAAAATGCCAAGGCAAGGCAAAGGGGCAAGGCAAAAAGGCAAGGCAAGGGAAAAGGGCAAGGCAAGGCCAAAGGGCAAGGCAAAAGCGCAAGGCAAGGGAAAAGGGCAAGGCAAGGCAAAAGAGCAAGGCAAAAGGGCAAGGCAAAAGGGCAAGGCAAGGCAAAAGGACATGGCAAGGCAAAAGGGCAAGGCAAGTGAAAAGGTCAAGGCAAAAGGACAAGGCAAGACAAAAGGGCACGGCAAGGCAAAAGGGGAAGGCAAAAGGGCAAGGCAAGGCAAAAGGGCAAGGGAAGGCAAAAGGGCAAGGGAAGGCAAAAGGGCAAGGCAAAAGGGCAAGGGAAGGAAAAACGGCAAAGGGGAAGGCAAAAGGGCAAGGCAAGGCTAAAGGGCAAGGTAAAAGTGCCAGGCAAGGCAAAAAGGCAAGGCAAGGCAATAGGGCAAGGCAAGGGAAAAGGGCAAGGCAAGGCAAAAGGGCAAGGCAAGGCAAAAGGGCAAGGCAAGGGAAAAGGGCAAGGCAAGGCAAAAGGGCAAGGCAAAAGGGCAAGACAAGGCAAAAGGACAAGGAGAGGTAAAAGGGCAAGGCAAGGCAAAAGGGCAATGCAAAAGGGCAAGGCAAGGCAAAAGGGCAAGGCAAGGCAAAAGGTCAAGGCAAGGCAAAATGGCAAGGCAAAAGGGCAAGGCAAGGCAAAAGGGCAAGGCAAGGCAAAAGGGCAATGCAAAAGAGCAAGGCAAGGCAAAAGGGCAAGGCAAGTGAAAAGGGCAAGGCAAAAGGGCAAGGCAAGGTAGAAGGGCAAGGCAAAAGGGTAAGGCAAGGCAAAAGGTCAATGCAAGGCAAAGGGGCAAGGCAAGGCAAAAGGGCAAGGAAAAAGCACAAGGCAAGGCAAAAGGGCAAGGCAAGGCAAAACGGCAAGGCAAAAGAGCAAGGCAAGGCAAAATGGGAAAGCAAGTAAAAAAGGCAAGGCAAGGCAAAAGGCAAGGCAAAATGGCAATGCAAAAGGGCAAGACAAGGTAATAGGGCAAGGCAAAATGCAAGGCAAGGCAAAAGGGCAAGGCCAAAGGGCAAGGCAAGGCAAAAGGGCAAGGCAAAGCAAAAGGGCAAGGCAAAAGGGCAAGGCAAGTCAAAAGGGCAAGGTAAAAGGGCAAGGCCGAGGCAAGGCAAAAGGGCAAGGCAAGGCAAGGCATAAGGGCGAGGCAAGGAACAAGGGGAGGGAAAAAGGGCAAGGCAAAAGGGCAAGGCAAGGAAAAAGGGCAAGGCAAGGCAAAAGAGCAAGACAAGGCAAAAGTGCAAGGCAAAATGGCAAGACAAAAGGTCAAGGCAAAGCAAAAAAGCAAGGCAAAAGAGCAAGGCAAGGCAAAAGGGTAAGGCAATGAAAAAGGGCAAGGCAAGGCAAAAGGGCAAGGCAAAGCAAAAGGGCAAGGCAAAAGGGCAAGGCAAGGCAAAAGGGCAAGGTAAAAGGGCAAGGCAAGGCAAAAGGTCAGTGCAAGTCAAAGAGGCAAGGCAAGGGAAAAGGGCAAGGCAAAAGCGCAAGGCAAGGCAAAAGGACAAGGCAAGGCCAAAGGGCAAGGCAAAGAGCAAGGCAAGGCAAAATGGCAAAGCAAGTAAAAAAGGCAAGGCAAGGCAAAACGGCAAGGCAAAAGGGCAAGGCAAAATGCCAAGGCAAGGCAAAAGGGCACGGCAAGGCAAAACAGCACTGCAAAAAGGCAAGGCAAAAGGGCAAGGCAGGGCAAAAGGGCAATGCAAAAGGGCAAGGCAAGGCAAAAGGGAAAGGTAAGGCAAAAAGGCAAGGCAAGTAATAAGGACATGCCAAGGCCAAAGGACAAGGCCAAAGGGCAAGGGAAGGCAAAAGGGCAAGGTAAAAGGGCAAGGCAAGGCAAGGCAAAAGGGCAAGGCAAAGCAAGGGAAAAGGGCAAGGCAAGGCAAAAGGGCAAGACAAAAGAGCAAGGCAAGGCAAAAGGGCAAAACAAGGCAAAAGGGCAAGGCAACGCAAAAGGGCAAGGCAAGGCAATAGGGCAAGTCAAAAGGGCAAGGCAAGGCCAAAGGGCAAGGCAAGGCAAAAGGGCAAGGCAAGGTAATAGGGCAAGGCAAAAGGGCAAGGCAAAAGGGCAAAGCAAGGCAAAAGATCAAGGCAAGGCAAAAGAGTAAGGAAAGGCAAAAGGCCAAGGTAAAAGAGCAAGGCAAGGCCAAAGGGCAACTCAAGGCAAAAGGGTAAGGCAAGGCAAAAGGCCAAGGCAAGGCAAAAGGGCAAGGCAAAACGGGAAGGAAAAAGGGCAAGGGAAGGCAAATGGGCAAGGCAAAAGGGCAAGGCAAGGGAAAAGGGCAAGGCAAGGTAATAGGGCAAGGCAAAAGTGCAAGGCAAAAGGGCAAGGCAAGGCAAAAGATCAAGGCAAGGCAAAAGGGCAGGGAAAGGCAAAAGGCCAAGGTAAAAGAGCAAGACAAGGCCAAAGGGCAACTCAAGGCAAAAGGGCAAGGCAAGGCAAAAGGGCAAGGCAAGGCAAAAGGGCAAGGCAAAAGGGCAAGGCAAAAGGGCAAGGCAAAAGGGCAAGGGAAGGCAAAAAGTCAAGGCAAGACAAGGCAAAAGGGCAGGGCAAGGCAAAAGGGCAAGGCAAAAGGCAAAGCAAGGCAAAAGGGCAAGGCAAGGCAAAAGGAAAAGTCAAGGCAAATGGGCAAGACAAGGCAATAGAGCAAGGCAAGGCAAAAGGTCAAGGCAATAGGGCAAGGCAAGGCAAAAGGTCAAGGCAAAAAGAAAAGTCAAAAGGGCAAGGCAAGGCAAGGGAAAAGGGTAGGGCAAGGCAAAAAGGCTAGGCAAAAAAGCAAGGAAAGGCAAAAGGGCAAAGCAAGGCAAAAGGGCAAGGAAAAAAGACAAGGAAAAAGGGCAAGGCAAAAGGGTAAGTCAAGGCAAAAAGCAAGGCAAGGCAGTAGGGCAAGGCAAAAGGGCAAGGCAAGGTAAAAGAGCAAAGCAAAGGGCAAGGCAAGGCAAAAGGGCAAGGTAAAAGGGCAAGGCAAGGCAAGGCAAAAGGGCAAGGCAAAGCAAGGGAAAAGGGCAAGGCAAGGCAAAAGGGCAAGACAAAAGAGCAAGGCAAGGCAAAAGAGCAAAGCAAGGCAAAAGGACAAAACAAGGCAAAAGGGCAAGGCAAGGCAAAAGGGCAAGGCAAGGCAATAGGGCAAGTCAAAAGGGCAAGGCAAGGCCAAAGGGCAAGGCAAGGCAAAAGGGCAAGACAAGTCAAAAGGGCAAGGCAAAAGGACAAGGCAAGGCAAAAGGGCAAGGCAAGGAAAAAGGGCAAGGCAAGGGAAAAGGACAAGGCAAGGCAAAAGGGCAAGGTAAAATGGCAAGGAAGACAAGGCAAAAGGGCAAAGCAAGGCAAGGCAAAAGGGCAACGAAAGGCAAAAGGGCAAGGAAATGCAATAGGGCAAGGCAAGTGAAAAGGGCAAGGCAAAAGGACAAGGCAAGGTAAAAGGGCAAGGCAAAAGGACAAAGCAAGGCAAAAGGGCAAGGAGAGGCAAAAGGGCAAGGCAAGGCAAAAGGGCAATGCAAAAGGGCAAGGAAAGGCAAAAGGGCAAGGCAAAAGAGCAAGGCAAGGCCAAAGGGCAACTCAAGGCAAAAGGGCAAGGCAAGGTCAAAGGGCAACTCAAGGCAAAAGGGCAGGGCAAGGCAAAAGGGCAAGGCAAAAAAGAACGGCAAGGCAAAAGGCAAAGCAAGGCAAAAGGGCAAGGCAAGGCAAAAGGAAAAGGTAAGGCAAATGGGTAAGACAAGGCAATAGGGCAAGGCAAGGCAAAAGGTCAAGGCAATAGGGCAAGGCAAGGCAAAAGGTCAAGGCAAAAGAACAAGGCAAGGCAAAAGGGAAAACAAGGCAAAACGGCAAGGCAACGCAAAAGGGCAAAGCAAGGCAATAGGGCAAGTCAAAAGGGCAAGGCAAGGCCAAAGGGCAAGGCAAGGCAAAAGGGCAAGGCAAGTCAAAAGGGCAAGATAAAAGGGGAAGGTAAAAGGTCAAGGCAAGGCAAAATGGCAAGGCAAGGCAAAGGGACAAGGGAAAAGGGCAAGGCAAGGCAAAAGGGCAGGGCAAGGAAAAAGGGCAAGGCAAAAGAGCAAGGCAAGGCATAAGAGCACGGCAAAAGTGCAAGGCAAGGCAAAAGGGCAAGGCAAGGCGAAAGGGCAAGGCAAAAGTCAAGGCAATGGAAAATGGCAAGGCAACGCAAAAACGCAAGGCAAGGCAAAAGGGCAAGGCAAAATGGCAAGGCAAAAGGGCAAGGCAAGGCAAGGGAAAAGGGCAGGGCAAGGAAAAAGGGCAAGGCAAAAGGGCAAGACAAGGCAAATTGGCAAGACAAGGTAAAAGGGCAAGGAAAGGCAAAAGGCCAAGGTAAAAGAGCAAGGCAAGGCCAAAGGGCAACTCAAGGCAAAAGGGCAAGGCAAGGCAAAACGACAAGGCAAAAGGGCAAGGCAAAAGGGCAAGGGAAGGCAAAAGAGCAAGGCAAGACAAGGCAAAAGGGCAGGGCAAGGCAAAAGGGCAAGGCAAAAAAGAACGGAAAGGCAAAAGGCAAAGCAAGGCAAAAGGGCAAGGCAAGGCAAAAGGAAAAATCAAGGCAAATGGGCAAGACAAGGCAATAGGGCAAGGCAAGGCAAAAGGTCAAGGCAATAGGGCAAGGCAAGGCAAAATGTCAAGGCAAAAGGACAAGTCAAAAGGGCAAGGCAAGGCAAGGCAAAAGGGTAGGGCAAGGCAAAAGGGCTAGGCAAAAAAGCAAGGAAAGGCAAAAGGGAAGGCAAGGCAAAAGGGCAAGGAGAAAAGACAAGGTAAAAGGGCAAGACAAAAGGGCAAGTCAAGGCAAAAAGCAAGGCAAGGCAGTAGGGCAAGGTAAAAGGGCAAGGCAAGGCAAAAGAGCAAGACAAAGGGCAAGGCAAGGCAAAAGGGCAAGGTAAAAGGGCAAGGCAAGGCAAGGCAAAAGGGTAAGGCAAAGCAAGGGAAAAGGGCAAGGCAAGGCAAAAGGGCAAGACAAAAGAGCAAGGCAAGGCAAAAGGGCAAAACAAGGCAAAAGGGCAAGGCAAGGCAAAAGGGCAAGGCAAGGCAATAGGGCAAGTCAAAAGGGCAAGGCAAGGCCAAAGGGCAAGGCAAGGCAAAAGGGCAAGGCAAGTCAAAAGGGCAAGATAAAAGGGGAAGGGAAAAGGGCAAGGCAAGGCAAAAGGACAAGGCAAGGCAAAAGGGCAAGGCAAAAAGGCAAGGCAAGGCAAAAGAGCAAGTGAAAACAAAAGGGCAAGGCAAAAGGGCAAGGCAAGGCAAAAGGGCAAGGCAAGAACAAAGAGTAAGGCAAAAAGGCAAGCCAAGGCAAAAGGGCATGACAAGGAAAAAGGACAAGGCAAAAGGGCAAGGCAAAAGAGCAAGGCAAGGCAAAAGAGCAAGTGAAAACAAAAGGGCAAGGCAAAAGGGCAAGGCAAGGTAATAGGGCAAAGCAAAAAGGCAAGGCAAGGCAATTGGGCAAGGCAAAAGGGCAAGGCAAGGCAAGGGAAAAAGGCAGGGCAAGGCAAAAGGGCAAGGCAAGGCAAAAGGGCAAGGTAAGGCAAAAGGGCAAGGCAAGGTAATAGGGCAAGGCAAATGGGCAAAACAAAAGGGCAAGGCAAGGCAAAAGATCAAGGCAAGGCAAAAGAGCAAGTAGAGGCAAAACGCCAAGGGAAAAGAGAAAGGCAAAAGGGCAACTCAAGGCAAAAGGGCAAGGCAAGGTAAAAGGGTAAGGCAAGGCAAAAGGGCAAGGTAAAACGGCAAGGCAAAAGGGCAAGGTAAAACGGCAAGGCAAAAGGGCAAGGCAAGACAAGGGAAAAGGGCAAGGAAAAAAAGAAAGGCAAGGCAAAAGGGCAAAGCAAGGCAAAAGGGCAAGGCAAGGCAAAAGGGCAAGGGAAGGCAAATGGGCAAGGCAAAAGGGCAAGGCAAGGCAAAAAGGCAAGACAAGGCAATAGGGCAAGGCAAGGCATAAGGTCAAGGCAAAAGGAAAAGGCAAAAGGGCAAGGCAAGGCAAGGGAAAAGGGTAAGGCAAGGCAAAAGGGTTAGGCAAAAAAGCAAGAAAAGGCAAAATAGCAAGGCAAGGCAAAAGGGAAGGCAAAGGGCAAGGCAGGGCAAAAGGGCAAGGTAAAAGGGCAAGGCAAGGGAAAAGGGCAAGACAAAAGAGCAAGGCAAGGCAAAAGGGCAAAGCAAGACAAAAGGGCAAAACAAGGCAAAAGGGCAAGGCAAGGCAAAAGGGCAAGGCAAGGCAATAGGGCAAGTCAAAAGGGCAAGGCAAGGCAAAAGGGCAAGGTAAGGCAAAAGGGCAAGGCAAAAGGGCAAGACAAGGCAAAAGGGCAATGCAAAAGGGCAAGGCAAGGCAAAAGGGCAAGGTAAGACAAGAGAAACGGGTAAGGCAAGGCAAAAGGGCAAGGCAAGGAAAAAGGGCAAGGCAAAAGGGCAAGATAAGACAATAGGGGAAGGCAACGCAAAAAGGCAAGGCAAGGCCAACGGGCAAGGCAAAAGGGCAAGGCAAGGTAAAAGGGCAAGGCAAGGGAAAATGGCAAGGCAAAAGTGCCAGGCAAGGCAAAAGGGCAAGGCAAAAGGGCAAGGCAAGGCAAAAGGGCAACGCAAACCAATAGGGCAAGGCAAAATGGCAAGGCAAGGTAAAAGGGCAAGGCCAAAGGGCAAGGCAAAAGGGCAAGGCAAGGGAAAAGGGCAAGGGAAGGCCAAAGGGCAAGGCAAAAGGGCAAGGCAAGGGAAAAGGGGAAGGCATGGCAAAAGGGCAAGGCAAAAGGCCAAGGCAAGGCAAAAGGACAAGGCAAGGCAAAAGGGCAAGTCGAGGCAAAAGGGCAAGGCAAGGCAATAGGGCAAGGGAAAAGGGCAAGGCAAGTCAAAAGGGGAAGGCAAAAGGGCAAGGCAAGGCAAAAGAGGAAGACAAAAGGGCAAGGCAAGGCAATGGGGCAAGGCAACGCAAAAAGGAAAGGCAATGCAAAAGGGCAAGGCAAGGCAATAGGGCAAGGGAAAAGGGCAAGGCAAGTCAAAAGGGGAAGGCAAAAGGGCACGGCAAGGCAAAAGGGCAAGGCAAAAGAGCAAGGCAAGGCTAAAGGGCAAAGGAAGGCAAAAGTGAAAGGCAAGGCAAAAGGGCAAGGCAAGGCAATCGGGCAAGGCAAAAGTGCAAGGCAAGGCAAAAATGCAAGGCAACGCAAAAAGGCAAGGTAAAAGGGCAAGACAAGGCCAAGGGGAAGGTAAAAGGGCAAGACAAAGCCAAAGGGCAAGGTAAAAGTGCAAGGCAAGGCAAAAGGGCAAAGCAAGGCAAGGCAAAAGGGCAAAGCAAGGCACGGCAAAAGGGCAAGGCAAGGCAAAAGGGCAAGGCAAAAGAGCAAGGCAAGGCTAAAGGGCAAAGCAAGGCAAAAGGGCAAGGCAAGGCAAACGGGCAAGGCAAGGCAAAAGGGCAAGGCAAAAGGGCAAGGAAAGGCAAAAGGACAAGGTAAGACAAAGGGGCAAGGCAAGGCAAAAGGGCAAGGAGAGGCAAAAGGGCAAGGAAAGGTCAAAGGACAAGGCGAAAGGGCAAGGCAAGGCAAAAGTGAAAGGCAAGGCAAAGGGACAAGGCAAGGCAAAAGGGCAAGGCAAGGCAATATAGGAAGACAAAAGGGCAAGGCAAGTCAAAAGGGCAATGCAAAAGGGCAAGGCAAGGCAAAAAGGCAAGGCACTAGGGCAAGGCAAGGCAATAGGGCAAGGTAACACAAAAAGGCAAGGCAAGGCAAAAGGGCAATGCAAAAGGGCAAGGCAAGGCAAAAGGGCAAGGCAAGACAAGAGAAACGGGTAAGGCAAGGCAAAAGGGCAAGGCAAGGAAAAAGGGCAAGGCAAAAGGGCAAGATAAGACAATAGGGGAAGGCAACGCAAAAAGGCAAGGCAAGGCCAACGGGCAAGGCAAAAGGGCAAGGCAAGGTAAAAGGGCAAGGCAAGGGAAAATGGCAAGGCAAAAGTGCCAGGCAAGGCAAAAGGGCAAGGCAAAAGGGCAAGGCAAGGCAAAAGGGCAACGCAAACCAATAGGGCAAGGCAAAATGGCAAGGCAAGGTAAAAGGGCAAGGCCAAAGGGCAAGGCAAAAGGGCAAGGCAAGGGAAAAGGGCAAGGGAAGGCCAAAGGGCAAGGCAAAAGGGCAAGGCAAGGGAAAAGGGGAAGGCATGGCAAAAGGGCAAGGCAAAAGGCCAAGGCAAGGCAAAAGGACAAGGCAAGGCAAAAGGGCAAGTCGAGGCAAAAGGGCAAGGCAAGGCAATAGGGCAAGGGAAAAGGGCAAGGCAAGTCAAAAGGGGAAGGCAAAAGGGCAAGGCAAGGCAAAAGAGGAAGACAAAAGGGCAAGGCAAGGCAATGGGGCAAGGCAACGCAAAAAGGAAAGGCAATGCAAAAGGGCAAGGCAAGGCAATAGGGCAAGGGAAAAGGGCAAGGCAAGTCAAAAGGGGAAGGCAAAAGGGCACGACAAGGCAAAAGGGCAAGGCAAAAGAGCAAGGCAAGGCTAAAGGGCAAAGGAAGGCAAAAGTGAAAGGCAAGGCAAAAGGGCAAGGCAAGGCAATCGGGCAAGGCAAAAGTGCAAGGCAAGGCAAAAATGCAAGGCAACGCAAAAAGGCAAGGTAAAAGGGCAAGACAAGGCCAAGGGGAAGGTAAAAGGGCAAGACAAAGCCAAAGGGCAAGGTAAAAGTGCAAGGCAAGGCAAAAGGGCAAAGCAAGGCAAGGCAAAAGGGCAAAGCAAGGCACGGCAAAAGGGCAAGGCAAGGCAAAAGGGCAAGGCAAAAGAGCAAGGCAAGGCTAAAGGGCAAAGCAAGGCAAAAGGGCAAGGCAAGGCAAACGGGCAAGGCAAGGCAAAAGGGCAAGGCAAAAGGGCAAGGAAAGGCAAAAGGACAAGGTAAGACAAAGGGGCAAGGCAAGGCAAAAGGGCAAGGAGAGGCAAAAGGGCAAGGAAAGGTCAAAGGACAAGGCGAAAGGGCAAGGCAAGGCAAAAGTGAAAGGCAAGGCAAAGGGACAAGGCAAGGCAAAAGGGCAAGGCAAGGCAATATAGGAAGACAAAAGGGCAAGGCAAGTCAAAAGGGCAATGCAAAAGGGCAAGGCAAGGCAAAAAGGCAAGGCACTAGGGCAAGGCAAGGCAATAGGGCAAGGTAACACAAAAAGGCAAGGCAAGGCAAAAGGGCAAGATAAAAAAGCAAGGCAAAGCAAAAGGTCAAGGCAAGGCAAAAGGGCAAAGGAAGGCAAGACAAAAGGGCAAGGTAAGGAAAAAGGGCAAGGCAAGGCAAAAGGGTAAGGCAAAAGACCAACGCAAGGCTAAAGGGCAAAGCAAGGCAAAAGGGCAAGGCAAGGCCAAAGGGCAAGGCGAGAGGGCAAGGCAGGGCAATAGGGCAAGGCAAGGCAAAAAGGCAATGCAAAAGGGCAAGGCAAAAGAGCAAGGCAAAAGGTCAAGGCAAGGCAAAAGGACAAGGCAAGGCAAAAGGGAAGCCAAAAGGGCAAGGCAAGGTAATAGGGCAAGGCAACGCAAAAAGGCAAGGCAAGGCAAAAGGGTAAGGCAAAAGGGCAAGGCAATGCAAAAGGGCAAGGCAAAAGGGCAAGGGAAGACAAAAGGGCAAGGCAAGGCAAAAGGACAAGCATAGGCGAAAGGGCAAGGCAAGGCAAAAGGGCAAGGCAAAAGGGCAAGGAAAGGCAATATGGGAAGGCAACGCAAAAATGCAAGGCAAGGCAAAAGGGCAAGGTAAGGCAAAATGCAAGGTAAAAGGGCAAGGCAAGGCAAGGCAAAAGGGCAAAGCAAGCCAAGGCAAAAGAGCAAGACAAGGCAAACAGGCAAGGCAAAAGAGGAAGGCAAGGCTAAAGGGCAAGGCAAGGCTAAAGGGCAAGGCAAGGAAAAAGGGCAAGGCAAGAAAAAAGGGCAAGGCAAAAGGGCAAGGCATGGCAAAAGACAAGACAAAAGGACAAGGCAAAAGGGAAACGCAAGGCAAAAGAGCCAGGCAAAAGGACAAGGCAAAAGATCAAGGCAAGGCAAAAGGGCAAGGCAAGGCAAAAGAGCAAGGCAAAAGGGCAAGGCAAGGCAAAAGGACAAGGCAAGGCAAAAGGGCAAGGCAAGTGAAAAGGGCAAGGCAAGGCAAAAGGGCAAGGCAAGGAAAAAGGGCAAGGCAAGGGAAAAGGACAAGGCAAGGCAAAAGGGCAAGGTAAAAGGGCAAGGAAGGCAAGGCAAAAGGGCAAAGCAAGGCAAGGCAAAAGGGCAAGGAAAAAGCGCAAGGCAAGGCAAAAGGGCAAGGCAAGGCAAAAGGGCAAGGCAAAAGAGCAAGGCAAGGCAAAATGGCAAAGCAATTAAAAAAGGCAAGGCAAGGCAAAGGCCAAGGCAAAATGGCAAGGCAAAAGGGCAAGGCAAGGTAATATGGCAAGGCAAAATGCAAGGCAAGGCAAAAGGGCAGGGCCAAAGGACAAGGCAAGGCAAAAGGGCAAGGCAAAGCAAAAGGGCAAGGCAAGGCAAAAGGGCAAGGAGAGGCAAAACAACAAGGCAAGGCAAAAGGGCAATTGAAAAGGGCAAGGCAAGGCAAAAGGGCAAGGCAAGGCAAAATGGCAAGGCAAAAGGGCAAGATAAGGCAATAAGGGAAGGTAACGCAAAAAGGCAAGGCAAGGCAAAAGGGCAAGGTAAAAGGATAAGGCAAGGCAAAAGGTCAAGGCAAGGCAAAATGCAAGGTAAAAGAGCAAGGCAACGCCAGGCAAAAGGGCAAAGCAAGGCAAGGCAAAAGGGTAAGGCAAAAGAGCAAGGGAAGGCTAAAGGGCAAAGCAAGGGAAAAGGGCAAGGTAATAGGGCAAGGCAAGGTATAAGTGCTAGGCAAAGAAAAAGGGCAAGGCAAGGCAAAAGGGCAAAACTAGGCAAAAGGGCAAGGCAAGGAAAAATGGCAAGGCTAGACAATAGGGCAAGGCAAAAGTGTAAGGCAAGGCAAAAGGGCAAGGCAAGGAAAAATGGCAAGGTAAAAGGGCAAGGCAAGGTAAGGAAAAAGGGCAAAGCAAGGCAAGGCAAAAGGGCAAGGCAAGGCAAAAGGTCAAGGCAAGGCAAAAGGGCAAGGTAAAAGGGCAAGGCAAGGCAAAAGGGCAAGGCAAAGCAAGGGAAAAGGGCAAGGCAAGGCAGGAGGGCAAGACAAAAGAGCAAGGCAAGGCAAAAGGGCAAAGCAAGGCAAAAGGGCAAAGCAACGTAAAAGGGCAAAACAAGGCAAAAGGGCAAGGCAAGGCAAAAGGGCAAGGCAGGGCAATAGGGCAGGTCAAAAGGGCAAGGCAAGGCAAAAGGGCAAGGCAAGACGAAAGGGCAAGGCAAGGCAAAAGGGCAAGGGAAAAGAGCAAGGCGAGGCAAAAGGGCAATGCAAAAGGGCAAGGTAAGGCAAAAGGGCAAGGCAAGACAAGGCAAACGGTTAACGAAAGGCAAAAGGGCAAGGCAAGGAAAAAGGACAAGGCAAGGCCAAAGGAGAAGACAAAAGGGCAAGGCAAGGCAAAAGGGCAAGGCAAGGCAAAAGGGAAAGACAAAAGGGCAAGGCAAGGCAAAAGAGCAAGTGAAAACAAAAGGGCAAGGCAAAAGGGCAAGGCAAAAGGGCAAGGCAAGGCAAAAGGGGAAGGCAAGGCCAAAGGGCAAGGCAAAAGGGCAAGGCAAGGCAAAAGGGCATGGCAAGGAAAAAGGACAAGGCAAAAAGGCAAGGCAAGAGAGCAAGGCAAGGCAAAAGGGCAAAGGAAGGCAAAAGGGCAAGGCAAGGCAAAAGGACAAGGCAAAAGAGCAAGACAAGGCATAAGGGCAAGGCAAAAGTGCAAGGCAAGGCAAAGGGCAAGGCAAGGGTAAAAGGGGAAGGCAAGGCCAAAGGGCAAGGCAAACGGCAAGGCAAGGGAAAATGGCAAGGCAACGCAAAAACGTAAGGCAAGGCAAAAGGCCAAGGCAAAGGAAAAGGGCAAGGCAAAAGGGCAAGACAAGGCAAAAGGGCAAGGCAAAAGGGCAAGGCAAGGAAAAAGGACATGGCAAGGCCAAAGGGCAAGGAAAAAGGGCAAAGCAAGGCAAAAGGGCAAGGCAAGGCAAAAGTGCAAGGCAAAAGGGCAAGGCAAAAGTTCAAGGCAAAGCAAATGAGCAAGGCAAAAGGGTAAGGCAAGGCAAAAGGGGAATACAAGGCAATAGGGCAAGGCAAGGCAAAAGGTGAAGGCAAAAGGACAAGGCAAAAGGACAAGGCAAGGCAAGGGAAAAGGGTAGGGCAAGGCAAAAGGGCTAGGCAAAAAAGCAAGGCAAGGCAAAAGGGCAAGGCAAGGCAAAAGGGCAAGGAAAAAAGACAAGGCAAAAGGGCAAGTCAAAAGGGCAAGTCAAGGCAAAAAAGCAAGGGAAGGCTGTAGGGCAAGGCAAAAGGGCAAGGTAAGGCAAAAGGGCAAGGCAAAGGGCAAAGAAAGGCAAAAGGTCAAGGTAAAAGGGCAAGGCAAGGCAAGGCAAAAGGGCAAGGTAAAGCAAGAGAAAATGTCAAGGCAAGGCAAAAGGACAAGACGAAAGAGCAAGGAAAGGCAAAAGGGCAAAGCAAGGCAAAAGGGCAAGGCAACGCAAAAGGGCAAGGCAACGCAAAAGGGCAAGGCAAGGCAATAGGGCAAGTCAAATGGGCAAGGCAAGGCAAAAGGGCAAGGCAAGGCAAAAGGACAAGGCAAGTCAAAAGGGCAAGATAAAAGGGGAAGGGAAAAGGGCAAGGCAAGGCAAAAGGGCAAGGCAAGGAAAAAGGGCAAGGGAAAAGGACAAGGGAAGGCAAAAGGGCAAGGCAAGGAAAAAGGGCAAGGCAAAAGAGCAAGGGAAGGCATAAGAGCACGGCAAAAGTGCAAGGCAAGGCAAAAGGGCAAGGCAAAAGGGCAAGGCAAGGCAAAAGGACAAGGCAAGGCAAAAGGGCAAGGCAAGTGAAAAGGGCAAGGCAAGGCAAAAGGGCAAGGTAAGGAAAAAGGGCAAGGCAAGGGAAAAGGACAAGGCAAGGCAAAAGGGCAAGGTAAAAGGGCAAGGAAGGCAAGGCAAAAGGGCAAAGCAAGGCAATGCAAAAGGGCAAGGAAAAAGCGCAAGGCAAGGCAAAAGGGCAAGGCAAGGCAAAAGGGCAAGGCAAAAGAGCAAGGCAAGGCAAAATGGCAAAGCAAGTAAAAAAAGCAAGGCAAGGCAAAGGCCAAGGCAAAATGGCAAGGCAAAAGGGCAAGGCAAGGTAATAGGGCAAGGCAAAATGCAAGGCAAGGCAAAAGGGCAGGGCCAAAGGACAAGGCAAGGCAAAAGGGCAAGGCAAAGCAAAAGGGCAAGGCAAGGCAAAAGGGCAAGGAGAGGCAAAACAACAAGGCAAGGCAAAAGGGCAATTGAAAAGGGCAAGGCAAGGCAAAAGGGCAAGGCAAGGCAAAAGGGCAAGGCAAGGCAAAATGGCAAGGCAAAGCAAAAGGGCAAGGCAAAAGGGCAAGGCAAGTCAAAAGGGCAAGGTAAAAGGGCAAGGCCGAGGCAAGGCAAAAGGGCAAGGCAAGGCAAGGCAAAAGGGCGAGGCAAGGAACAAGGGGAGGGAAAAAGGGCAAGGCAAAAGGGCAAGGCAAGGAAAAAGGGCAAGGCAAGGCAAAAGAGCAAGACAAGGCAAAAGTGCAAGGCAAAATGGCAAGACAAAAGGTCAAGGCAAAGCAAAAAAGCAAGGCAAAAGAGCAAGGCAAGGCAAAAGGGTAAGGCAATGAAAAAGGGCAAGGCAAGGCAAAAGGGCAAGGCAAAGCAAAAGGGCAAGGCAAAAGGGCAAGGCAAGGCAAAAGGGCAAGGTAAAAGGGCAAGGCAAGGCAAAAGGTCAGTGCAAGTCAAAGAGGCAAGGCAAGGGAAAAGGGCAAGGCAAAAGCGCAAGGCAAGGCAAAAGGACAAGGCAAGGCCAAAGGGCAAGGCAAAGAGCAAGGCAAGGCAAAATGGCAAAGCAAGTAAAAAAGGCAAGGCAAGGCAAAAGGGCAAGGCAAAAGGGCAAGGCAAAAGGGCAAGGCAAAATGCCAAGGCAAGGCAAAAGGGCACGGCAAGGCAAAACAGCACTGCAAAAAGGCAAGGCAAAAGGGCAAGACAAGGCAAAAGGGCAATGCAAAAGGGCAAGGCAAGGCAAAAGGGAAAGGTAAGGCAAAAAGGCAAGGCAAGTAATAAGGACATGCCAAGGCCAAAGGACAAGGCAAAAGGGCAAGGGAAGGCAAAAGGGCAAGGCAAGGCAAAAGTGCAAGGGAAAAGGGCAAGGCAAAAGGTCAAAGCAAAGCAAATGGGCAAGGCAAGGCAAAAGGGCAAACAAAAGGGCAAGGGAAGGCAAAACGGCAAAGGGGAAGGCAAAAGGGAAAGGCAAGGCAGAAGGGCAAGGTAAAAGTAGCAGGCAAGGCAAAAAGGCAAGGCAAGGTAAAAGGGCAAGGCAAAAGGGCAATGCAAGGCAAAAGGACAAGGCAAGGCAATAGGACAAGGCAAAAAAGCAAGAAAAGTGAAAAGTGCAAAGCAATGCAAAATGCCAAGGCAAGGCAAAGGGGCAAGGCAAAAAAGCAAGGCAAGGGAAAAGGGCAAGGCAAGGCCAAAGGACAAGGCAAAAGCGCAAGGCAAGGGAAAAGGGCAAGGCAAGGCAAAAGAGCAAGGCAAATGGGCAAGGCAAAAGGTCAAGGCAAGGCAAAAGGACATGGCAAGGCAAAAGGGCAAGGCAAGTGAAAAGGGCAAGGCAAAAGGACAAGGCAAGGCAAAAGGGCAAGGCAAGGCAAAAGGGCAATGCAAAAGGGCAAGGCAAGGCAAAAGGGCAAGGCAAGGCAAAAGAGTAAGTGAAAACAAAAGGGCAAGGCAAAAGGGCAAGGCAAGGCAAAAGGGCAAGGCAAGGCCAAAGGGCAAGGCAAAAGGGCAAGGCAAGGCAAAAGGGCATGGAAAGCAAAAAGGACAAGGCAAAAGGGCAAGGCAAAAGGGCAAGGCAGGGTAATAGGGCAAGGCAAAAAGGCAAAGCAAGGCAAATGGGCAAGGCAAAAAAGCAAGGCAAGGCAAAAGGGCAAGGCAAGGCAAGGGAAAATGGCAAGGCAAGGCAAAAGGGCAAGGCAAAAGGGCAAGGCAAGGCAAAAGGGCAAGGCAAGGCAAAAGGGCAAGGCAAAAGGGCAAGACAAGGCAAAAGGGCAAGGTAAAAGTGGCAGGCAAGGCAAAAATGCAAGGCAAGGTAAAAGGGCAAGGCAAAAGTGCAATGCAAGGCAAAAGGGCAAGGCAAGGCAATAGGACAAGGCAAAAAAGCAAGACAAGTTAAAAGTGCAAAGCAAGGCAAAAGGGCAAGGCAAAATGCCAAGGCAAGGCAAAGGGGCAAGGCAAAAAGGCAAGGCAAGGGAAAAGGGCAAGGCAAGGCCAAAGGGCAAGGCAAAAGCGCAAGGCAAGGGAAAAGGGCAAGGCAAGGCAAAAGAGCAAGGCAAAAGGGCAAGGCAAAAGGGCAAGGCAAGGCAAAAGGACATGGCAAGGCAAAAGGGCAAGGCAAGTGAAAAGGTCAAGGCAAAAGGACAAGGCAAGACAAAAGGGCACGGCAAGGCAAAAGGGGAAGGCAAAAGGGCAAGGCAAGGCAAAAGGGCAAGGGAAGGCAAAAGGGCAAGGGAAGGCAAAAGGGCAAGGCAAAAGGGCAAGGGAAGGAAAAACGGCAAAGGGGAAGGCAAAAGGGCAAGGCAAGGCTAAAGGGCAAGGTAAAAGTGCCAGGCAAGGCAAAAAGGCAAGGCAAGGCAATAGGGCAAGGCAAGGGAAAAGGGCAAGGCAAGGCAAAAGGGCAAGGCAAGGCAAAAGGGCAAGGCAAGGGAAAAGGGCAAGGCAAGGCAAAAGGGCAAGGCAAAAGGGCAAGGCAAGGCAAAAGGACAAGGAGAGGTAAAAGGGCAAGGCAAGGCAAAAGGGCAATGCAAAAGGGCAAGGCAAGGCAAAAGGGCAATTGAAAAGGGCAAGGCAAGGCAAAAGGGCAAGGCAAGGCAAAAGGGCAAGGCAAGGCAAAATGGCAAGGCAAGGCAAAAGGGCAAGGTAAAAGGGCAAGGCAGGGCAAGGAAAAAGGGCAAAGCAAGGCTAGGCAAAAGGGCAAGGCAAGGCAAAATGGCAAGGCAAAAGGGCAAGGCAAGGCAAAAGGGCAAGGCAAGGCAAAAGGGCAATGCAAAAGAGCAAGGCAAGGCAAAAGGGCAAGGCAAGTGAAAAGGGCAAGGCAAAAGGGCAAGGCAAGGTAGAAGGGCAAGGCAAAAGGGTAAGGCAAGGCAAAAGGTCAATGCAAGGCAAAGAGGCAAGGCAAGGCAAAAGGGCAAGGCAAAAGCACAAGGCAAGGCAAAAGGGCAAGGCAAGGCAAAACGGCAAGGCAAAAGAGCAAGGCAAGGCAAAATGGGAAAGCAAGTAAAAAAGGCAAGGCAAGGCAAAAGGCAAGGCAAAATGGCAATGCAAAAGGGCAAGACAAGGTAATAGGGCAAGGCAAAATGCAAGGCAAGGCAAAAGGGCAAGGCCAAAGGGCAAGGCAAGGCAAAAGGGCAAGGCAAAGCAAAAGGGCAAGGCAAAAGGGCAAGGCAAGTCAAAAGGGCAAGGTAAAAGGGCAAGGCCGAGGCAAGGCAAAAGGGCAAGGCAAGGCAAGGCAAAAGGGCAAGGCAAGGAACAAGGGGAGGGAAAAAGGGCAAGGCAAAAGGGCAAGGCAAGTCAAAAGGGCAAGGCAAGGCAAAAGAGCAAGACAAGGCAAAAGTGCAAGGCAAAATGGCAAGACAAAAGGTCAAGGCAAAGCAAAAAAGCAAGGCAAAAGAGCAAGGCAAGGCAAAAGGGTAAGACAATGAAAAAGGGCAAGGCAAGGCAAAAGGGCAATGCAAAAGGACAAGGCAAGGAAAAAGAACAAGGCAAAAGTGCGTGCAATCACATATTCTGACGGACGTCTTTTGTGCCACAGCGGCACGAACGTATTTGCGTTCAAGCACGTATCAGAAACAATGTGTGGACCGAGGATCTGTTGGCATTTCCTCCGTACGGCTTGCTTCGTGGTAGCTTACTTGCCGATCGCAGGCTCAGCGGTTTCTATACACGACTCGGTATAGGGAGAGAAAGAGAGAGCATCGGAAAACTTGCGTTTTCTGCGCTGGAACCTAGTTGCTACGCCTTCTGTTTGTCCACGTGAACACACACGATTCCCCACTGAAAACCAAGCAGAAACCTTTCCACATGCTCCCGGCTATGTGCACCCACCAACTCGTGCACGCGAGCGCAGCTAGAGAAAAGCACCTACCTTTTCACACACTGATGCGTAAGCAAACTCCTGGCCACACACATGCACATATCCGCAAGCGCGCCCACTCCCATCTATGGACAGAAAGACGTACGCGAAACGTACTGACATGCGTGAGGACAAACACGTCCGTTGATGGCTGGGGTACCGCATCACGCATACGTGGCTGCACGAGAATATTCTTTTGGAGGGTACCTGCAGATATGTCCCTGTACTTGGACGACCGTGTGCATGAAAGCATGTGTGTCTACAAACGATTGTCTGTCCACATGCGTGTGCCTTGATGCAGGCTCCACTCGTGCTTAAGCTGGAGTGAGTGCACAGCTGCGCCGTTTATTGGCAAGGTTCCGCCTGTTGCACGACGTTGCCCAGTCCTGCTTTTCTCACACGGACAGATGCAAGGGAGCTCTGCTAGTAAAGGAGCAAAGACAGTCGTAGGCAGAAGTGAATGCTGCTCCGAGCTACTTGTCACCTATGGCAAATGCTTCACAGTGGCCCGAGGAAAGGCGCTCAGCAGTCAATCTGCAAGAGAAACGAAACAGATTATGCCTTAACGCGAAAGAGCAGCAGGACGTCTCTGCGCAAGTTTGTCCCTGATCTATATCTGAGAGCAAACACTTGTGTGTTTGTCGGAGAGATTTTCTCTTGCCTGTAAGTGTCTGGGAGTTTGGCGCAGGTCAGTGTGGCTTGTTCGATAATCAACGTCTAGGATACCTGCAGAGTGGACCCTGTTGGTGTGGGGACAGTGTGCCTGTAAGTCAGTCTGTGTTCGTTAGTGCCTGCTGTATCTATCTGTTGCTCCACACAAGCGTGTGGGTCCATGTCTTTTTCTCCACAAGCTTGTGTGTTGGTTTCGTCGCACATGTGCGTCTGTGCTAGTGTTGAGCCCAGCGGAGTGTGTCTCTTGACACTTGGTGTGCTGTGTTACACACAGGCACAGCCATGACTGCTCCAGTGAACAGAGACCAGGGAAATCATCTAGGCAGAGTCAACAAAGGAAAACCGAAGAGGGATTGACGTGTGCTCGACAGAGACGGAGTCCCTGCGCTGACATTTCTCAGTAACACGAGAAGAAAGCTGAGCTGTAGATCGACCGGAGAAATGCTTCCCTAGGCGACATTTAGCGAATGAATTGCAGTGTGCGAGGCTTTCGGGATTGTGCCTGAAAAGTGCGAAAACCAGCGGGGCCTGTGCTCAAAAGCGGGTGGCTATGTGACTGCATTGATGCACGTTCGCATGTCTGCGAGTGTATAGACGGCTGTTTCATGTTCACACAAAGGCACCTGGTCGCGTTTTTCTTCTGTGCGTGCACACGCGATACCGTTGTCTCTTCCGAACTGACGTAGCTCGCTGCAGGCGAAACGACGTTGCAAAACGCGTCTGCCTATATTTTGGTAAACAACCGAGTGTGCGTGTTCCGACAGTGGCATTTCCGCAGACGACTCCACAGACCCAGCTCAGGTATGTTCACTCACCACCACGTGCATGCACAGGCAGTTACAGAAAACTTTGCGCACACTGATATATAAGCATAGGCGTGGCCATGCACACGCATACTTCTGCAAGCACGCCCTCTCACCTCTCTTAGCCAGGACAGCCCGCAGCGGTGGGACAGGAACACACGGCCAGGGGCTCGTCCCGTCTCAGGGCTGTTTCCGCAGTCGCTGTGAGTTGCTCCGTGAGCTGGAACCAACCTCCTGATGTCCCGGCCCTTTGTTCCCGGCTTTCCCAGGGCAGCTCAGTGGGCTGGGTCACACAAACTGTTCTCTGCTGGCACCACCCAGCCCGGTCACCTGTGTCTGTGGTTGTGGGGCCACCCCACGCGCTCCCTGGAAAACGGACAGCACAGCACTGAGAGGGGGCGTTCAGGAGACTCTGCGCTTTTTGGTTCGTTTTTTTGTTGTTTATTTTTTTTTCTTTTCTCTTTTGTTGTTTTGATCATTAGCTTCCTGTTGTTGGTTGTTTTTTTTTTTTTAAGCTGTTACTCTATGTAGCTCATCGATGGTGCTTATAGAGTATGGATAAATCTACCCTGCTTCCTCACAGATGACAATCTTGCTTTACAACAAGTGATCGAATCTGCTAAAGAAAAGTTCAACCACCTCCTGTATAGTAAAGGATAAAAGAAAGTATGGATTTTTTGTTGCATCTAATCCATAATGCAAGTACCAATTAAAAATACATTAGCAGTGGGTTCCTTCAAATATTCACTGTGAAGGTAGTTCCTGGCACGATTATATTAGCGTTCTTACTATTTTACAGGAGAAACACAGGGCACAGCGGATTTAGCTCACGTGCAGCGCAATGATCACACGGGTGCGGTGAACCGGGTGAAAGGCCCTAGAGAAGGAAAATCAGGCTCCGTGTGCAGAGACAAAACAGAAACCATTTTCAAACTGTTTAATTTTAAAAAGCTACAACGGGTATAAAGTAGAAAAAAAGAGCAGTGAATGCGTATAATGACACAATTAGATGGTTTTTCAGTTCCATGATGTGCTCTTTTACTAAAAAGTGTCTGCTGGAGTGGATATGCTGGACACAAACAGGCAGGTGCCTGGTGTTGTGCCCATGGTGATTCATCCACTGTGGTCGTGGGTGTCAGGCCTTGATACAACAGACACAAAACCTTGGGAAGGAGTTGATCACAGTAAAACACTTACAGAAAATGAGCTAGCAGACTTGATTTAGCATTTATTTAAAAATACACGTGGCTACTGTCTTTTTTGCCGTTTAGCTAGGATGGGCTTTGATATCTCTATTAATTCTAAGTACAATACCATGACAAAAATTAGGGGGGAAAGCTTTATTTTTACAATGGTAAATACAGTCTAAATAATAATTTGGGAAAAAGATAAAGGGGTGTAGCAAATAAGGCACAGACTCTCTTTAAGATATAGAGAGACATTTAATACAAACTCGGGTTGCCATTTGAAACATCGGGTACCTCTGTCCTTGATATACCGATCCCTCTGTCCCTGATGGTTCACATCCCATACAGTCTTTGCTGCTTGTGTTATTCCACCAGCGCTTGTTCTCACACTGTGACTCTTGCAGTTTCTCACAGGGCTGGTGTCACAACCCTGCCACATCTCCCCCTTCTTTGTTTAACAATTGCACAGCCATAGCAGCGTGTAACTGCACAGCCATTGCACGATTAAAGCTTTTTCAATCATTTGTTGTACACAAGATAAGATACATGGTATACAAATCAATAAGTAAAAGACTCCACATATAAACATTCTAAGCAGCGGGTTAAAGAAGGGCCGTGTTTCGCAATTTTTGTGGCGCCCATAACTGTTTCAGAATCACTACTTAATATTCCCTGCATAGTGTTTAATACAGAATAATGAGCTCCTAGTCAACTCAGAACTCTATTTCTCTGTTCTCCAAGTCAGGATCTATATCAATATACCTTTGAGCTGTCTGTTTAAGACGGTGTAAAAACTCAGTGGGAGATTCCTCACAATCCTGTTTAATCTCAAAAGGTTTTGGCATATTTACAGCTTTAGGCACAGTGTGTCTAATCCCGTATGAAATGCACTGGTGATACCAATTCAGCCTGTTCCCCAATATAAGGCTATTAGGATGCCACCCTGGATTGACGGAGGGACAATTTTGATCTCATGTTCTCTGTGTATTCTACACCAATATCTGTTCTTCAGCAAACCTTTTACTGGTTTCAATTTCTTTCCCTGATTATCCTTTTTCAAAACAAATGGATCTGAAGAGGATGAATACAATGCGTATGCAACATTATGTATTGTAGGCAATATATGATTTAAAATATATATCTTATTATATATTGCATGTAATGTATTACTAATACTACACATTGCAAAGACGCAAATGAAGACCCAAGGCCCTGGTTTCACCACACGTCTTCTGTAGACAGTATGCAAACCTAACCAAACAATAAAAGTGCCTTATCTCATTGATGGGGCTTTAGCCACGTCCCGAGCTGGTCCAACGATCTGTGGTCCCTTCCAGCAATTCCCCGGTGCCGGCACAAGGTCCCAGAGATCCTGGGGTCCACGGGAGGTCAGGCAGATTATCCCATCCTCGTCGCCAGAAAATGATACCAAAAAGTCAGCAAACAGGCTCTCTAACACTATTTTGTAAGTGTTAAAAAGCAGGCACTTTTATTACAGCGCACTGGGCACTCGGGGGATCGCTCCTCTAATTGGGCGTGCGTTACGCTTTCCTCTGTCTTTACATATCGTGGAACTCCTAAACCAGCAAAACGTTTCAACCAGTGTTTACAGATGTCACGTGCTCTTTCACCAGCACGTGCAGTAGCAACAAGAAATCCGAAATGAGAGTCTACAGAAACATGTACGTATTTACCCAATTCAGAACAATGCGTTACATCAGCTGGCCGTATTTCATTGGCAGTAACCCCTCCTGGATTAACACCCTCTGTGGATGGCACGGGTGCCAACTGTTGGCAATCAGGACAGGACATAAGAACGCTCCTGGCCTGATCCATTCTAATTTAAAATTGTCGTTTTAACGACTTTGCACTCTGGTGAAAGAATTTATGTGATAATTCAGCTTGCTCCAAGGCTTTAGGCACAGTGAGTGGCACAGCTTGTGCATCGGCCCTCCTATTGCCTTCCGCAAGTGGTCCTGGAACGGCCACTGCGAGAGCGGTGTGCATTGCATAATAACCGTGATGTCTATGATTTATTAGAAACCATAGCATTCTCAATTCAGCCATCGAAAGAGGATTATCCTTTTCCTTAAGAAAAAAAGCTTCCAGACAGTTAAGTATGCCAGCTGCATAATATGAGTCAGTTACAAGATTCAAAGATCTGTTACAGAACACCTCAAAAGCGATCCTAACAGCTGTTAGCTCAAGAACTTGTTTGACCCTTGGTCTCCTTTTCTACCTTGTGTTTGCAGCACAGGGTATCGGAGTTTAGCCATGTAATTACAACTTTACGTGAGCGACCAGAGGCATCAGTAAATACAGTCTTGTCGCTTACTGGTCGTTGTTGACAGCAGCATTTGCTGTGCAATAGTAAATTATCAATTTCAGCCCAGAGTTTATGCTGAGGGTAATAAACTGATATGTTCCCTGCATATGTTGCCAATGCAATCTGGAAATTCACATCTTCAGTTAATAACCGTTGCAAATTCTCTTTTGTTGGGTGAATCCCACAAACCATCATTTGCCAAAAGCGTTCACCGTAGTGTACATGCAGGGGCTTTGTTATCAGTCACCCCTTTCTCTGCTACTTCATCCGTGGTTAGTGCATTTTTGCCTGATAGATCTACAAGATCCCCCTCCTTCCCTGGCAAGGGAGGAGCAGAAGGTTCACAGTTAGTTGTGACCTGTGCAGCTGCTTCCTTCTAAGGTGCTTTTAAAGTAGTCATAATTTTTCCCCAAGTAGATAAATGTTCGCAAGCAGCTTTATCTGCAGTCGCGCTGCCTGTTCATATAATTCTTGTTCAACTTGGTGCCATGCCTCCAACTGAAATGTACCGCTTGTAAGAAAGACTGGCACGTGATTAGCAATCCTTTCTTATAAAGTCACTAATTGGACTACTGGTACATCGTGACTTTGCTTTCTTAATAAACATCGAAGAACATCTAGGGTTTGTTTGCTTCACGGGAAAACTTCCCTCCCATGGTTCCTGGTTCCTGGTCTGAGGCCTCCGTGTCCAGCAGGAGAGCAAGAGAGCAAGAGTCAAGCAGCCTACGTGTCTTACTTGACTTTGTACAACCTTGAGTGAAACAAAAGAAAGACTGTCTAGTGAAAAAAAAGAGTCAGCAAGTCAGCTATAATATAGATACATTTTGCTTAATATTAGAGCTTGTGCAGAAATGTATAATCCAATCGACTATTAGTTTGCGGCAAGTGAACAGTAGCAATTGCGCAATTACAGGGGGTGAGCTACGGTGCTAATGGCCGCTGCTTCTTCTTTCCCACTACCATATCCTCCTTCCTTAACCTGAGCCCCATATCCTATCAAGGCAAAAGGTGAAAGCAAAGCAAGGCCATGTAAAAGGGCAAAGCAAGGCAAAGGAAGAAGGCAAGGAAAGACAAGGCAAAATTGCAAGGCAAGGCAAGGCAAGGCACTGCAAAAGTGCGATGCAAGACAAGGCAAGGCAAAAGGTCACGGCAAAACAAGACAAAGGAAGAAAAAAACCCAAGGCAAGGCAAGGCAGGGGAAAAGGGCAAGGCAAGGGGAAATGGCTAGGCAATGCAAAGCAAGGTAAAAGGGCAAAGCAACGCAAGGCAAAATGGTAAGGCAAAGAAAGGCAAGGAAAAAAAGGAAGGCAAAGCAAGGCAAAAGGGTAAGGCAAGGCAAAAGGGCAGGGTAAAAGGGCAAGGCAAGGCAAGGCAAAAGGGCAAGGAAAGGCAAAAGGGCAGGGTAAAAGGGCAAGGCAAGGCAAAAGGGCAAAGCAAGGCAAGGCAAAACAGCAAGACAAGGCAAAAGGGCAAGGCAAGGCAAAAGGGCAAGGCAAGGCAACAGGGCAAGGCAAAAGGGCAAGGCAAGGCAAAAGGGCAAGGCAAGTGAAAAGGACAAGGCAAAAGGGCAAGGCAATGCAGAAGGGCAAGGCAAAAGGGCAAGGCAAAAGGGCAAGGCAAGGCAAAAAGGGCAAGACAAGTCAAAAGGGCAAGGCAAGGCCAAAGTACAACTCAAAAGAGCAAGGCAAGGCAAAAGGGCAAGGCAAAAGGGCAAGGCAAGACAAAAGGACAAGGCAAAAGGGCAAAGCAAGGCAAAAGGGCAAGGCAAAAAGGCAAGGCAAGGGAAAAGGGAAAGGCAAGGCAAAAGGGCAAGGCAAAAGGGGAAGGCAAGGCAAAAGGGCAAGGCAAGGCAAAAGGGTAAGGCAAGTGAAAAGGGCAAGGCAAAAGGGCAAGGCAAGGCAAAAGGGCAAGGAGAGGAAAAAGGGCAACGCAAGGACAAAAGACAAGGCAAAAGAGCAAGGCAATGCAAAAGTGCAAGGCAAGGCAAAAGGGCAAGGCAAGGCAAAAGGGCAAGGCAAAAAAGCAAGGCAAGGCAAAAGGGCAAGGCAAGGGAAAAGGGCAAGGCAAGGGAAAAGGGCAAGGCAAGGCAATAGGGCAAGGCAAAAGGGCAATGCAAAAGGGCAAGGCAAGGCAAAAGGGCAAGCCAAAAGGGCAAGGCAAGGCAATAGTGCAAGGCATCGAAAAAAGGCAAGTCAAGGCAAAAGGGCAAGGTAAAAGGGCAAGGCAAGGCAAAAGGTAAAGGCAAGGCAAATGGGCAAGGCAAGGCAAAAGGGCAAACAAAAGGACAAGGGAAGGCAAAACGGCAAACGGGAAGGCAAAAGGGCAAGGTAAGGCAAAAGGGCAAGGCAAGACAAAAGAACAAGGCAAAAGTGCAAGGCAAGGCAAAAGGTCAGTGCAAGTCAAAGGGGCAAGGCAAGGCAAAAGGGCAAGGCAAAAGCGCAAGGCAAGGCAAAAGGGCAAGGCAAGGCAAAAGGGCAAGGCTAAAGGGCAAGGCAAGGCAAAAGGGCAACGCAAGCAAATAGGGCAAGGCAAAAGGGCAAGGCAAGGTAAAAGGGCAAGGCAAAAGGGCAAGGCAAAAGGGCAAGGCAAGGCAAAAGGGCAAGGCAAGGCCAAAGGGCTAGGCAAGGCAAAAGGGCAAGGCAAAAGGGCAAGGAAAGGCAAAAGGGCAACGCAAGCAAATACGGCAAGGCAAAAGGGCAAGGCAAGGCAAAAGGGCAAGGCAAAAGGGCAAGGCAAAAGGGCAAGACAAGGCAAAAGGTCAAGGGAAGGGAAAAGGGCAAAACAAGGCAAAATGGTAAGGCAAGTGAAAAGGGCAAGACAAAAGGGCAAGGCAAAAGGGCAAGGCAAATGGGCAAGGCTAGGGAGAAGGGCAAGGCAAGGGAAAAGGACAAGGCAAGGCCAAAGGGCAAGGCAAAAGGGCAAGGCAAGACAAAATGGCAAGGCAAGGAAAAAGGGCAAGGCAAAAGGGCAAGGCAAGGCAAAAGGGCAAGGCAAGGGAAAAGGGCAAGACAAAAAGACAAGGCAAAAGGACAAGGCAAGGCAAAAGGTCAAGGCAAGGCAAAAGGGCAAGGCAAGGCAAAAGGGCAAGGCAAAGCAAAAGGACAAGGCAAAAGGGCAAGGCAATGCAAAAGTGCAAGGCAAGGCAAAAAGACAAGGCAAGGCAAAATGGCAAGGCAACGCAAAAGGGCAAGGCAAAAGGGCAAGGCAAAAGGGCAAGGCAAAAGGACAAGGCAAGGCAAAAGGGCAAGGCAAGGCAAAAGGTCAAGGCAAGGCCAAAGGGCAAGGCAAAAGGGCAAGGCAGGCAAAAGGGGAAGATAAAAGGGCAAGGCAAGTCAAAAGGGCAAGGCAAGGCAAAAGGGCAAGGCAAGGCAAAAGGGCAAGGTAAAAGGTCAAGGCAAGACAAAAGGGCAAGGCAAGGTAAAACGCAAGGTAAAAGGACAAGGCAAGGCAAGGCAAAAGGGCAAAGCAACGCAAAGCAAAATGGCAAGGCAAGGCAAAAGGGCAAGGCAAAAGAGCAAGTTAAGGCTAAAGGGCAAAGGAAGGCAAAAGGGCAAGGCAAGGCCAAAGGGCAAGGCAAGGCAATAGGGCAAGGCAAAAGGGCAAGGCAAAAGGGTAACGCAAAAGGGCAAGGCAAGGCAAAATTGCAACGCAAAATGGCAAGGCAAGGCAAAAGGGCAATGCAAGGAAAAAGGGCAATGCAAAAGGGCAAGGCAAGGCAAAAGGGCAAACAAAAGGGCAAGAGAAGGCAAAACGGCAAAGGGGAAGGCAAAAGGGCAAGGCAAGGCAAAAGGACAAGGTAAAAGGGCAAGGCAAGGCAAAAGGGCAAGGCAAGGCAAATGGGCAAGGCAAAAGGGCAAGGCAAGGCAAAAGGGCAACGCAAGCCAATAGGGCAAGGCAAAAGGGCAAGGCAAAAGGGCAAGGGAAAAGGGCAAGGCAAGGCAGAAGGGCAAAGCAAGGGAAAAGGGCAAGGCAAGGCCAAAGGGCAAGGCAAAAGGGCAAGGAAAGAAAAAAGGGTAAGGCAAGACAAAAGGGCAAGGCAAGGCAAAAGGGCAACGCAAAAGGGCAAGGCAAGGCCAAAGGGGAAGGCAAGTGAAAAGGGCAAGGCAAAAGGGCAAGGCAAGGCAAAAGGGCAAGGCAAGGCAAAAGGACAATGCAAAAGAGCAAGGCAAGGCAAAAGGGCAAGGCAAGTGAAAAGGGCAAGGCAAAAGGACAAAGCAAGGCAAAAGCGCAAGGCAAGGCGAAAGGGCAAGGAGAGGCAAAAGGCAAGGCAAGGCCAAAAGACAAGGCAAAAGGGCAAGGCAATGCAAAAGTGCAAGGCAAGGCAAAACGGCAAGGCAAGGCAAAATGGCAAGGCAACGCAAAAGGCAAGGCAAAAGGGCAAGGCAAAAGGGCAAGACAAGGCAAAAGGACATGGCAAGGCAAAAGGGCAAGGCAAGTGAAAAGGTCAAGGCAAAAGGGCAAAGCAAGGCAAAAGGGCAAGGCAAGGCAAAAGGACAAGGCAAGGCAAAAGGGCAAGGCAAGGGCAAAGGGCAAGACAACGCAAAAAGGCAAGTCAAGGCAAAAGGGCAAGGTAAAAGGGCAAGGCAAGGCAAAAGGTCAAGGCAAGGTAAAAGGACAAGGCAAGGAAAAAGGGCAAGGCAAAAGGGCAAGGCAAGGCAAAAGGGCAAACAGAAGGGCGAGGGTAGGCAAAACGGCAAACGGGAAGGCAAAAGGGCAAGGCAAGGCGAAAGGGCAAGACAAGGCAAAAGGTGAAGGCAAAAGTCCCAGGCAAGGCAAAAAGGCAAGGCAAGGCAAAAGGGCAAGGGAAAAGGGCAATGCAAGGCAAAAAGGCAAGGCAAGGCAATAGCACAAGGCAAAAGGGCAAGGCAAGGCAAAAGGGCAAGGCAAGGCAAAAGGTGAAGGCAAAAGTGCCAGGCAAGGCAAAAAGGCAAGGCAAGGCAAAAGGGCAAGGCAAAAGGGCAATGCAAGGCAAAAAGGCAAGGCAAGGCAATAGCACAAGGCAAAAGGGCAAGGCAAGGCAAAAGTGCAAGGAAAGGCAAAAGGGCAAGGCAAAAGGGCAAGGCAAGGCAAAAGGGCAACGCAAGCCAATAGGGCAAGGCAAAAGGGCAAGGTAAGGTAAAAGGGCAAGGCAAAAGGGCAAGGCAAAAGGGCAAGGCAAGGCAAAAGGCAAGGCAAGGGAAAAGGGCAAGGCAAGGCAAAAGGGCAAGGCAAGGCAAAAGGACAAGGCAAAAGAGCAAAGCAAGGCAAAAGGGCAAGGCAAGGCAAAAGGGCAAGGCAAGTGGGCAAGGCAACGCAGAAGGGCAAGGCAAAAGGGCAAGGCAAGGCAATAGGACAATGCAAAAGGGCAAGGCAAGGCAAAAGGGCAAGCCAAAAGGGCTGGCAAGGCAATAGGGCAAGGCAACGCAAAAAGGCAAGACAAGGCAAAAGGGCAAGGTAAAAGGGCAAGGCAAGGCAAGAGGTCAAGGCAAGGCAAAAGGGAAGGCAAGGATAAAGGGCAAGGCAAAAGGGCAAGGCAAGGCAGTGGGTGAGCAATTGGCTGATGGGCCGGGCTCAAACGCAAGTGTATTGGGTGATACAAATTGTGAGCTGGTGTGACAGAGAGGCAGGCATTGTTAGGAATAAATTCCATGCGAAGAGAGGGAAGCGTGTATTTTTTCCGAAATGCTAGAAAAAGCAAGCAACAAAACGGAGGCAGGGGAAAGGAGGTGGAAGAAGAGAGAAGTAAACATTGACAAGAAAGCAAGTACTGGCTGCCCGTCTCTAATTCAAGTTATCTGGTAGCTTGAGTCAGTGCTTTTCCAGGCTCGTACAGCAGAAGCCCAACCTGGAATTTTGCAGTAAACCTGCTCAAACACCATCCTTAGGTGTGGAAGGCGTCCTGCATGCTTTCCAAAAAATCCAAATCCTTTAAACACCCAATGCTTCAAAAATACATAGTGAGTCAGACAAATGCCTTGTCAAGCAAATGTTGGTCTTGGCAGGCAATCCTGTCATTTTATAATACCACTTCAAGTAGTTTTAAAGTGCAGTTGTTCAGAGAGAACGAGTGAGTAGGGAGACCTTTGCAAATATCTCACATGACTGTGAAATAGTGAAGGGAGAGGAATGAGCCATCTCTCACAGGACCCAGGCTTGTGAGGAGGTGGAAAAGGGAAAAGCTAAGTAAGCCCGATTTTGGGGCCCAGTTCAGCAGAATGAATAAACTAAGCATTTCACCTAGTCCTCTGCAACCTTCATGCCTTAAAAGTTGGGGGAAAGCAACAATTCAACATACCCACACTAAAAGAGGGTTGATTTGCTGTTTAAAGAAAGTATTTTCAAGACAGTTCTGAGGGAATCAAAGCCTTAGGTGAGGAAAGCAAGAATAGAAGAGGGAGGAAGGGAAAAAAAGATTTCCTGAGATTATTCTACATGTCTGAAATTTGCCTATGATAGATGATACTTGTGGAATAACAGATATTGTTGTTCCAGGAGAAGCTGCAGATATTTGGGCTTTTTCTTAATTGTGAGAAAAAGACAAATGCAGTCAAAATATATTTTTGTTTATATTTAAAATCACATTTCAGTAGAAACTCAGACAAAATACATAGTTATTTTACTGATGGCCATGCCTTTGAAAGGTTTACTCATATTTTAATATTTTTAAATCAATCTTTACCTTTTATCTAATGTAAATTTTATAATGGCCTGTGTCAAGATGGAAATATTAACACTCCTTAATATTAACACTCCTGGCCCTGGAGCGTGAGGATTGTTAGTTGGTGGTTTTCTGCCTCCTGATGGCAGCGTGCACGGTGTTGGGTACAGGGAAGCCACCTTCTCTGCCATCCAGGCAGAAAGCCTTTCAGCTGGTGACACTGAGCTGAAAATTCAAACAAACACAAGTCAGCACTTCACATGTTTGTTAGATTTCTCTCCCTTTTGCCAGCACTACTGTAGTCTTTAAAAAGTGTGACAGAAGTACACTTCCACTTCAGTTAATAGATTTATCAAATACCTTATTTCATGCTTTCTGCTTTTGATTTATGAATTTTGATCCCAGAGACAAGAACCCTGTGAGTATTGATTGCGGAAAATGTCAAACTAACAGAAGTTAATTTTGCTTGTGCATGTGTAAATCTGTGATTCTCTGACAGCGCTGTCTGCGGAGAACTGGCTGTCACCCAGACCAAGTGACACCACACCATCACAACAGCCAACCCCTCTGCCTTGTGCACTAGGATGAAAATGCACATGGATGAGGGGCCAGCAGCAGGTTTGGAGGAAGAGATGCATAGGGTCGTGGCAGGGTGTGAGTTTCCATGGAGCCCATCCCTGCACGGTAACCTGCACGTGGTTGCAAGGTGCCTGGTGGGATAATGAAATGTCACCCTGCCAGCACCAGGTGCTGATAGGTGGCACTTCATTTATCAATTAGCTTTCTTTGTAAATTATGGTTTTGTGGTTTGTTGGGTTTTTTAGTGTGTGGTGGTGGTGGTGAGTTTTTTGGGGTTTTGTTTGTTTGTTTGTTTTTGGTTTTTAGTCAGAGTCAAGGTGTCACTTATACAGTGAGGCACTTGAGCAGTAGGTAGTAGACGGCTTGGTTTTGTTCCTCATAACTCTTGCTTTTGAGATGATGTGTTTAAAACCTTTGGACTCCTCACAATGTTTTTTTTTTTTCTGAGTGAATAATTTCCAGCACACACTGAAGCATAGGAGGTTCCACCTAAACATGGGGAAAAACTTCTTTATTTTGAGGTTGCCAGAACACTGGAACAGGCTGTCCAGAGAGGTTGCAGAGTCTCCTCCTCTGGAGACATTTAAAACTCACCTGGACACATTCCTGTGCGATCTGCTCTGGGTGAACCTGCCTGAGCAAATGGGTTGGACTTGATCTCCAGAGGTCTTCCAACCCCAACCATTCTCTGATTCAGTGATTATATGAATATATTACCTCAGTCTGAAGAAAAGCAGAGGAAAATCTGTAGATGTCAGATGAAAATTAACAATAAATGATACCAATACATGTTTTTGTTTCCCCACCAGAAAAGAGAGATTCTCAGTAGGTATCCATATTGATGATGGTGAAGAACTGCCCACTGGTTTAAGCTGAAATGGGTTGAGCACTTCTGTTAGTCCTGTAATCTACCTTTTTCATGGTACTTTTCATCTGACACATTTTCACTGGGAAAAATATCGCAGACAAGCAAAATCACATTGCTCCTTGCTCAGTTTTGTCTTAAAATTAGATTAAGAGTACATACAATAATGTAGGGAAAATGTTAGAGTCTATGAAATGGTTATTGTCCCAAAATTAAACAGTCTAATCCAAGAAAAGCAGAGTTAAAATTGCAATTAGAAGACATTCAAAACAATTTACGTTGACAAACACAGACATCTAACCACAGATACCATACAAGTGTCACGGCTTGCACTACCAAAGGAATGGAGAATAATCTGTTTGTCTCATAGAAAAATATCTTTTTTTTTTTCCTGCTTGAAAGATTAATGTCACTGTAGAAAATTCAAGAGACATTGATAAATAACATTGTGTGGGGATATAGAGAGAAAACCACCAAAACTGAGATTTTATCGTTTTAGTGTTACTCTAGTAGCAAGCACTCAGGATATGCTAACTAATGTGAAGGCAATATAAACAGGTACAATGCAAAAGCCATACTGCTGGTAGACCATAGAAGAAGCTTTGAGCAGTGATAGGTACTATTTGTGCTCATGACCATGGGAAGAGAGGAGGAAAAAGTTTTAAGGGTTTCTCTCCTTCATCACCATACTTGAAAACAGGGATTTGCTAGATTACACACTGACAGTAATCCATTTTTAAAAAATAATTTTTAAGGAAATAAGAGCATGATTTTTTTTTTTCTTTTTAAATCTGGAGATGGACACATTTAAGATATAATCCATATTTCAACTTATTTAGATATTGTAAGAGAAATAGGGCCAATTATGTTTTAGCTTTTGCACAGCTGAAAGGGAATAAGATGTTACTATGATGCTGATCAACTCCCAGTCAAAAGTTCTTAACTACCAGAAATATCCACACTGTTCCACTTCCCCTTTTACAGTGTTGGATTTATCCGCACATGGCGATGGATAGAGAGACCATCATGAGAGAAAAACTGTAACTCGTGAACTAGAATAAGTAAGCTGCATTTGAAAAGGGATGGTTTATAGAAAGCATGGTCAGAACAGAGGATGCAGGCCAACCACACAATAGTAAAACATGTATCTTTTTAAAGATCTTCATTTGTATTCCTTGTGGACAGAAACTGCAATGCCCCAGACAAAACTATGTCAAGACATCGCTAAAATAATGTTGTTGTACATATGGTACATGGATACAGGTATGTAAGTGCATGTATCATACACATACATGTACACACATAAAGACCTCAGTATGTCTGGATGCTAAATTTGCCTTCAAAAACTTGTTCACTTTGTCAAACTTCCTTCCTTCCTTCCTTCCTTCCTTCCTTCCTTCCTTCCTTCCTTCCTTCCTTCCTTCCTTCCTTCCCTTCGACTTTAGTGATTGGTTTAGTTACATATCTTTTTGTATGGGGTGGAGACTGAGCCCCATTGCATCATCATGTGTTCAGCTGTTTCAGCTGTCCTCACATCACTGACATTCTGTCAAGTGCACTTGATTTTACTTCAGAATTTAATTAAATAAATTCATCAAACATATAAAACATTTCTATGTAACAGTGAAAGCAAAACCAGATTCTGAGTTTTGTGAAAATATGAATGACATTATGGTAATAATTAAAGTAGCAGGAGCTGTATTTGGTTTATGAACTTTTTCCTAGAAAAATGTATGTATTTAATGAGGCACATTAATCCTGTTTTGTTTCTAGAAGGTCATATGAACAGATTTCTATGTGCAACTTCAAGTGATATTTATATGTTACTCTTCAACAACAGTTTGACAGAGTCATAGAGTCTGTGTTTTACAGAAGGGAAAATGCAAACAATTACTCCATCTACTACATAAATATACAAAATCAAGTTTTTAGGACCATGTCAAAAATTATGTGAATGTATTGCATATGGTTATATGGTAATCATGCATTTAACTCTATCTCTAGACATGTGTGTGCAACTGTACATGTCCAAATTTATGTAGTATGTCTCAACCAAACAACAAAGAACTAAAGAGAACACAAAATGTGCAAAAGTATTTTTTTACCACAAGACATGATACGTGTTGTATTTAGAATTCTATTTAAAGAGAGTGTAAGATTGGAATATTTCTTATATTCCATGTTCTGTAAATGCGTTAGCTAGATGGTTCCATAGAACAAGAAATATTTTCAGCCAATATAAATAACTTCTAAAATTTATTTTCTTGGCACACTTCTTTATTAAAACTCCTTGCAGTGTTTGTGCCTGTGATTTTCCTCTTTTTAAAATAAGCTGGTGGATACAACACAAGCTGAAGACATGCATATCTTTGGTCTACTCTCCACAGTGATGCTGGGGTGGTTTTTCCCAGTTTGATCTGTAGACCTTGGTAAAAGAGAGAAGCAGATAATGCCTGAGCACAATGTGGTAGTGTTTGCCCAGCTCTCGCCTCCTTCTCCCCTTTTCTGAGGCCCTGGTGTGGTGGGTATGGTTAAAAAGCCCCACCAGCTAGCATATCTGTACAGACATAATTGCACATGAATGCTGGGGGGAGAGGGAATTGAAAGAAATAAAACAGATAACAAGCAAAGGGAAAAAGTAGCACTGTAAACAAGCAGCATATTTTCTTTTCCCCTCCACAGAGCAAGCTTTTGTGACTGGAGGTGGTATCTGTGTGCAGCCTGACTTCTAATCCATATCGCAAACAGTTTCCAGATGCCTGAGTCCCCACCACTATTCTGGCATCCCTGCTCTTCACAGATGCCTCTCTAGGAGTGGGGTCTATAAGTAAAGTTGAATGTATTTTACTAATCATTCATTTCCAATCTTCCTGAAAGGGAACTTTTATTAATAAACTCTTTTCATCTGTGTAGAGCGAGATAAGGACCAAGCAAAACAAGTCGATTCAATGTGAATCACGTTAAGCCATTTATTACAGAAACATGTCTCCTTATATACGTAACTATATTCTAATCACGCGTCCACACTCCAAGCATGGATTCGTTAAATGAGGATCGTGGGCTGTCCGTGCTCTGGAGTCTCACTGATGATACGTCCGATGATTCATGCCACGCCAGGACCCCGGTGATTGAGGAACGCCCCTCTTTCTCACAGCACACTCTGTTCTCGAAGTGGCCTTGAGATACCTTTGAGCCTGACTAATTCAGCAACAGATTTTTATCTATCAAGACCCATCCACACTTCCCCCTTTCTTTTCCTGAATTAGTCAGGTCCCTTAAACCGCACGGTGCATCATTTTTGAAATATACTGCAACACAGAACACGTGATTAACAACATAATTACAATTACATATAATGCAGTTAAACCTTACTTAATAAGATCAAACAACTACCTGCCTATTTTTAAAACCTTAATTCTACTATGACAACCTTATTAACACACTATTTTAATAGATTCAAAATAACCAGACAAGTTAATACAATATATTCTCTTAAATTCCTAAAAGATTTATAACTGCGCAGTTTATAGGGTAACTTACTTAATATCATCAGCATATACTAATAATTGAATTAATATCTTAAAAGTTATCTTAACCTATTTAAAAGATCAATAGCTTAACCTTAATATCCCTTCTAAAACTTTATCAGTTGCTGAACTTAGATTACTATGATAGAGATATCTGATAATTTTACCTTATCTATGCACTGACTATCTAATCATAATATCACCCTTTTGGATCTCCTGCTGATTGTTCAAATTGCCATTCTCCACAGAAGGTACACCACCTGCTTGCTAATAGGCTTCTAGACCACCAGGTCTGCAAGCATCTGTAACACTGAATTAGGATCCATGGTTTACATCTGAAACAGTCCTCACAACTTATCTCCCTCCTGTCCATCTGCATCCGTTGAATCTTTGTTGAATCCACTTCAATCCTTGGCCTGTAATGACACAAACATAACCTTTTCCCCAGGTTATCAATTGATGTGGCCTTTTTAATTGACTAGTGATTTGACCATAACTAATGTAGGTTCTTTCTGATTTAGCATGGTTTTGGGTCACACTTGCAAAGTATTTCATCACATACAATGCTTTTGACAATTGATTTTGGTTTTGTGGTGCTTCCCCTACTTCCCCCCTTTTTTTTTAAAAACAAACAAACAAAAACTTCAGAACCAAATACGTGCTTTGGACCTTGACTACGTACTCAGAATCACAAATCAAATTTAGAGGTTCCTCCTTAAAAAGCTCTAAGTAATGTAAAGCTGTGCCAAGTTCTGCTAATTGGGTTGAACCTTCAATAATTTTTACAGAATGATGCCAATTGTTATCTCCACACCAAACCACTACAGCTTTATGAGACTTCCCAGAACCATCAACAAAAACCTTGCAAGTATGTAGGATCAGACCAAATACAAGTATGGCCTATGACCTGATGTTAAAGGTTTGCAGGTTCTGCAGCAATTTACATTTATGCATGCCAAAAGCTGTGCTGTTAAGAAAACCAGCTAGTGCAATTTATAAAGACATGGATTACAAATAAAATTAAAAAAAAAAAATCAGAATTAAATTTCACAAATGGTACATATATGACAAAAGGATCATGGCCTATTAAGACTTAAATTCTTTCCCTGCATTTTCTTGATCAGAGTGACAATTGGTATATAACAGTCAGTATATCAGTTTGCTAGCAATCTCATCATACTGTCTCACAATAGCCACAGGTTGTTTCTATGTTGTAGCCATAAATAGACAAATCTGCAAGTCCAATTGAATGCAGTCAGCCTGTAAGGTTGTCATAAATTCATTCCTCAAAGTTTCTGACTACATTTTGGCTGTCATATTTATTGGATATTGTTTTCCCTTACCAGATCGAAGTCCTGTTTCAGATCTATCAGTGTAGTGTTTGCTTTATCGAAACATTGGCTGTTAATACTAGTAGAAATACAGCATTTGAAATTTCCTTGGAGATTTCTCACTTGCAGCAAGCAGATCTGCAGCATCCCAGCAGCTTCTTGTAGGCCATGCAACTAAACAGAATTCTCAGAAAACGTTATTTGAGCTTACAATTTACTTAACAAATCCTAACCTAAGAGAGGTATAGGAGTTTTTGGCAAATATAAGAATTCATGTATTAAAACTTTGTTTCAAATTTGGCATTCCATTGGTCTCAAAAAATGGCCTTTCTTACATTCTCTCCCATGATCTCAGCAACTAGCATGGTGAATTTACTAAGAAGTCACAACTAATTACCACAGAATAAGTCTATTAAAAAATTTTTGGTTTAATTTTCCAGTTTCATTAGAACTATGCATCCACTGGTGATGCCTTTAAATTTCACCCTCAGACTCCTTCATGCAGTATCACAACTCTCTAGCAGTAACATTGCTTGGGGGAGGGGTGTGGGGGGGAATAAAACTTCCCTCTCGCCCCCATCTGAGATGGCAAGACGTACAGCCCAGCATGAAAACACATCAGGTTGAACTCCACATCAAACCAATCTGGCTCCACTCCACACCCAAATCAGTACCAGTCTGACCCAGAGAAGCACTGAACACTGTGACCCCCCAAAGCTGACCAGTGTGAAAAGACTGACTTCAGCAAGGAGGTAAAATTATGAGCTCTTTTTCCCAAATGTGCCAAAACCTAGGAAACAAGACAGAAGCAAAAATAAACACCAACAACCCCTGATTCAAAGCCGAAAAACAACACAGTGCCACAACAAAAATGGATGACAATACTTCAGGGAAAAAAAAAGGACAGAGCAGGGGGAGTAAAGCCCCCCTTTCTCCGCTTAGCAGCGGGAAAACAGGTTTCTCCATTTTTTTTTTCGTTCTCTTCTTCCTGCAGTTCAGATATAGTCAAGGTCACGCAGCTGGTACGAGGTGGGAGGCTCTGGTAAACTCCTCAGTTACAATGAGCTGCACATAGGCCTGGGATGTTTTGGTCTTTTATTTTCCCATTTCATTCCAGCCATAATACACTTCATATGCAATTTCAAGTAGCTCAGAAATAGTTACATTCCTTAGCTCCATTTACCTTTTACAATTTAGAGATGTCAAAAAACAGTATAAACCAGTATAATAAACATAAATCCATTATTCTATTTTCCTAAATCTAAATCAGTTAATACTCTAGCAACTTTTAAATACAACCTCTTCTAAATGCACATCTATCATAGCATTTTAACAATTTAAATGCTTTTCTAACAATATAAGCAATTACTCTAATGTGTAAGGATGCATCCTAAGGGGGAGCAAGGTGGAATTTTAGCAGTGGAACCGGTTCCCATTTTGTAATTATCTCCCCAAACAAGATTCTTTTGGTACCAAATATGAATATACAAACTAAAATACTGAGCTCAGATATGAAAACCATATACCAAGTTCAAATATGCAGATGGATCACAGTTACACCAATTTAAGACAATAACTCAATTTTTTATATTGCACCTTTGGGCCGCTCACTGCTCAGGCAGGTGGAGGTACCTCTGGGTCTCCCTGACAAAAAAGGTCAGTTGCGCGCTGAAACCCATCCGCACCCGCCGACCCGGACTGAGCAAGGCCTTCTTTTGTTTTGTTTTGTTTTGTTTTTGTTTTAGTGTCTCATCTGGTGCGCTACAGCTGCCATTCCAAAACCAGGATTCTTTACATGATGTGCATACGGAAAAACCAAATCCTGCACACCGAGAGGAGACACAGCCTGTCACAGAGTTGCGCAAGTCTGAATGCTGGAATAAAGCTAGCATGCTAGAGAAAAAAAAATAACAGCTACTACACGCAAAATTGTACGATCACATTCACGCAGTAAAGAACTAAATTACTCATGATCTTCTGAATTATCACAAAATGCACATTTTGAGTCAACGGATTCTCATGATTTAACAGACTGTGAACTTATCGTACCATATAGCACAGACCTACCAAAATTGCAACATACTTAAACAGATACCCACAAAGAAAACAGATTAATAAGGAAAGCATCTTGCAAACTTTAACAAGTTTTCTGTGACCTGTGTGTTATCAGTTAACTCTCTCTCAGCTTGTTGAAGTTCAAAGCACCCCGCCTGTAAAACTATCTGAAATGATTTAATGATCTCTTGTAGGGATTTATTTTGTCCTGATCTTCTGGCCTCAAAAACAACATTAATTGCAACAAGATTCTATTTTCCGGACACTTTTCCCAATCATTTAAGTTATACCGCAGCCACCATTAATTACAATATTTTACAAGATCTTCCTTCCTTATAATTCCGAGTGCTTTCCTAAGTTTTAAAACACCTCCCAATACTGATTTTTTAGGAACACAACTGAAAACAATTATTCCTGACCCCATCTTGCAAGTAAAAACCTTGAGAAGGGGGGGGAGGGAGGGGGAGGAAGGCACAGGGCTGCTTGCAGCGAGAATGGGAAAAGTGGGAGAAGGTTTTACAGTGCACTTAAAAACAACTAGTAAAACAATTAACTCACATTCCTGACAAGCTGCTTGATTTTCAGAGAGGCAATACACAGGAGCACATAATATGTACTGGAAAACTTGCAAATAACACGTTGATAGCAAACATTAGCATTCTCTACTGCTAATCTCAACACTAGTGCTTCCTTAGCTTCTAAGTTTTCAGCCTGCTTACTGATGGCGTCTTGAAGATGGTCAATAAATTGCATGTAATTCTCATTGGGATCCTGATTAATAGTTGCAAATGATTTGGCACCTCTCTCATAGCTTGATATGCAAGATCTGTTGACTGTCTCAGGATTTCAGAAACTTATCGTGTCTGTAGTTGCGGTGTGTCAATTAGTGTCTCTTCCAGGAGTTGTGGGACACCTGCCCCCCTCGACGAATCCCCATTGTTCTGTCCTAAATGATCTATAGCTGTTACATTTCACACAGTTCTTTTGACAAATTATCTGACTCCAGTTCCTCGGACTGCTTGGTCTCCTTAGGGTCGTATTATGGTATGGGAGGCCATTCACTCCGTAATTTTCCTCCCGCCGCCCCAGACTGCTGAATCAGTGCCGCTGGCACAACAGGGAATGGAGTGGGGAGGGGGTCAAAAGACACGATCCGGGTAAACTTCACAGTCATTTTTAGGTTTGTTATCAGGCTGCAATGCTGGAAAAATTCTGCCAATAGTAGCCCGCTCAGCCTTAAGTCTTTTAAGGTGGAAATTTGAAGATTCCATTTAGTCGCTAGTGATTTAGTTTCTTTATCATCTCCATTGCTGACCCTATTCCATAATTTCTGCCTTTTATCGTCCCAAAGTTAACGTTTAAAAGCCTTCTCGTTTTCTCCTGGGTAGCCTTTAATTCTATACCGAATTAATAGTCCACATATGTTACTTTCTTCTTATTTAAGTCCTCTCATAGAGAGAGTAGGCAGGAGGAGTTTAACTACGGCTTCTTCCTCAAAGGATTTATTTTGCCCCATAACTTCACTCTTCCCTCCTCCCGCTCCCAGCCGCTCACCCTTTTACGGTGACTTCTTCAACAACGCGGAACGTCCGTACGCCTCCGCCCGGTTCTCAGTCCAGCTGATCCGCCTCCGACTGGGCCACTCTAGGCTTTTCCCCAACTTCAGTGGTACGCCGATCAGAGTATCACGTCGGGGTCACCAGATGTAGAGCGAGATAAGGACCAAGCAAAACAAGTCGATTCAATGTGAATCACGCTAAGCCATTTATTACAGAAACAAGTCTCCTTATATACGTAACTATATTCTAATCACGCGTCCACGCTCCAAGTATGGATTCATTAAATGAGGATCGTGGGCTGTCCGTGCTCTGGAGTCTCACTGATGATACGTCCGATGATTCATGCCACGCCAGGACCCCGGTGATTGAGGAACGCCCCTCTTTCTCACAGCACACTCTGTTCTCGAAGTGGCCTTGAGATATCTTTGAGCCTGACTAATTCAGCAACAGATCTTTATCTATCAAGACCCATCCACACATCTGTCTCTTTGATTAGGAAGAAGATAATCGCTTAGTCATGTGAAAGGGTGGAAAAAAAAAAAAAAAAGATTGCTGGGGGGTCGCCTTTTTTAACGTATGCTTGAGTGGAAGGAAACAAATAAAAACCGCAGAACAATGAAAGTACTAAATGGTTCCAGTTGAGCTTGAGTGGTGGAGGGGAGTTTGAATAGAAACCACGGTGGCTGGGCTGGCCTCCCAAGGCAAGCAGAACTAATTCCACTGATCCCGGCTACCCCGCTGGCAGCCAGCACATCAGCTGGGCCTGGCCAGTGCGGCTGGCAGGTGCACCAGCAGTGAGGGACAGGGATGGGCATGGACAGGGCCCGTCACTCACCCCTCCAGGACAAGGTGGCTCAGTGCACGATGCACAGCTTTCACTATGGGTTGTAAAGTCAGTGAGAAGCAATTCAAGCTTGTGTTTTGGTTTGGTTTGGTTTATTTTTTTCCTCCACTGTGTGTCATTCTTAATGTATCCTCCTTTTTTATTCGCTTTGGATTACTGCACTCAGGCTTACTACTGTGTCGGGTCATGTGCATTTTTGTCTAAAGGAAATATATACTACCTGGTGACCACCAGCAGTTAATTACATGAAGTGTAGGCTGAATAGAGATTTTCACATTAAGGTGAATTTTCCTTCTGAACTATGTTATGCTTCTATTTAAGCCATGCCCTAGGTTTGGTCCACATTTAATAACTGATTTTTCAGAATGAAACCTGTAGTTTTAATAGATTAGTGAATTCACATCATCAGCTGGCATCAACTGGTATCATTCCACCGACTCACCTGTAGCCAGAGACTTATGCCGATGGAGGATGTTGTTCACATAGCTTATAGTCATGAAACTCTATCTAGCTGATTCAATAAAAACTATTCTGATGTGCTTGTCAGGTTTGAAAGACATTTATTTCTGTTTTCCACCCTACCTCTCAGTAATGTGGCTGAACTTGATTTGCATGATTGAGAAATAGATCTTTATTTATTTATTTTTATTTCCATTAAGTGTTTAAATTTCAAGAGGTGTAGATGTTTGCAATCCTAAGACCCCCAGCACAACCAGATACTTAAAACCCACAGTTTTATGGGGCTCTTTGGGCTCTGGGACCACAGCAGTATAATGTGTATTTTCATAATTATTTCTATAGTCCAAATGGTAAAGGTTACTACAAAACTGTGACTTTATTATATGTTGTTCTGTAACACCATATTTAGTTTTTCCATTCTCCATCATCACAGTAGTTAATAATTCTACCTTTACTTCTAGGAACAACCCAGAAAGAAACTGCACTATTGGAATTCAGGCTGTTTTGAGAAAGATATCAATTGATCGATTAACCTCAACATATCTAATCAGAAACTTGAAAATTCTAATTATTCTGTGTTGATTTTACAAGGAAATTATAAATGTTTCTGAAATATCTTTTTTTTTCCTTTTTTTTTTTTTTTTTTTTTTCTTTCCTGCATTTCAAAAGTGTTGGGGGATAAGTGTTTCTAGAGGGAGAGAGAGAGAGAAACTTTTTATTCATTGGAGATGGGGCTTCAAACACTTGCATGTGCATTCAGGTTTCTTGTCCAACTTCTGCAAAGCCTGACTTGAAGTCTGGTCTTTCAGGTGAAACCCAAGTGCTCTTTCTTCTGGCCTATTCATTGCTATGTGTTGATGACGGTGTGTTTTCACCAGAATTTCCACTCTGAAGCTGCAAATCTTTCTTGAATGAAGAGGTGTCAAAATGGATGTGTAATTGAATAGATCCGAGCAATTTAATAAAAAAAAAATCCTGCCCAGATCTAATAACATATATATGAGATATTGGGAAAAAAATTATCTATTTTCCCACCAATGAAAGGGCAGGAATTGTGCTGGAATTAAAACAAATGATCAGTGGTTCTGATTTTCATTTAAAGTTTAATAATGCTTGGATGTTTTTTCAATTTTTTTTTATTTCAGAAATCAGTAAATAGTGAAAAACTTTAAATTACAACTTTTATGAAGAGTGTCTATTACTTATAGACATATAGGAAAATAGGAGAAACAGTACGTACAGCTGAAGAGTCACACAATTAAGGGTAACCTGAAATGATCTGTTATTTTTGTTATATTTATTTTCTATTTTTATACTTTTCTTCTGCAGGTCTTCAATTTTCATCTTGATTTTGTCCTAGGAGGCTGCAGGGTGATGAATCACAGATTTAAAATATTTTGTATTATCAGAGTATTGAGACAATCAGGAAGGTATTTGTAGATTCAGAAGACAGTATGAATAATCTCCAGCTTGTGTGGTTGCCTGAATTGCCATGCTGTGAAGAGAATCAACAAATGGGGATGTAGCCCAAGCTGCACATGGCTCTTGTCTCCCCAGCCCTTTGTCTAGTTTTTGTGTAAGGATCCTGGGTGCTAGAAGGTAGGTTAGGAGATAGGGAGAACTGTCCCCAAAAGATGCCAAATAGTCTGCAGTGAGCTGCATAACATCCAGCAATTAGTGTTGCTTTTGGACCATCCATTACAGAGCTTTTTTTTTGTGACAGCTATGTTTTTTTTAGGGACTATTTGGAAGAAATCAGTTGATCACAAGGTATGAGCTGGAAAAGGGATGAACTAGGATCAAGGGCAAAGTGTGAAGCATGTTTCTTAATACAGTTCTAGGCAAAAACTGGCATTCAAGCCCCTGATGGTCACAACTTGAATAAGGGGATTTGTCCTTATGTCCTTTCTAATTTCTTATGTCCTTATGTCCTTTCTAATTCAGTTCAGGTTATTGTTTTAGTCTGTTGTGTCTTATATAACAATTTGTGAACACTACTTTTCATGTCTCACAGCATTCCTGTATTCTCCAGCTTGGATCTTTATCTACATGTAGTAAGAGTAGAGGTGAGGATTGTAAAAGACAAAATGAGGGATTAGTGCAATAGTTGTGTCATTGGCAAAATCATATTCTGTCTGCTGCTTAGTCTTGTTTCTTCAGCATCAGTACCTGTCTCCAATTAAAAGTCCGGCTCCTGCTTATACAAGGGTCAAAAGCCTGGTGACCTGTTCAAAGGAGACCGATGTGTCAATTTGTTAACTTGCAACTTTTGGTAACTAGAAGCTTCGCAACTTCTAGTGAAATAGGGCTCAGGTATGTGTAATATGGGCACACACACTTCAGTTAGTGACTTTACACTGTGCTTTAGTTGGTATTTCATTTTCTGAGTGGGTAGGGCATGGTGTATGGAGAAGATTCTGTGGCACTTCTTGTGTTCCCGCTGCATATCAGTGAACTGTCTAGCTCATGAAACACTTGCTCATAACAGAGGTTTGGTCTGTAAATTCGCCAGATTGTGACAAATTCTCTTTAGCTACAGAAAATTTCCCTTGAAAGAGCATGCCTGGAGACAAAATAAAAAAAAAAAAAAAAGACATGCAAATTATGTATATTCTGTCAAAAAAAAAAAAAATCTAAAAGTTTAATGGCGGATAAAGCTTTAGTCTAACAATGAGAAAGATGTTATCCCCAAAATACAGGTGGCACTTCCCTATCAGTACACAAGCAGTGATTTTCATTGTATTGAATTTAACAGCATGTATATTCCTATGTGTGCCATGTGCGGAAAAAGAGTCCTGGTTAATTTTTATATGCAATAAAAGGACCTTTGGGAATATTTTACCTTCATACTTTTTCCTTTGTTTGAGAAAAAGAGCTCTCAATCAGAAAAGCGAGAGATTAACTTAAACTGCAGCATGGATGCTGGCCTGTTCAGTTAAGTGCACTGTTGATAATAGGTTAACCAGATCATAAATAATAATAGATTGTTGCCTTGCTTCTAAAGTTTCCTCCTTTTGGGTCTTTCATCTTTCTGAGGAAAGAAGACACACTTTAAAAAGTAGTTTGAGATCTCACGATAATATAGAGTTTTGAAAGTATACTGAATATATGAAAAAATGTTTGGCTTGTTACACTACGTAATAACTCATTAGCATCTTCTTTCTGCTTGTACAAAAGCTCCTGCCTTTGCCATAACAGTTTTTGGGGTTGTGCGTGTGCGTGCACGTGGTGATGTGTGCACACAGCTGAGTGATTGTGGAAAGGTTTTTGCGTGGTTCTCAGTGAGGAATCGTGTGTGTGCACGTGGACAAACGGAAAGCATAGCAACTAGGTTCCAGCGCTGAAGTAGGCAAAAGGCAAGCTTTCCCATGCTATCCCTATACATAGTCGTGCAAAGAAAGTCGATAAGCCAGCGACCGTGAAAAGAGCTACAACAAAGCACGCCAAACAGAGCAAATACCAGCAGCTCATCTGATCACACATCGTTTCGGATACATGCTTGAACGCAAATACGTTTGTGCTTCTGGGAGATTAAAGACGTCCGTCTTGAATATGTGATTGCGCACACCGACACAATTGGTTGTTTAGACGTTCAGTCCAAGGGTGCGGAGCTTTCAGAACTGGGTCTGTGGAGACGTCTGCGGAGATGCCGCTGTCTGAACACATACACTCGATTGTTTACCAAAACATAGGCGGACGCGTTTGACCACGTCGTTTTGCATGCACAGAGGTACTGGTGTTCAGAAGAGACAACGTTATCGCATGTGCATGCACAGAAGAAAAAGCGGACCGTGAGCCTTTGTGTGAACATGAAACAGCCATCTAAACACTCGCAGACACGGGAACGTGCCTCAATGCAGTCACATCACCACCAGCTTTTGAACAAAGGCTCTGCTGGTTTTGGCACTTTTCAGGCACAGTCCTGAATGCTGCGCACACTACTGTTCATTCGCTACATCACCTCTGCGGAAACATTTCTCTGGTCGGAGAAATGCCACTCACCGCTCAGCTTTCTTCTCGTGTAACTGTGAAATGTCAGCGCGGGGAATCTGTCGAGCAAATGTCAATTCTGTGTACATGTGTGGGTTAAACATCTACATATGCACAATCTCTATAGACTGAGCTGGTTTTGCATTCAGGCACACCATATTAAAATGCATATGAAAGTGTAGATTCCATGTCTTCTATAACAATCTGTTTTAGTCATAAAATGTGATCTCTCAGAAGTAAAGCCTCTGCAAAATTAAGAGTGAAACGTATGCTGCTAGTGAAATGCTTTTTTGTGTAAACATATGTTTTGACTCACTGGGAGGTAAGAGATCATTTTCAAACATTAAATTTGGGAAAATAAATCTCAGTAAATTTAGGGATTTTCTTAAAGACATGCATTTTTCTCGTTTTAAGGACTAGGGCTGGATTACATGGACCGGGGTGGGGATATTAGGAGAAAATCCCTTTCACTGATCCTCGGCCCCATACACGGAGCTGCCTGTTGCCGCCCGCCAAGGTGAGCTGCGCTTCCGCGCCCCGGCGACGGCCGGAGCTGAGGCCGCTCTGCCAAGCGCAGGACGGGGCGGGGAACGGGCCGAGCAACGCGCAGGGCCTGGTCTGCAACTAACAGTTTAAAAAAGCATGCAAAAATCCCCAAAACAAAACAGCGGAGAGGGTGGCAGGGGCAGCCAGAGGAGCCTCCCACCCCCAAACCACACACAGGCACAGAGCCGCGCGCCCAGGCGGTGCGCGCACTGCGCAACCCTGCGCGGTGGCGATCGCCGACTGTGGAGTACATCCTAGCGGCGGGTCCCTGCCATGGGAGACCGGCTGGCCACGCTCCCCGCCCGCCTCAGCAGAGGGGCAGGCGGACAGGGACGGCGGCGGGAAGGGGCAACTCGTGGCGGCAGCTGGGGAGTTGGAGCTGCTGCGCGGCGACGGGACTGCCCGCCTCCCCGTGGGACGGACGGGGCGGAAGGGGACGCGAGGCGGCGGGACGGGGCGCGGGAGGTTCGGCCCGGCTCCCCGGCAACTTGCAATGCGGTAGAGTGGCGAGCGGGGGGGGGGGGGGAAGGGGGCGGCGGGGAGGGAAGCCTCCCCCCTACTCCATTTTACAAAAAAGGGGGGGCATGGGAGAAAAGCCGCTGTTAGGAAAGTGAGTGCAGAGAGGGAGGCTCGGAGGCGGCGGGGAAGTTGATCGGGCTGCGGGCCCGGCGGCAGCCCCGGCGGCAGCCCCGGCGCGGCACGGGAGGCGGAGGAGGAAAGTAGGAGAAGCTGCCGGGTGACCCGCACGGCTTCCAAACTTGAAAGTTTATCTGCCCGAAATCAACAGCGGCCGCGGTGCGCGCACCGTTTGTCGGCGCGGAGCAGAGGCATCGACCGGGGAGCCGCCGCGCAGAGAGCACTGCCGGCGCCGCAGGGAGCGAGGCAAGGCAGGCGAGGGGGGGACCACCCCTGCGACAACAACAATAGCCACCCCCTGCCCCCCAAGTCTGCGAGAAGATCGATACTATTTGCTGGAGACCAAGGACTTGCTCATCGGCGCACACACGAGACCGCTGTCATTAGCTAACAGGACACACGACTGAGCCGGGGGGGGTGGGGGGCGGGGGGTGAGGAGTGTCACAAAAAGTCATTACAACCTGAGAGAGAGAGGGAGAAAGAAAAAAAAACTTCCTACCAATGGACAACAGGAAGTGACCACCACCACCAACGGGGAGTCTCTGCTTGGAGAAAGAAGTTGCAAGACAAAGAAGAAGGAAGGAGAGGTGAAAGACAAAACTGCCCAAGATCTTCTGTGTGTGCGTGCATGCGCTTTGGAGAGAGAACAAAAGTCAGCCGTGGAGACAGAGAAAGAGCGACGGAATACGAGAAAGGATGGAGGAAGAGCTAAAGACAAGCATGTGAAGATCAAGGGGAAAGAAGAGCAGAGCAACACACACGCACATCGAAAGTAAAAGGAAAAAGAAAAAGCATACACAAAAGTTTCTTTTCCTCTTGGGAAGATATTACTCTCACACACAGAGAAATCACACGCCTTTCAGATCAACTTCTGAGGAAAGAGTGACCAAGAGAGAAGAGGACGCAGAGTGAAGAAGAAAAAAAAAAAAAGCCAGAAAACAAGGCAAAGGGAACAGAAAAAAGCAGAGCAAAAGAAACAGCCGGATGAGGGAAGAAAGACAAACAGAAAAGCGAAGATCGTGACCTCCCCCAACAAGTGAACCTTGCACATATGTTGTGTAAAGTGTGTGCAAAACAGAGCCCTCCTGCCTGGTGTGTGTGTGTGTCGCTGCTGCCGCCGCTGCTGCCGCCGCCACCGCGGTCGGTGCCTCTCGCAGGCGGCGCTGCCGGTGCCGGGGAGACGCGTCATTTGGCGGAGCTAAGCGGCTAATTGCGGAGCCCCGTTCTTCATCTGCATATGCAAGCCTGAGTCCGCTGGAGCCGCGCCAATCCGCGCTCGCCGCCAGCACCATTAATCGCCATGCATTATTCACAATCATAATTACAGAGCCCCATGCGCGCTCCGCGCAGCCGCCCTAGCCCGCCGCGCACACACCACTGCACCGAGCACACCCCACCCGGCTACTCCCCTACTCGCTCACCCACTCACCCGCTCATTCACTCACTCACAGTTTTTTTTTTCTTTTTTTTTTCTTTTTTTTTGTTGGTTGTGGAGGGGTTTTGATAGATAAAGATTTGTTGCTGAATTAGTCAGGCTCAAAGGAATCTCAAGACCGCTTCGAGAAGCTGAGAACAGAATCTGCTGTGAGAAAGAGGGGCGTTCTTCAATCAGCGGGGTCCTGGCGTGGAGTGAATCATCAGACATATCATCAGTGAGACTCCAGCACATGGACAGCCTATGATACTCATTTAGCGAATCCATGCTCGGAGCGTGGACGCGTGATTAGAATATAGTTGCATATATAAGGAGGCTTGTTTCTGTAATAAATGGCTTTAGCGTGATTCACATTTAATCGAATTGTTTGCTGAGTCCTTTATCGCTCCAACAGTTGGTTGGTTAGTTGCCATTTCTGTTGTTGTTTGGTTGGTTTTGCAACTCGCCTTTTATTTGCGAACAGTTATTTCCAGCCCCTACCCCCCTTCCCTAGTACCCAATTGCTCCCCCTTTCCACCTCTACGTCGCTGATGCCTCTGCAAAAAGCAGAGTCAAGACGGCTCAGTTAGCAGCATGTCTCGTCGAAAGCAAGCGAAACCCCAGCATCTCAAATCGGACGAAGAGCTACAAGCGGAGGTAGTTTCTGAGCACGGTAAGGGCTCCCGGCGTCTCTTCTCTCTCCTTTTGTGAGTGTGTTTCGGATGGAGATAGGTCGATTTATGGTGATGGTGAACATGGGAGCGCAATTACTCTGCAGCGGGAGAATGGGAATTAGAGCAGCTGGAGGAAGAGGCAGCGGAACTGAGAAGTTAGCAGTTTAGCCAAGTTTCTGCAGTCCACCCCCTGACCAACCATCCCTCCCAGCAGCTCCCTCCCGGCCTCCCAAGCGTTTTTATCGCGGCTGGGCTCGGCGGGGGGGCGAGGCCCTCCCTCCCCACTCAGCCGGGCTCGGGCAGCTGCATGAGCGGGCGCCCGGGAGCAGCGCCTACCTCCTTCTCCTCCTCTCCGGTGCGCTTCCTCTCTTTATTTTTTGGGGTACCCCTTCGCCCCCCCGGTATCCCCGGTAGAGGCTCGGGGCGGGTAGGAGCCATGTTCCTTTCGTCCCGCTGGCAGGAAAGTTGAGACGGCCGGGCCCAAGGTGCCCTGCCTGGGGTTGCGACAACCGGTGGAGTCCGGCGGGCTGGGGGCTGCCGGGCCCGGGACGCTCTCCCGGGGCAGCGCCATATCGGCCGGTGCCAGGGTCTCCCTCTGTCCCTCACAACCCCCCACCGCCCCGGGCCGCCCGGCACAGGCTGCGGGGGAAGGCGCGTTTGTAGGCAGCTCGCTTGTGCGCTGGGCTGCCCGGACCGCTTCCCCCTGTTTGCCCCGGCAGCTGCTGGGGATCGGGGGACTGTCGCTTGGTGGCAGGCAGGGGACTCTGGTAGGAGCGGGCAGGGCCGCTCGGGTGCGCGGGGGCAGCGGAGCTGATTTCATGTTTTCGATAAGGTTGAGCAGTACATTTCGCCTCCCTCCCTGCGCTGCTATCGTCCCTTCGCCTCCTGGCTCTGCTGCGACTGTAATTATTATCAGTGGTGGGTGACACGGAGTGCCGCCACCGGCCCCTGTCGCGCCGGCTGCGGGCAGCGGGGAAGGGTGATTTTCTCGCCCATCCGCCATTCTTCGCTCCTTCCTCACACGCAGGGACACGAACACTTGCTTTTATACATCTGGGCTGCCCAGGCTGCTAGTGAACAAGTGCCCGAAGCTGGAAGGATTTGGGCTGTAATTACTACTTATTTCCACTCCGCTGTAATTTTTTCGAGAAGAGGGCTGCAGAGCTTTTTTTCTTCCTTTATTTTTTAATTTCAGTTTTGATTGCTTTAGTAGTCCTTGGCATTGCAGCATGCCAAGGCATGCCACAGCCCATGCTCACTCTTCCTGGGCTAAGAGCTTCCACTTAAAAGTTTTTCTTTTCCTCTATGCGTAGAGCCTATGGCTTTCTTAGTTTCTTTTACAACCTAGTGGGAGCCCCAGTGTTTTCTGCTTTCGGTGTAGGCCCCTTGCTCCACTGCTTCATCTCCCCCTGTTCCTTCAAAAAGAAAAAGTCATTCTCCTACTTCGAAACTATAATAACTCTTAAGTTTCATCTATGGGAAGAGAAAGGCAGCAAAGTTGAAGCCTGAGGAAGATTTTGACTACTGTATCTGAACTTTATAGCCCTGAAGCTTAAGGCAGCATTAATCCACTTCATCAGGTTAAAATATCTGTCAGACTGGCAAAATGTTAAGCCTCCTGCTCCTTCCCGGGGTATTTGGGGAGTCAGGGAGTGAGTCCCACACTGTCCGGGGCTGCTAAGGGGATTACTGCCACTGCTGCAGGAAAACCCACTTAGATGTTGACAATAACAGACACACAGAGAAATGCTTCCTTCTGACACAGCAGAGGAGCAAAGCAGTGCATTTTCAAAATTTAATCTTTTTCCTTAGGAAACAGTGGTCATGTGAAAGAATTAATATAGGCAAGCAGATGAGAATTAGTGTTTTATTCCATAAACAAGATTTGTTGAGCCCAGTCTCTGCTTGAGTGGGTTCTCGGTCTAAGAATTTATCACTGGCATTATAAACTTTTACATGCTCTGAATCTATTTCAATACAGAAAAATAAAACCCCACTGCTTCATTATGACACTCCTGGTGAGTTAATAAATTGAAAAAAATTGTTAAACCAGGTTTTTGTTTTGTTTTGTGAATCTTATCTATGTAGCCATGTCACCCGAGATTAGAACAAGAGATATGCTAAAAAGAAACGCTTGCATATGGTGGGTAGATTAAGGACAAAGAATCTTTTTGTCATGGAAATGTTTTTTTTTTCTTTTTTTTTTTTTTTCCCTTTTTTGGGGGTTTTTGTTGTGTTTACTTCATCACATAGATTTTTTCACACTCGGTTTGTTTTGTATTGCCCTCAATGACTACATGATCAAATGAATGGATTTATTTCTGCTGAATGAGAAAGACAGTCTTTCCATCAAAAAGACTACATTGCATCCCAGTGAGGAATGCAGCTACCCTCACAACAATAAAGCAACAACCCCTTCCCTCCCAATCTTTAGATTATTCCAAAATCTGCATCTTATTGCACTATACCATGGTATTCTATTTTGAAGTTTCAGTGTTTTACTGTCGGAACAAATGAACTCAAAACTCAGATCAGACAAAACTATTGAGTTGATTCCTGGGAGAAATCACACAAAATCACTAGTTTCCAAATGTAAGATATAGTTGAGAATTCTTTCTGAGACCCTTGGCTCTCTTTTGTATTTTGCCATTCTTCTACAGAGCTTCTAATATCTGTATTTCTTTGGAACTGGCCCGGGGAGAACAAGCCCCGAAAACAACAAAAGAAGAAACTGTAAAACTGGCTGCATCTCCTACCAAAATACAGTCCAAGTTCCCCTTTCCATTCAGAGGTACAAATTCCCTTGGCTGCTCTGGGGCTTTCCACAGGAGTGGAAAGGTTAGCAGTCTGTCTGTCCAGCTGCTCAGCAAAGGGCACCAGGCACCAGGACTTCCCACTATACAGCCCTTTTTCTCTTCAGCAAGCTTCTGCCTCCAGGCTCTGGCTGGGATTGCTCCCTTCCTGCTCACTGCATCACCAGCAGAACAGCAGGTACATCGCTCTCATTCTCCAGCAATATCATGTTCCCAAATGGTCTGACTTTAATTTTAGGGCTTTTTTTTTTTTACAATGAAGCAATTTTTCTGCCTTGAAAGAAAACCTTCCATGTGCTATTCAGTTGGGATGGGATCCCAAAGATAATTTTTTTTTAGATGGAGCAAAATTCTTTCCTGTTATATAGCAAAGGCTGTTCCAACCCCCTGCATTTAGTACAAATGCACAGCATATTTGCTACCATGTGACAGGTGAATAATTATGATCACTACCAAAACCAGCATTAAACCACAGGGACATCTGTGTAGACAAACAGAATAAAGTGGCTGAGGTTCATTTTGTAATATTTACTTGTGCTCAAAGGCTGCAACTGGAATGATGAGACTTGGAAATTTGTAGTTCCTAAGACTACAGATGCTCTTTTTCAGCTTCAAAGCTGTTTCAACATCATGATACCTGTAAGATGACCCTTCCCTCTCACCCCCAAGTTTCCTCTATGACTTTTATGAATACAGAGCTTTGTCCTCAGGTTAGAAGCCTATATAGCAACCCATGTCCAACATGTTCCTTACATGGTTCTATGAGTTGGAAAATTCATAAAGCTCTTTCTGAACCAACATCAGAGAGGCTCTCATTGGGCTCTCATCTCTACATGGGATGTTTTAAATGTACTAATTACATTTAGCTCATTATCAGAAAGTCCAACACTGTCTTGATACACAGAATTTACCATGAATGGATATCCTGACCCTAGGCATGACTACTGGAAATGTTGGACATACCATAATCTTCATATTCACAGTGACCACTGGTCTAGCATTTGCCACCAGCAACTCAACAGCTGCTGAAATTAGGCTGTTGGATGTCTGAAAATCAATTAAGTGGCCAGAAATTATATTTCTCTTCTCCGATAGAATTCATGGTGAGAAACAGGACAAGTTGATGAAATCTTGACTTTGGTAGCTGTAGTCAGTCAGAAGCACAATGCCACAGCAGCATTCACCTTTCTGAAATCCACATGGCTGTGTGGCTGGCACATCAGGCTGCTGTTTAGAACTCAGTGCTCTCTAATCAGCTCCATGGAGGCAGGTGATTTTTGGTTGAACTGGTCACTGAGTGCATGCAACTGATTGCTGCATCTACAGAAATTGTTAAAGAAGTTATCCACCACCTTAGGTAGAAACATTAGACCAAGTGCAGACCCAGCCTCTGCAGACAGTGGCCCATTTAATTCAGTAATGATGCTTTGAGGTTATTGTTGGTAATATCATTGTCACAGGAATTATATTATAACAGAACACATCTTAGTCAGAAATTAGCTGATAACCTGCATTTTTTTGCTTTTATACTCATCCTGAAGAAATGTGACCAAAATGAAAGCAGAAAGGCGTAAAGCCTAAGTACACAGAGGTGTTGCTCTCATTGCAGAGAAATGCACTGATTCTAAGGGGCTGAACATGACGATGCAAACCATATTAGGGAAATTGTTAGTGCAATAGAATAAAGTTTTTGTTCCTATTAGAGATCAAAATAGCTATTGAAAGACTTTGAAACAGCATCTGAGACAGGACTTGTTCTTGTCTATGAAGGAGGGAATAAAACCTCGAATGCTTAAAATGAATAAATATGAATGTCAACTAGTAAACAATAAACAGTTTAAAACAAAAGAGAACAAGAAGACGCAAAACAGACCTTACAGTCATATCACTTCCACCAGCTGGAAAGAAATCAACACAAACAGTGTTCTTTTGTTGCACTGTCTAAATGTAACTGATGTACAGTAAACAAAACTGAATTTATCCAAAGACAAAAAAAAAAAAGAAATTCATGCACAAACTCTGGAAATTTACACAGAGCTCATATTCAACCTTTTATGTTCAACTGTTTAGCATCCCTCTTCTCCTACCCCAACCAATTAATACAGACACTATATCTCTCCCCTCCTTTTTCGGTCAAAGCATCTTGGCACAACCAGCACAAACAAACTTTGCTAACAGCTTTAAACTTGGAAGGCCCGCTTTTTAAATACTTGCCGCTACATAATTGAAACAGCTGTTTTAATGAGATACCTACTGTCATCATTTTACCCTGGCTGAGCTGGGTGACAACAAAGCAGTAATAACGAATTCAATAATAATTAACTCGGGTCATCTGCTCATCTGTCATGGCTCATCAGCTGTAGGGAGAAAAATCCCAGTGAACTTCTCTCTTTTGTGAGCTTTCCAAAACTCCGCAATAAAATGCTTAGAGAGGACTCTAGGTAGCCCTTCAAAAGTTCTAAGCAAACTGGTAAGTAGGTTAATTAAATTTTATGCATGTTTAAATGCTAATGATTACATTCCTAACATTACAGTGTAATCTGTTATGCAATGATGTCATGCAAGCAGTGGTTTTTAGTGCCTAGCACATTTCCATCCTGATGTGGAGTAGCTCTGGATCATTTATTGGAGGGCAGGAAGTTGACAGTGGTGTTTCAGAGCCAGATTTTACATTTAGATCCTCTCCCTGTCTGTTGAATGTTAAGCAGGGGAGTTACAGAAAGCCACTGATTTTATCCCTACTGCTGCATCACAGAGGGTGATCCAACATATCCACAGCGAGTTTTCTTAGCTGCACAATAAATAAATAAATATAATAGCAATTCTGGGGAAATTAATAAGGATTGCGTTCCTCTCAAATTACTCTCTCCCCAAAAGAAAAAATATTTTTGGACTCACTCTGAGGTAGATTTTTTTAATGTTTTTTTTTCCCTTTTCCATGAAGATGAAAGGAATTTTTCAGAGACTAAAAAGTATTCTTCCCTGACAAATCAAAGGTATGGGCGTGTTTTTTCTTTTTTTAAAAAAAAAAAAGTTAATGATTTTGAGGGTAAGATATGAATATCTGTTGTCTTTGAACATGGAACATTTTTTTAATTTTATTTTTCTCCTTTTGTGTGAGGAAAAAAGATGGCTCTTGCTGCTATCACAGGTCTTTTTTTTTCTTTTCTTTTCTTTGCTTTGCTTTTCTTTTTTCTTTTTCCTTAATTTGGATCAACTTGTGAATTCTTATTTAAAAAAAAAAAAAAAGGGACACGGGATATCCGTTTCAAGCTTCTAAGCTCATTTTGCCATTTTGCTTTCAGTGAAACTTGACCATGTTTATCATTCAGGACTTAGCTGGTGGTTGGTTCATAGATAACCCCTACTTGTATATTCAAAATTTCAGAAACAAATTTTAAAAAAACACCCTTGAAAAATTTCAAATGGCACCAGCATATTTGTTGTCAGGTTCTGTTAAACTATGACCAGTTCAGTTTTGGAGAAAGTGTTCTGTGTACTGATTTTAAAAGCAGCAGTAACAGAAATCAGGTGTGACATCATAATCCTTCCAGTATGCTGGCTGAAATTTCAGAAAGATTTTAACTGATGGAATATAAGAGTCAAGGTGAATTGACCAGTTATTTTTACAGGAATCTCCAACACAAATGTCATCTAATTAGAAATCTAAAATTCTGTTCTCACCTTGCTCTCTGGACATTTTGGTAAAACCTGATGTAGTTGAATTTTTTTTGCTGCAGAAAACTAAACTTATTCTCTTCTCAAGAATAACAATATGTAATGTGTCATTTAGTTACTGTATAATAGGTATAATTATTAAATAAATAAGAGCAAGTTATTTACTTCTGAATAATGGCAAATAAACCTTCTAGAAGAAGAAAATGGTTTAACAAAGGACCAGGAAATCTTCTCTTGCTTATATATTATTCTAAAATAAATGTGGAGGAGAACAAATTTTGAAATTAGACAATATGGATGCTTTGCTTTGTAAATAAGAAACATATTTGTATCTGTGCTACGGAGCTACAGCACAAAAATGGACTAAAAAGCATTAGATTACAGTAGCAGGTGTGATGCATATTTCCAGAACAAAGGCTCTGAAAATGGACGTCTTTATAGATTAGTGTACCTTCAGTACAGTATAAACAAAAAATATACCATAGGTGAAAAGTAGTAAATTTGACCATTGATGTGTGGGCAAATATTAGAATCCTAATATTATATGTTTTGAAACAAAATAATTTAATTTTCAAATACTAATTTACTACAAAAAGCACTTTGAACAACTGCACCGCAAAATTATTAGTGTAAATTTAATTTTTTTCTGGAAAAATCTTTCATTGTCTATTTTAAGCAAAGTATTCACATTGAAAATATTTTCTTATTTTACATTTTTTGTCATATTCATGCACAGGGTTACAGCACTGTGGAAGACTTGAAGAATCTTTTTTTTTAGGATTACACATATGTAGATGAGAATTTATAGTAAATTTTGACTTCTGGCTTGCACCTTTGGAATCAAATTCTGCAGTTTTGTCAGACACTTCTAAGAATTTCTTTTTGGGTAGATTAAGTATTTTGCATAAAATAAAATCTGTTGAAAAATGTTGATTAGTTTCATACATTCTATGACAATTTATCAGTTTCAACAAAAACTTCTCCAGTTAAAATAAAAATTCTATCTTTGCTGGAAAGTAGGGCATTCAATAGGTGAAAGCACATACCAGGAATGATACATGATGAACCTGCTCTATTAAATTTCTCCTGTTATGAACAGTTTGTGTAAGTAATTAAATATTCATGGGGTGGAAGACAGAGCAACTCAGAAGTTCTTTGAATAGCATATTCCTTGACAGCTCATGGGTCTTAGACTAATTAAACATATAAGGCAACTATGTCATAGCTAAGGATTTTTAACAAATGTTCTAGCTATATTGTATCTTTCTCTTCTTCCCCAAATTATTTTCACAGTTAAACCAGTTAAACATAAATGTTCCAGTTTCAAGTTTCTCTGAAGCAGATACTATTTTTTTTTTTTTTTTTTTTTAAATATTGAATGTGTACAAAGTGATGCACGGCTGACAGTTAATCAGTCGAATGGCTATGATCACATAAGTAGTCAGCAAAAATCCAGGAAAATAAACATATAATCCAGGAGAGCCACTAGCTTCTGGAAACAGAGCTTCTGTTCAACAGAGATCCAATATACATTACTGATTGAGAACCAGCAGACCCATAATTTTCTACAGATAGCAAGTGACTTTGGCATGCTTCTGCACTCGCTGGTCAGAGGTGGACTTTGAGGGTGACAGATTGCTTTATGAGTCGCTTCAGACAAAGTGAGAAACACAAAGTTCTCCTGATTGAGGGGTGGGTGTGGATCAGAGGGGCCATCCCGGGGGACATCAGGACATCAGGAACTGGCAGCTGAACTAAAGAGTTACAAATTGCAGTGTGGAGCCTGACTGGAGTCTGGGTTCCATCCAAAGCTGAAACTCAAGACAAACTCAAACCAAACTGAAATGGCTACAGTCTCTCAGCTACTTGCATGCAATGAAATCTACCTTATGGAAACTGCTATAAGTATTCAGGCTACAGGAATGGCAGAAAAACCTGAAAAGATGCAGAAGTATTGTTCAGAACTAAACATCCACCATGCTGCAATCTTCTCTAAACTGTGGCTTAAGAGAGCTGACCTCTTAAGCTGACTTGTGAGTTTGGGCTGTGAATCTCACAGGGCAGTTTCTCTCAAAACACTTTTCAGATCGTCAGCATTTAAACAAGGTCCAGATGTATCTGAACAACCTTAATATATGTTTTACTTGTTTTAAATAACACATTTCAGTCATCAGAAATTAGTCTGAATCTGCATGGTCGTCTTCTATTTTTGTCTGGACTTAATATACGTATCTGCAAAAAGTTTGTATTGTTTACTTGCAATATTTTTAAGCTGTTCTTTCTGGAAACATGTTTTTCAGTGAACTAATAACTTGTATGATGCTTTGAGACCACAAGTACACAAACAGAAAATATAAGTATGTATAAATTAAACTCCTCTGCTCTCCATGACATACAAATTTATTGTAAACTGGTATAAGGGACTGGAAATTCTATTGAGCTTGATTTAACATTAAGCATATTTTTTAAATATTCCATTTTAAGTATGTAACAGCTGAACAACTGAACAAAATATTATTGACTATTGAATTTATCTGGCTACCTCTATTAAGTCTATTTGGAATGCTCAGAGTTAAGCACAGGTACAAGTGCTTTCTAAGATAAGAATCATAGAATACCAGCTTGGAAGGGACAACAAGGATAAATGGTCCAAACTTTCTTGCCAAAAGCACTGTCTAGACACGATGGCCAGCTGAATCTTAAAAGTGTCCAGTGTTGGAGAATCCATCACTTCCCTGCAGATTTTATTCCAATGGCCGATTGTTCTCATCATTAAAAGTTACCCTTGTGTCCAACTGGGATCTCCCCAGAAGGAACTTGTACCCATTACCCCTTGTCTTTTCCATGTGACTCCCTGTAAAAAGGGAGTCTCCATCTTCTTTGTAACTACCCTTTAGATACTGGAACGTCGTGGCGAGGTCTCCCCTAAGCCTTTTTTTCCAAAGATGAACAAACCCAGTGCTCTTAGCCTTTCTTCACACGGCGCCTTCCCAGTCCTGTGATCGGGCCCTTCTCTGGACCATCTCTAGCCTGTCCACAACTTTTTTGTGTGTAGTGAGGACCAAAACTGAACACATTATTCTACGTGTGGCCTGACAAGCGCTTTATGCTGGTGAGGCCCTTGCTAATGCAGCCCAGAATCCTGATCCTGTTGGCCTTCTTTGCCTCAGTGGGACACTCTTCACTCATATTGAGCTTGTTGTCCACCAGGACTACCACGTCCCTTTCAACACTGCTGCTCCCCAGCCAGGTAGATCCCAGCCTGTGCAGCACTCCTGGATTATGTTTTCCCAGGTGCAAGAACTTACACTTATCCTTATTGAACTTCATATGGTTCTTGTTAGTCTACTCTTCCAGCCTATCCAGGTCTTCCTGCAGGGTGACTCTCCCTTCCAAAGTGTCCAATTCCCCACTCAGTTTGGCCTCATCAACAAACTTTATCAGAGTACGCTTGGTCTCATCATCCAGATCACTTATGAAGATGCTAAAGAGTGTCGAGCCCAGTATTGATCCCTGGGGGACCCTATTCATGGCAGACTACCAGTTTTAAAAGAAGCCATCTACCACCACCCTCTGGGTACAGCCTGTCAGCCAGTTCCCCACCCACCGCAGAGACCACTTTTCTGGACCGTAGAGCATCAGTTTCCCCAGGAGAAAGCTGTGGGAAACCATATCAAAAGCCTTGGAGAAATCTAAGGAGACAACATCCACTGCTCGCCTCATATCAACTGAGCATGTTACTTTGTCATAGAACATCGGTTTGTCAAGCACAACTTGCCCCATCATAAATACAATGAAATCAATTGTTTTACAGTGTACAGTATGTTATCACATGTAGTCTTTTTATAACTATTAAACTTGACCACAAATATTGTGGTTTCTGGTTTTCAGCATAGATGATGCATGCAAGTTGTCAAAGTGAAGCTGGAAATTTTTGATCGAGGGCAATCTAAATATCAAGCGCTATCTAAGCAAGGACACTGGCTTTCAGTATTAGATACCTTTATCCTATGCCAGCATTAAATGAGATAACTGGTATGGGCTGGATAGAGTTTGGGATAAGGAGTTTGAGGGAGAGGGTGATATTTGCATAAGGCAGGCTTCAACATGAAAAGAATGATGGGTCAGAGATGTGACCTGGAAGCTTTCTTGATGAGTAGAAGAAAGAGCAGGCCAGTTATGGGAGAATATGTTGAATGGCATAACTGGGAATAATAAGAAGAGGGCTGTTCGGGCAAGAATACTACATAGTGATGAAGGGCATGAAGCCTGAGACTGAATAAATGTAAGTTAAAAATAGGGAGAGGAACCATTGACATCCAAGAAGCGGGGGAAAGGGCAGGTCAGAAGGGTGAAACAAAAGAGATCACACTTCACTCTACACCTCATTTCCAAATCCACAAGAAAACAAAAAGCTCTCTGAGTCACCTCATGCCACTGCAAATGTTCTCAGGAAACCAATCCTGTTCTAGTGCTAATCAAAACAATGTTACTGAGAATTTTTTACTAATGCCTGTAACTTGGAAAAAATGGATCTAGAAATTCTGTCATGCTGAAGAACAGTAGCACAAGACAGAATGTTTTGCTTTTGTTTCAAATTGTAATTTCGCATACAATCAGCTTGAAATATTATGAAATTTTCAAGATATGCTTTTCAAAAAAGAAAAACTGAGAATTAATGGATGTCTGTACAGCTATGACTCAGCTTCCTTGCATGTGAAAACTTGCTGCAGCCATTAATTGATCTGTCTTCTGGACCTTGGTCTTCTGAATCAGCAGAATATAATGACTGTCTTTTAACCTTTTTTATTTCTAAATGAGATCACTAGGTCTTACGAGTAAACTCATACTATCATATAGTACTATACTCTGCTGCTGCTACAGTTTCCACATGATTCAAGCCACTTGAAATACATTTTCCAAGGAGACATTAAATAATGATTCTTTTCAGAGTGTTAGCAAAAAGGACACATAACCACGGACGTAGTTATATGCGGTGCTTTTATTCCAGCGCTGGGAAACCAGGGGTTCGCACCCAAAGCTGGCTTCCGCCACTGATTTGAATTCTACTACATTTATACAGTTTGGTTACATACATATTCATCAGAGTTACAACGTGTATACTACATATTCATTAGGTTACACAATTATTTCACAATATCAGTTGCAACACCTTGGAACTACCTTAAGCATGCGCAGTGTCCTCTGGTGGTCGTTTTGGGGGTCTTCAGGATGAAGTAAGTAGTCTTCATCACCGGTGTACTTTTCACCTTTCCTCACAGCACATGCGCACTCTTCACAAAATTATATAAATTCTTGGATGATAGCAAATGTACCTTCTCAGCACATCCTATCTTCTCGAGATAAGATAAGTACTAACTTTTAGTTCTTTTAAAATATGAAACTCATATAACTCATATACAACCTACATAGTTTTTTAAGATAAGGTAGGAATCTTGGATACAGTTCACGAAGCAAAATGCAGCTAACTATAACATTTCCCCCCTTTGAAAATGCTTTTCTATTCCTAGACAATGCATTTTCACTCCATTGTTTTAATTATAGCTGGGTATCTTTATAAGCCGGAGGGTTGTCAAAAAGTGGATTAGTATAATTTTTGCTAAGAACAATAAAGATGCGATCGTTCCTGGCGTTCGATTTACCTATTTGACGCCTGATACAAGCATACAGCAGAGAGAGAAGAGCAACTGTAACTGCAAGCAAAAATAAGCTTTCCAATAATGAATGTACCCATCCTCCCAAATTCAAGTTCAATGTGCTTAGCAAGGCCCCAATCCAGCTCTGCTCTGCATCTTGTTTCTCCTTTTGTAGCTCCTTTTCCGTTTGAGTTAATTGGGAGATATCTCTCTCCACTTCAGAGGTTACGTTTGGGATATGAATGCAGCAATGATCAACCCTATCTTTTAAATATCCGCAAACACCGTTTTCTTTTAGCAGCATTATGTCAAGTGCCATTCTGTTCTGCAAGGTCATTTTGGTCGTAGCTTGCAATTGTATATTGAAATCTCGAAAACCCTTTCTGATTATTCTTGCCAATCGATCCATCTGCCCAATTAATTTGTCAATCATTTCTCTGTTTCTATAAGCTGCAATTGGTGCAAAGAAAGATTCTAATGCCCAGCCGAATTTAACACTACTCGATGGTTCATGCCACACATCATCTTCATCTATCTCTCGTTTGTGCCTAATTCGTAAAAGTTCCTGCCTATTCTTCAAGGGTGACTTTTTCCAAATGGGACATAGGGTTGGCAACCCCAAAGTAATTTCTCTTACAGGTCCAGCTATTGGTAAATGTGTTGTCCAAGTCCCATCACTTAAGGCCCAAACTAAATGTCCCACGCTACCTATGGCTCCTCTACAATCTAGTTTGTCTCCATCAATGCCTATTTTGATTGCTTCCTTTGGATCCAATTGTTTCTGACAGATGCAACCTGCAATCATTGCGACTTTAATGATAGACAGTGGTATCTCTCTCACATCTGTTTGGCAGGTTATTACTTGTGAGCAATTCCACCACGGTACTGTTACTCCTTTTGTTACATTGGACCATCGTAGACACCATGGGAATGCTTCACTATATTGATATTGTTGTACTATACTCAACGTCCACATATTATTCCATGATTCAGTTATGTTCTGATTATCCTGATCCTTACATTCCCAATAGGTTCGATTGACTTTTTCATGTACCGTCTTGGTAGTCCACTTTTCACGTATGCACAGCATCCCTACTGGCTTTCCCGATAGACTGTATATGATACGTGTCACTTTTCCTTTATAATTTGTACAGTCTTCTTCGGACTTCACTATAGTTTCCTCAAGTCCACTTAATGCCCATTGTTTGGTTGGCACTTGCTCCAACCTGGTACGAGATTCACATACTATCTTACCAGTTCTATTTATTTCTGGTAAGGTCGTAGATATTATTCCCCATTGTATTGGGTCTTCGGCCGATTTTGGGATGGGAAGGCAAGCAGTGATACTACTGGTGTTCTGGGTCAGTGCAAAATCTCGTATTAACTCTATCATCAAATTTTCTGCTTGGTTTTGTACACTCTGCACTATTTGTGGCATTTGAGAGTCATCACTTTCTCCTATACCCCTTCGTGTCCTACGTAATTGTTCTCCAGCGACCTTGCAGATCAGAGTGGCATTCCCTGTTCCTCCCTCAAGAGGTGTCCCCACAAAAGCAAACAGTCTGGGTACATTTACTACTATAAACACATAACGGTAATAAAAGCTAGACATCCTGCGTCGTGATTTTAAGTGTGGTAGGACCCACTAATTGCGATTGCCACCGTTTTGAGACTTTCTTCACTCGGGTGTAGTGTATCCAGGAATCTACTTCAGCAACTTTGATTGCAGTAAACATAGTTAAAAGTACTTGGTAGGGTCCATCCCAACGTTCTTTTAGAGGATCTTCTCTCCAAGTCCTTACATACACCTCGTCTCCAGGCTCTATATCATGTACCGGATTCTCAAGTGCTAGTGGGCGATTCCACACTAGTACGGATCTGAGTCGATTTAATGTCCTGCCAAGAGACAACACATAATTGTATACATCCTAATTACCTTTTACATGTACACTTGGACTCGGGTCAGGTGCTTCGTATGGTTTGCCATACAGAATTTCGTATGGACTTACTGACATTCCGCTCCTGGGTTTAATCCTAATCCGCAGTAATGCTATAGGTAAGGCCTGAGGCCATTGAATTTTTGCTTCCTGGCAAATTTTACTAAGCTGTCGCTTTAATGTCTGATTCATTTTCTCCACCTGTCCACTAGATTGGGGTCTCCACGGGGTATGTAATTCCCATTTGATTCCCAAACATCTGCTGACTTCCTTTACCACTTGAGCAACAAAGTGTGGTCCCCTGTCAGATGATATTCCCAATGGTACCCCAAATCTAGGAATTATTTCCTTCAGTAACCATTTTACAGTTTCCTGTGCCTGGTTGGTGCGACAAGGGAAGGCTTCTGGCCATCCTGAAAAGGTGCATACCCCAACTAATAGATATCTAAATCCTCGAGTTTTGAGGAGTTCCACATAATCTATTTGCCAATAATCTCCTGGTTGCACACCTGCCCTAATTTTTCCCATATCTACTTTTCTTTTCACTAGAGGATTGTTTTTCAAGCAATTTTCACACTTAGCCATAATAGACTTTGCCATTGTTAACATCTGGACTGAGATAATCCATTTTCTCAGGTATTTTACCAATGCTTCTGCACCCCAATGACACTTCTGGTGTTCCGCCTGAAGTATTCCTCTCATGATTATTGTTGGCACCACAATTTGTCCATTGGGGGTTACATACCATCTGGAATTATCCTTGACGGCTTTTACTAGTCTTGCCAATTTCTCATCTTCAGTAGAATATTTAGGTGCCTCTGAAGGTGTAGGTAATAAATCAATTGCTCTTACCTTCTGGGAGACAAGACCCACCATAGTCCAGACTTGTCGTGCCACTGATCGAGCTGTCTGATCAGCAAGTCGATTTCCTTCAATAATTTTTGATGTTCCACTCTGATGAGCTTTACAGTGCATGATGGCAACTTGCGATGGCTTTTGAACGGCATTAATCAAGTTTAATATTTCCCTCTGGTACTTGATGTTTGTTCCTTGAGAGGAAAGTAGTCCACGCTCTTTCCAAAGAGCTCCATGCACGTGAACAACTCCGAATACGTATTTTGAGTCAGTCCAAATATTGACTCTTTTGTCCTCACTGAGTTCCAATGCCCTGGTTAGGCCAATCAACTCAGCTTTCTGTGCTGATGTGTTTGGTGGTAGTGATTTAGCTTCAATCACTGTTTTGGCAGTGGTAATCGCATATCCTGCATACCGCACTCCGTTCTCCACAAAGCTACTGCCATCAGTAAAAAGTTCCCAATCTGTTTCCTCTAGCGGGATATCCTTCAGGTCAGGACGACTTGCGTGGGTGTATTCGATGACCTCCACACAATCATGTTCCAGAGGTTCTTCTTCAGTCTCTGCGCTTAAAAACACAGCTGGATTCATTAGGTTAGTTGTTTTTAAGATAACATCATCTTGTTCTGTCAAAATCGCTTGATATTTCATCATTCTACTTGGGGAAAGCCAATGGCCCCCCTTTTGTTCCAATACAGTAGTCACCATGTGGGATACAAATACTTCGATCCTTTTCCCCATGGTCAGTTTCCGAACTTCCTGGATTAATATCACGGTAGCAGCCACCGCCCGCAAGCACGCCGGCCATCCAGCACTTACCGGGTCAAGTTGTTTAGAAAAATAACCTACGGGCCGTTTCCAAGATCCCAGCCGTTGGGTTAATACCCCTAGGGCAAGTCTCTGTCGCTCATGCACGAATAACTGAAAGTCCTTACTCAGATCAGGTAGGCCCAAAGCAGGTGCTTGCATCAAAGCTTGTTTCAGTTTTCGGAAAGCCTCCTGTTGTGGTTTTTCCCACACCAAAACCTTATTCTTCTGTGCCTCGTATAAAGGTTTGGCAATGAGTCCATAATCCATAATCCAGAGCCTGCACCATCCTGCCATACCTAGAAAAGATCTTAATTCATGCAAATTACGCGGTTCAGAGATAGCACAGATAGCATGCACACGGTTTATACCTAATCTTCGCTGTCCTTGAGAAAGCTCACATCCTAGATAAATCACAGTCGTGGATGCAATCTGAGCCTTATTTTTCGACACTTTATATCCATTCATTCCTAATTGGTTCAATATTTCAGTTGTTACCTGGATGCAAAGTTCTTGGGTTTCAGCAGCAATCAAAATGTCATCCACATATTGCAGCAACAAATACCATTGTCGGGGAATTCCGATATGGCCTCTTGTAGTCCACTCCTCAAGCTCTTTGGCTAGTTGATTTCCAAAGATGGTTGGACTATTCTTAAATCCTTGTGGAAGGCGTGTCCAGGTCAATTGAGTCTTTCTTCCATTGTGAGGATTTTCCCATTCGAAAGCGAATAGCTTTTTGCTTTCCTGGTCAAGGGGTATGCAGAAGAAGGCATCTTTTAAATCAAGTACTGTAAACCATTTATATTTCTCCTTCACAGATGTTAACAAGGTATAGGGATTTGCAACTACTGGATGTATGTCCTTAGTGATCTGGTTTACTGCTCGTAAGTCCTGAACTAGTCGATAGCTACCATCAGATTTCTTTACTGGAAAAATTGGAGTATTATACTCTGATTCACATTCTTCCAGAATTCCATATTTCAAAAATTTCTCAATTAAAGATACTACTCCTAATCTAGCTTCCAATTTCAATGGGTACTGTCTTAACCGTACTGGTTCTGCACCTTCTTTCAGCTCCACTTTCACAGGTTTAGCTGCTTTTGACTTCCCAGGTATGTCAGTTTCCCATACCATGGGAATCACTGCATCTTCTATTGCTTGTGGTATCTTTACAAGTGGTTTTTCCTTTATTAGTAAAATTTGTCCTACCTTCGACTCCGGAATTTTCATTACCAAATCTCCATCCTCAAATGTTATTGTGGCGTCTAATTTTGTCAACAAATCTCGTCCTAAAAGAGAAACTGGACAATCTGGAACATACAAAAACTCATGTGTTAGTTCTTTTTCTCCAAAACACAAATCCAAGGGTTGCAGGAATGGCCGTACTTCCTCCTTCCCTGTGGCACCAACGATTGTTGTAGCTCTGTGACCTACTGCTCCCTGTAAAGAGTTTAATACAAAGTGGCCCCTGTGTCCACTAAAAATTTTACATCCCGGTCTCCCACTTGTATTGTCACTAAGGGCTCCCTACTCTGAGTTTTCTCTTGCATGCTTTCATATAGTCAGCTGTTATTACTGTATTCTCCCAAAACCATAGTCTGTACCGCATTTCCCGCGGCATTAGACACCCGATTCATGGGGATCTTTGGACACTCATTCTTCCAGTGTCCTTCCTGCTTGCAATAAGCACATTGATTTATGCCGAGCCTCACAAAGGGTCTCAGGGGAGTTCCTTGTGTATTTCGTAAACCGCGCCCCCGACCTTCTCCCCGAGCAGCATTTACCGCTCCCCTGCCACGGACTCCTACTCCCCTGCCCTGTCCCTGGATCAAAGCCAACAAATTCTGCTGATGACGTCTCGACTGCTCCTTCTCCCTGTTATTGTAAACTTTCCAAGCCGTTTCTAACATTACATCCAAGTTCCTTAATTGTGCACCCTCCAGTTTCTGTAACTTCTTTTGAATGTCATCTTGAGATTGCCCTAAGAAAATTAAAGCCAGCTGAGTTTTCGCTTGCTCCGTTTCTACATCTAAATCCGTATATCTTTTAGCAGCCTCTTTCAATCTTTCTAAAAAGGCTGAGGGGGACTCATTCTTTTCCTGCCTTACATTATACAATTTTGACCAATTCATTTGCTTCGGGATAGCAGTTTGGACGCCAATCAATAACCAATCCTGGTACCTCCGGAGACGGCGCAATCCGTCTCCTGTATTATAATCCCATCGGGGGTCTTCCTTTGGAAAATTCTCATCAACATTACCGCCTGCTAGTCCATTTCGGATATCTTCTCTCACTCTATCCCTTGCAGCTCGTATGACCATATCCCTTTCCGTAGAGTCCATTAACGTATCCAGAATCACTTGTAAATCATCCCAATCAGGATTCTGTGTCTTAATTATCATCTTAACCACTTTTGCAACCTTATCTGGGTTTTCCCGATAAGGACCAGATGATTGCTTCCAAATCACTAAATCCCCTGGTGAGAACGGGACTTTTACATACACTGGTTCCCCCCCCACACCCACTGCCTGCCGCAGGGGTGCTATTATGTTTGATGATCCCCCCTTTCACGCTTCCTTTTCTTTTTCCCGGTTTCTAGTTCGATGAGATACTGGGGTCACAGTTATTCCTTTTACACCGGCTATTACCTCCTTTTCATCACTTGAATCATCGTCACTATCGGTAGGAGGGATAGGCGTGGGAGATCTAATAGGTACCATTCCCTCAGAAGGCGCAACATTAAGACACATTAAATCCGTCTTTAAATTATTACCACTGCTATTTTCCACAGCCAAGCATGTCATGCATTTCCTTTCCATTGTGCATCCCGTACACTTATTTTCGCTATTATTCTGTACCAACATTAGCCCACAACTCTCTCTCCAGTCAGATTTTTGTTCAAGATAGAAAAAGAGATCAACATATTGAACTTCATCCCATTTACCTTCTCTCTGACAAAACCTCATTAATTCAGCGATAATTTCACGGTTCAAAGTGCCCTCTGGTGGCCACTGTACTTCATTTGGTAATTTATACTCAGGCCACCAATGAGTGCAATACTCGATTAACTTCTTTTTATGCATAGACTGTCCAAACCCACCCTCCTTCCAATGTTTTAGTAAACAATCCAGAGGTGATACCTTTGACTTAGACATATTATCAACACACAAATGCAAATACAGAAACCAAACCAAGTTAGCAGAAACACGAAGACAAACACAAGAACCAGCTCAAATATAGAAACTGATGCAAAAACCAGACCAAAATAGAATCAGAAACCAAGGTTCAAGACCTGCCACAAATACACAAACCGAACCAAATGGCGCCTAACCAAGTGCTGAACCTTTCAGCTACACAAACCAAATGGCGCCTAACCAAATGCCGAACCTGCAGAGGTTTCCCTCTGTCTGACGGACGGCGCCTATAGGCTTTTACCAAACGGGAGCTCCCTGCCCAATCGAGCGTGGCTTTCGCCGCGTCTGACCGGCAGGCTACCAAACCAAATGGGGTACCCCAAATCCAAAAATAAAAGCACCTTCTTACCAATCAGAGGTCCGTCGAGAGCAGCGGAGGGTCGGTCGCATCCGATGCGCTCCCCAAGAATACCTCGGTGCTAGCCGGAGCAGGATCGAGACGCGATCCGCCTCAGCAGTGCTCACGAGGTCCCACCTGGGTCGCCAAAAATGTTAACAAAAAGGACACATAACCACGGACGTAGTTATATGCGGTGCTTTTATTCCAGCGCTGGGAAACCAGGGGTTCGCACCCAAAGCTAGCTTCCGCCACTGATTTGAATTCTACTACATTTATACAGTTTGGTTACATACATATTCATCAGAGTTACAACGTGTATACTACATATTCATTAGGTTACACAATTATTTCACAATATCAGTTGCAACACCTTGGAACTACCTTAAGCATGCGCAGTGTCCTCTGGTGGTCGTTTTGGGGGTCTTCAGGATGAAGTAAGTAGTCTTCATCACCGGTGTACTTTTCACCTTTCCTCACAGCACATGCGCACTCTTCACAAAATTATATAAATTCTTGGATGATAGCAAATGTACCTTCTCAGCACATCCTATCTTCTCGAGATAAGATAAGTACTAACTTTTAGTTCTTTTAAAATATGAAACTCATATAACTCATATACAACCTACATAGTTTTTTAAGATAAGGTAGGAATCTTGGATACAGTTCACGAAGCAAAATGCAGCTAACTATAACAAGAGGACAGCCTGAAACTGTGAATAATGGGACTTGAATACAGCTGTGGCTAGAACTGATAATTTTAGGTGTTCTGCATCTTAAATCAAAACACTAAAATGTTAATCTTGCACTGTAAGTTAAGTTTATTGAGCATTATAGATATATATACATAATTGAAATAATAAAGAACCATGTATCTCACAATAAGTTAATCTCAAAGAACAATTAATATAACATTGCTATGAGAAGATCCAAAGAGGTAATAAAGTTATTGTATCTTAAGGGGTGACATACAATAGCATTTAGGAGTCACGTACAGATGGGGAAGTAGTGTATTAAGTATCTTCTCATTATTTGAGCATTGCTTATCCTAGGTCTTGTATAAAAACAGTACATGATCACAAACTTGAAGAATATGCAACTCTACATACAAACAACTGAAACAGAGTAAAATCTTGTGGGCAAGAGATAGTCTGTGTCCTGTGCTTTGAATGCTCAGTCATGCAACCTGAATCACTAGCCTCCAGTATTTTAATCTTTCTGTATGTCAGATGTTCCTCATAGTGGGAATAAGGTAGACACAAGCCATCCAAGTCATTTCCATGTGAACTAAGACAGTCTGTGTTCCACAGTGTTAGTAATGTAACACCTGAACTGTACATGATTTTGTGCAAGCCTCTAGTCATAACTGATAACAAAAAAAAATAACTGTAAGCAAAACAGAAAACAAAGACTGGGAGAATTTTAGATAACAGACTGTAAGGAGGTGAATTTTGCTGCATTTCAGGAATTTCTCTTTCTTTTTTCAGACTTTTGCATGAAGAAACTCATAGAGACTGGGCTATATAGAGGCTTGACTTCATACTAAACAGGAGGCACATAACTCACACAAGACCAGATTTTCTGCTGAAATTCCATGCTAGTTTTACCATCTGATCTTTCTAGTCTTAGTCTTAGAACATTTTGACAATAAACTAAGTTCAGTTTTTCTCATTGACTAATATTATCTTAAAATGTACAAAAATTATTGTTTTGAGTGAGACAGTACAAATTGACCAACCTAAGACTTATCAAAGGCTTCAAGTTGGCATCTGAAAACTACAGAAGCCAGAGTGAAAAGACGTAAGTTACTTAAAAAAATAACTTTTACTTCTTCTCTTTTGTTTTTGTTTCCTTCTTTTAGGCTGTATGCATTTTTTTTATTCAGAAACATTGCTCCTAACTGAATTCAGATGCAGACAAATGTGTATGGATGGTACAAGGGGGGCCAGGATACCTAGGAGAAAGAGAGAAACATCATGTGAGCCTGCAGCGGTGCAATTTGGATAGCCATACCTTGGCTGGAGTTGGAAGTGGAAACAGTATGGGCTTCTTTAGGTACATTAGGAGACTAAGGAAAACATGGGCCCAGTAAAGAGTGTGGAGGGTCACTAAAATGATGTGTCACATGAAAAAACCTGACATTTCCTCTTTGCCTTGGGATGATGCATCTGCTTTCAGGCCTCCCATGTCTCTAGAGCAGAGTTCAAGAAAGATAATTTTTATCAGCAATAGAGGATGACTAAGTTTGGGACTACTCTGTAAACTGAACATATCCATAGGACTGGATGAGATGCATCCAGCAGTGCTGAGGCAGCTTCCCAATGTAATTGTGAAGTCATTCTCCACCATTGCTGAAAGCCTGTGGCTTTCAGTAGAAAAAAAAAAAAAAAAAAAGGTAAATATTACATCCACTTTAAGTCAGAAAGCAAATCCAGGGAATGGCAGAAAGTCTAAGTCCTGGAAAATTATGGAGGAAGTCCCCATGACAGTAGTGTTCAAACACCTGAAGGACAAGGAAGGACTAGGAATAGTCAGCATGTATTAGTTAGCACGGACAAATGGTTGCCTTCTCTGACTGGATCTGTAGATAAGTGGAGGGAAGCAGAAGTTGTTTACATTGAATTTAGCTAGGCTTTTGACAGTCTCCTTCTAGGTGAACTGGGGAGGTAATAGAGTATAAGGACATGGGGACATGAAAAACTGTCTCAGCCACCAGGATCAAAAGTTATTGGCCAGTGATTCAGAGTAGTATATAATTGGTGTCTGGTTGATATTCATGTTCCTCGGTAATCAGTACCAGAACTCAGGCTTCACCTTTGACCTGGGCAACAGAACAGAATGCACCTTCAGAAATTTCATATAAGGCTTCAAATCAAGGAAAGTAGTGGATAACTGAAGGACTGGACTACCTTCAAGACAGACTGGGACAAGATGGAAGAACGGAGCTACATTAACTTCAAAGTTCAAGAGAAAGTCCTGCACCTGAGACAGACTAAATGCAGGCGACACTACATGATGGGTACAGGCTGACTAGAAAACAGTTTGTCAGAAGGATTTGAAGGTCCTGAGCAGAAAACTGAAGTTGTTTTCTTTTCTCAAGGCAGGGAAAAGGCCCATACCATTAACAAAATTGCTGTCAGCAGCTCAATGGAATTGCAGCATTCTGTTCAGAGGTAAGGAAACAATTTTGCATTGTGATACTGGTTAAGCAATGGCTTGCCCTGGAAAGTTGTGAAAGCTTCATCTTAGAGATATTAAAAATTTGATTGTATGAGTTCATGGTGAATAAGATATAATTTGGATGTAAGCTCTGCTTTGAGCAGGAAGGTGGACGAGATATCTCCAAATAAGGAGGAACTTAGGCTCCCAACCTGAATTATTCTTAAAGATCAAAGCGTAAATTATTTTTTTCACCCGTAACTGGTCCAACATTGAGCATTTGATTCTGAACTGGCATAAGGTACATTTGATGCACCTCAAGAACTTTCATGTGTGAGGGGTTTAGGCAATATAAGGTAAAAAAAGATGGTTTTCAAATCAGCTTGTGTTTTTGTGTTCCTGAAGTCAACTACATTTTGCACCAACCTACCTACCTGGAGAACACGTAGTGATGAGCTACATCCGGGGTAGCTCCAGAAGCAGGAGAGATATAGTTATATTGATGCACAACTGTACCAGAGTTAAGTAGCTCTTAGTAAGAAGATTGCTACTTAAATGGACCAGAGTGCAATCTTAACACACATAAAATGCCTCAGGGATTTCAGCCAGTGTCTCTGCAATGGTGCCTCGCTATGTGTGCAGTGTTACTACACCACACAATTATAAAACTTTCTAATGGCTATGAATTTGTACCTCAGGCAGATGAAATGATTTTTTCCTCATTTCATCCCAGAAAAGAAATATGCCAGAGAGTTGAACGTCAATGCTTCATAATTTTTCAGAAAATCTCTACTGATGTGGTAGGTAAGCCAGTGCAATACTGTGTCCTAAACTACAGCAGAAATATGCACATGCTTGATTTATTTTCCAGTAGGAAAGTCAAATAGGATGATTCACAACACTTAGTTCAAGCAAACCAATAACAAAGTCAGGGTTGTAGTTGTAGGTGATGAATTTGTGTTTATTCTGGAAGGATATATGCGATCACTGAAAACAGGGCTAGTGATGTAACTGGAAGTCGTTTGGATAAAAATATTACATTTTTTGAGAAATTTCAGCTTTTAGTTTTTCCTAGTATGATACAGAAGAGAACAAAGAAAACTCTAAAACTCAAATGCATCACAATGTACTGAGAACAACTGGATTACTAAATATAATAGGAAATAATAGAAGATATTATCATGCAATATGAAATATTATTGTCCATAATGTAAATAGTAACTACAGTGAGTGAGGAAACAGTTTTGTGGTATCTGAGACTTGCTCAGATTTCAGCATTTTGTCATACCCAAACAGGATAAGAAGCTGAATTCTAAAACATAAGCTATGAAAAAAAAATCAGCTTTAGATAGCAGTTAACTTGAGTACTTTTTCCAATAGTTTTTCAAAGGTTTCACTTTAATTTTGGCCATTTTCAGGTATAGTTTAACTGAATTTATGTGTCAAAATAGGTAGTTTATCTTTTCAAAAATGACAGAAGAAAACACTACTAATAATTTCAAAGCCTTCTCACAGTTATATATAAATATATCTGTTTGTTTAATTTTGCTTTTTTAAATGATACCAAGCCTTTTCTGCAAGAAGTTTTGGATTTGAAGAATGAATGCTTTTCAACACCACTATCAATGTGCTCTGGCTATTTGAAAAAAATCATTTTTTTTCCACTGCTAGGTTTTGTGAAAAGGGGAAGGAATTCAGGGGGAAGAGGTGTCTGTCATTTTTGCCTTCTGTGGTGTATTTTAATCTTTGAATAACATTGGGCATCAGCTGTAACATATATGAATTAATCATCTTATTCATATAGCTGTTTACTTTTATTATACCTCTAAAAGAAATTAAATGAATTTGACCTGTTTCAGCATTTACAGCTGTTTTCTTGAAAATTTATTGTGAGTTCCAATGTTTAAAAATATTATATTTTGTTTCAGGTATTTGGTTTGTCCTGTCTGAAGACAGACCCTAGCAAATTCATCTGCCATTAAATTTTATATTTGCCATTCTTTTATTAGTTCTTCAACCATTTTGTATATATTTATAATTGGACCGTGAAAATATTTTCACCAACAGATGACAAGTTTGGTTTTGAAAGTAAACTCTTTTTTTTCTTCTCGCTAATATTTCTAAAACCAAAAAGGGAAATGCAGTTGTTTTCTCTGCTTTGATGATAGCCTAGTGGAAAGGAGATTTGGAAGTAGAATTTCTGGTGTTACCAGCTCTCTACATGAATTAATGAAGAGAACAAAGAAGATATTAATTAATTTCACACCATAGCATAACATGCCATCATCATAGAGATGATCCTATTTGGACTTATAATAAGACAGATAGTCACAATGCAAATTATTTAAATGAAGAAAAATGAAACTTTCTTCATATTCTTATCTGCCACTGTTAGCATTTTGTTAGCTTTCTTCCTTTCCAAACAGTCCATTCTAAACTATCAGAAAATGAGTAAAGATAATGCCTAAATTTCATGCATACTTGCATAGACCAAAGACATTATCATTCTGATACAGAATGGGATTGGAAAAATATGCAGCCCTTGGAAATGGATTAAATGCACATACATTTTGTAATGAGTGACTGTAATGAAAGTCAAATGAATTATAATAAAATATAGAGTTTTAAAAAAGAAAACTACTCAATGCATAATGTTGCTAAGAAAACATTTAACAGTTTTTCACTGCATGCTATTGTCAAAGTAAATAACTACCAAAGACAAACTTACAAAGTGGTTTTAACTCTAATGTGATGCAGAAAGTCAGACATTTAATTTGTTAATTAGTATTATGTCAGAAACTATCTATTCAATATGAAGCAAATATGTTTACAATCTTATCTGCCATCTGTTTAATAGATGGGAGAATACTTAAAGCTGGGTTTCTCAAAGAGGGCTGTTGAAAATTTGTTCTACAATTAGTGGAGCAGATTTTTTAATTCTAAAGGAGTTTTTCATGTTCAGGAGCACCCCTATGAATGAAACAGTACATTATAAAGCTGCTATTCAAGATTAGTGATTTCTTATAGCTACTAGTAGCAGATGCTTGCAAAATGCAGAAGTAAATGTATATTTTAAGATATATATATTAATAAAAAGAAAAAAAAATAATACAGCAGTAGGTCCAGAAGGTTAAAGCAGGTTTCGTGAGGATATTTTTTAAGACCGATTTTCATGGCAGCACAATATATAGATTTGGGTACTTACAACACTTCATCTCTTTCTGTAATCAGCAATTTTGCAAGCTTTCTTACAAGAAAGCCCACAAGTATGCAGTAGACTAGCCATTTAAAGTGAATTCTCAAGGTGGTTTTTAAACTGCATATTAAGAATGGATATTAAATCATCATTTGGGAGGTGGATGAAAATAAACGCTTAGATAATAAAGCATTCTTCCTAGGATTACAACTTCTTTCTTGCCCTTTTTCAATGTATTTTGTTTTTGAGGAAGACTGTATTATTGTCTAATAGTAGTATTATTGTCATTATTTGTGAGGAGAAAAATTTTGCCCAGACAGAAAGCTTTTCCTTTTCTAAAAATTAGACATATTTTCCTGCTTAGGTTTTAAAGAGCAAAAATAAAAGAGGTGAGTAAAATCTTAACATTCATTTTTAAATGTTTGATTTGTAGCTTTTATAATTATCATGTTTAATTGAATTATTTGCCAGGACTGCATTTTTACATCTAATTGTTTTTCACTGAGTGTGGATGAAACATCTATTGGACACCAAAGGTGAGAAACATATTTTTGATGGAATGCTAAACTCACCATGATTCGAGGATTTTCATACCTCACAGCAAACTTGAAACAAAGCAAATTGTCTGAGAGGGAATGAGACAAGTGTAAATGTTTTTCATAATGAAATGGAACTTTTTTGTATTGCTTATGTTTTTTCAATATATATATTGCTACTTATAAGTACATAAATATTTATACGGTGCTTACAATGTAGTAAACCAAAATCCATTCAAAATTTCAAGGCAAAGATGTGCTCCTTACCATACGGAGAATGTTTTCAGAATGATTTCATTCTTGAAAACTGTTTCTGTTTTGTTTTTCATAGAAGTGACTGTGGTAGCTTTCTCTGCCAGCCTACTGAAAGTGATAAACTTTTCATGCGGAATTTACTTGCGCTGCCTGGTGTACATCTTAGTTCCCTGAAACATTTGGAAGATAATTTTATGCACTTGTATATCAACAGGTCAGATGGTCCTGCAAAGAATCATGAAGATTTCATTAGTTTACTCTTCTGTAGGACAGCAAAGCCTGAGGTTCGAGACTTAAGTCTCAGCTTTGTGTAACATACTGTACATCCACACTGAAGAAGTATAATGTAGCAATATGTTTCTGTCACATGGAAAACTTGAAATATTTGTTTTCTTCTCTTCACTTGCAGGCAGCAGGTTAGAGCATTTCCCTTAAAAATGATTTCTCTCCCTCCTCTCGAGCCTCAAGATAATTATAAGTAGTTGTGGACAAATTTGCAGCATAACATCAGTTTCAAAAGGGCATTTTGAATTTTAAAGCCATTATTAGTTTTTACATTGCTTGTGTACAACATTGTACAGAACTATCCTCTTATGTTGCATATCTCAAAGCAGCCTGGGGAGGAAGAAGAAAGAGGGAAGCTTTCCTGAGCACCGGGGACCCCTCTTTGTAAAGAACAACCTTTGTAGCATGCCCAGTTTACTCTTGACACTTTTTTTTTTTTTTTTTTTTTTTTTTTAAATACCCTTATGTGACAAGGGAAGAATTGGGTGGGGAGAGGTAGTTAGTTTACTATAACAGGATTTTGGCCCTAGTGCTTCAACAGTGGTGAATATTTAACCCCTAAAATATCTGCAGATGCTAAATATATGTATTTATAGAAAAAGAAACAACAGCAACTGGTTAGGTCAGGAACTCAGCATCTGTGGTTTGGCTGCAAAGACTTTAGTATGCACACTCCATCCATTCTACGTCTCCTTCTTTACCCTTCTCCCCACAAAATTAATTGCATTTCTAGCTAACAAGGTTTAGTTACAGAGGCACCTGACTCCTTCAAACCTTTTGGACACAATACAAAAGTCCAGTAGTAGACGTTACAGGATTAAATCCATTGTAACATTCTAAAAATCAATTCATCTGTTCCAAATAGTGTTTCAGTAGTATCCTAGTAACCTTTTCTGTGAAGCTTCTTATGGTCTGTATTTGCAAACACTATTAAAAAAGACCTTCTTGCATTAAAAAAAAAAAAAAAAAAAAAAGGTTAAATCTCTTCACAGAGCTGCTGGAGAGGTATAGACTCCAATGTAGGCAAGTGTATTTGTCAACATGCCATATGGGAACCATGGTTGGGACTTTTTTTTTTCTAGAATAATTAAATGTTGATGGCAGAGTTCAAATGGATCATTAAAATTCAAAAGTGTAAGAAACAGATTTTTTCTTATGTTGCTGAATGCTCCAGAGGGCTGAGTAGCTAGTAGAAGTGAGGCAGGCTGCAGCAGTGATCAGTGTGTGCTGTGATGGTACTAATTTGATCATAATATAGTCATCTCTGAAGATTACAGCTATTCAATTAAATATTCTAATTAACCTGAAGTATTAGGCAAATGATACTAATTACAAATATTCTCCTGAGATTCACAGCAATGAAAATCCCACTTGCAACTGATACTTCTAGCCAATGTTTCGTAACACAATGTCCTATATCATAGACTTTCAGAATATTAAAATGCAGTTAATTTGCCTAAACCTCATTTGTTTAATGGCATTAGCATTTTGTTTGAAATTGTAATAAACGTACATCCCGCTTTCAAGTAAAATTTAAAATGAGTGTACTCTTGGGGTAACTTAAGATTCCTGTTTACAGACCTAGCACTTTATTCAGTAAGCGGAACATTTTGAGCTTAACTTTCAGCCATTGAACATATTGGAATTGTTTAAAAATGCTAATAATTTGTCTTTTCAAATAAGAAAAAAAAAGGATATTTTGCAATAAAATTTCATGATGTTACCCATGTGACCAGTTTCCTACTGTGAGGGCCCCAATGCTTGAACTTGCCGTGTAGTTTTTTAGTAGAATGTTTGTCTTTTGTAGGTTGTTGGTTTCTGTTTGGTTTTTTTTGTTGTTTTGTTTTGGTTTCATTTGTTTGTTTGTTTGTTTAACTCCCTCTCTATGCAAAGCCACAAGGACCTTCTTCTTCAATTTTCTACCTTCCTCTCATTGCTCCTTTTCACACTGTGCATGGACTGGAGGCTCCAGATTGTGAGTGCAATGGCTTTTGGGGGCTCTAATTCCTGTATGGTGTTTCTGCACACCTTGCACGCAAGTACTCTTGTGTCATTTGCAGGAACAGCTCAGCTATTTTACCTGTTACTGCACTGAGTGCATAACTTGGTTGTCTATGTGAATTAGGCAGAATGCTGCTGTGAAAATACAGCACAAGGCAGATAATTTGTCTAAAAAAACCACACCAAAAAACTAGGTGGGGTTCCTTACCACATTTCTTCGTGGGTTTTGTTTGGTTTTGTTTGTTTGTTTTGTCATGGCATGAACAGGGAAGGTAGAGATTACCCAGCAACAGATGTGGTTACCTAAAAAATAATCAGTTGCAGACAGCTATAGAAACAGAACAGGTAGCAGGCTTCACGTGCTATGTAGGACCCTCTTCTAAGCCCACCACCTTGTTAGAAGGATGAAGGGACAGGAAGGCTTCTGGCTTTCCACGTGTTGCTTATTGATTCTGTATGCTTATAGGCTTTAAAGGAAAGAGATCTGAAATAACCCTTTGCAGTTCTAGGGCAATTTTATCAATACTCTTGCAAAGCATTATCAAAGTTTAACCAATATGAATTCTTCTTGTGAATATATTCATCTTTCTCAGATCCTGTAGTATTTGTCTGAGGAGAATCAAAATGCTAATTCTGTAGCTTTTACCTCAAGCTGTGAGGAGTAAAGAGAAGATCACTGTTTCTGAAATGTTGATTCTTGCCTTCATTCCTCCATCCATCAGAGGCCTTTCTAAGGAAGTGACTGTAGTCCCAAAATGCCCTCATTCTTGTCATGTCTGCTTGACATGATAAGGAAATAAGCCGTGTGCCTTTCTGTCAGATTCTTAATGAGACAACTCCTAGGCAGCAGGACCAAGCAAGAGCTAAAAACAAACAAACAAAAAGATTGCCAGAATTTCAGGTCTAGAAATGTCACACTATCAGACTGCGACAGTGTGAACAAAGCTAAATCAAATGCAGTATGAGAGAATGTAATTTTCGTGTTGTAATTGACAAAAGTTCAGTATTTGTACCAGAAACTCTGGAAGAATTTGCAACAGAGCAGACCTGTCCCTGACAGTTTAAATATATAAAGAAATGCAAATATTACATTTCCTCAGATCTCACAAAATTTAGAACAATTTGTGCCTGAAACATGCTGAAATCATTGGACCTAAACTTGGAGAAGAGGGAGACTGCAGAGATGGCATCATGCTGCCGTATGACCTTTCACAGAGCAGGAAGGAGACACAAGGGAGCATGTAGTAAACTTGGGATAAAAAAATCCTGTGCAGACTTTCTGCAGCCCTTAGAAACATGTAAGGACTTGGGGTTTTATTTGTTTGTTTGATTCTGATGCTTTTCTTTGGTTACTTACTTTTAATCCTTTTATAGCTGTTTTTCCTTTGGTGCTGTTAGAGCTTGTTGAAATTATTACCTGTTACTGTCTTTCCTCCCAGAATTAAGTAGAGAGTTTATATCACTTTATGCTGACTTGAAATTAGCTGATAGTTTGCATCTCTCATTAGGTCAACACATGCATTAGTATGCTCTGTGATTATGGAAGAGGATGTAAAATACATTTAATCAATCTATATTAACTCAGATTCAGGTCTACATAACAGAAATCTGTATTTAGGAGAATACTTGTACTGGACTGAGCTTAAAGAAGGTTTGGAGAAGCAGGCAGAGAGGTAGAAAGGAAGACAAAGTTCAAGTAGTAATATGCTTTGATCTGCTCCCCTCTTTGTTCTGTGCAGTGGAGAACTGGACGCATCCACTGCCATGAAGGAGTAGTAGTAAAGGGAAGGGTGCGAATCACGTGTGGTGAAACACAGAACTGCACAGATGGCTGACTCCTCAGCAAGTGCCATCACTGAGACTGCTCAAACAGGACAGAGAATTTAAATAAAAATTGGGGACCAGCTCAGAAATGACAGGAAAGGTATTTTTCAGGTCCAGATCCCTATTTCTGCTGTCGTGCTCAACCCTCATTTAAAATCTCAGCAAAACTGTGAGATGGATGAAACCAAATGAGCAAATGCAATGATGCAATCAGTGAGGGAAAACTAAGAATTAAAAAAAAAAAAAAAAAAGAAAAAAGAGGAGAAAGGCAAGAAAGCCAGCAAAAGCAGTAAAAGGGGAAGAGGAGCTGCAGATCGTGCATGTATGTCTTGTCCAAAGTCCTGCAGAAACTAGCTGCACCTCTTTATAAAGTCATTGTTCTGTGAAGAAATAAGCACATGCCACTGCCATATTAGGCACTGAATGAAGTGACTAAGAATAAAATACCGTATAAATATATATTTACCTGCAGAGTAAGTGAACAAAATTATACAGTTTTTATTTACGCAGGGAGTTAACAGAATGCAGTGATCTATGGGTACATTCTTGTGGGGGAGTGAATCTACTAGAGTGATTTACTTTTATAAAGAAAATGAATACACTAATGTAATAAAATTGTCATGTACTGCATTGATCTTCTTGCTGCAGAGGAAGTGAGGAGGAACTTAAATTTATATAAAATTAATATAAAGGAATAATAAATGCACAAGAGTTGATATTACAGAGTGAGATACATAATTACAAGGTAAATAAATACAGTGAAGTGATACACTTTAATAATGGGAGGACATTTAGAGGAATCATTTCCACATCTACAGAAGTGGGAAGCATGAGAGATCATGCTTTGTAAAGTAATGACACATAACAGTGCAGGAAGTACAGTGGTGGGAAACCTAATAATAATATTATTTTTTTGCTATCTACAAATATTACATAACAAAGACATGCCTCTCTGAAGAGCTTAGTGGAATAACAGTCAGGGAAAGAAAATGTGTGACAATTATATCAAAATGAAGGGCTGGCTCACCATGTAGGCACATGAAGCAAACTCAGGCTACTCTGTGGAACTTGCAGGCCACTTGAGCCATTACCATCAAAGGTCATCACAATTATTTCCTCAGTCCAGGTAATTCAGATGCTGTATTTTGCTCCATACCATCCTCTGGAAAAACAAAAATAAATTACTACAGTAAAAATGTGTGGATGTTGACAGTTATAACATAGGCAGGATCTCAAACTGAATAGAATGGAGAAGAAAGAATGAGTCAATCTGGGAACTTGTAGGGTTTCTACATAAAGCAAAAACCCTGCTTATTTCAGTCACCTAGATGACTGAGGATTATTATCAGACTAACTGTATATTAAATTAGTCTATATCAGTAGTTCTAAACTAAACAATACTATAAAGGCAAATCCAGGTCTCTATAAATTGTCTCAGCGTAAGCCTGAGTTCTTAGTCTGGCACAGAGATTTGCTGGATGGAAGTGGGGAGGACATTATTGCCTATACTATGCAGAAGGTTGGGCCATCAGGTCTAATGGTTTCCCTTGGCCCTCCACTCTTAAGTTAGACTCAGTCCTCTCTTGCTTCTGTAAGTCAGAAGGGATGGATTTGAGGTAAAACATGTGGGAGTAAAGAGAAGATCACTGTTTCTGAAACATTGATCCTTGCCTTCATTCCTCCATCCATCAGAGGCCTTTCTAAGGAAGTGACTGTAGTCCCAAAATGCCCTCATTCTTGTCATGTCTGCTTGTGTTAACCCAAAACAGGATAAGGAAATAAGCCGTGTGCCTTTCTGTCAGATTCTTAATGAGACAACTCATAGGCAGCAAGACCAAGCAAGGGCAGGGTTTTATGCAGCTGACCTGCAGGCTCACTCTAATGATGGCCATACAGAAGTCCTTGAAAAGGCCTGGAGTTTCTTCTTTCAGATTTGGCCAGCCTGCACTTTGTGGCTTTTGTGGTCCACCTTGAATTTGTCCTCTGAGCATAAATCTTAGAGGAATATTTAAATGACAATCCTGATGATAATTCCTTCTAAAGTGTTCCAAGATCATCATCCTATGACCCATGAACACAGACAGGACAAGTGGTCAGTCCATTTTGCCCTTTACTGCTTCACAGTGTGATGTAGGCAGGCACTTTAACATTTGCATTTTCCTTCTAACTTAACAGGTTCATTTCTAAAGGACAGAGTTTAACCCATGCTCTGACTAAGCCAGTCTGTTGTTCTACTTTCTCTTTTGCTGTTGCTTTTCTTCAGGCTGTCCTTTTTCATGTTTGCTCTTTTCCTTTTTCCCAGAATGACAGAACTGCAGAAAGGTTAAGATCAGAAGGGATCTCTGGAGGTCATCTTGTCAAAGCCCCCACCGCTCGAGCAGGAACAGCTAGGAGCCAGTTGCCCAGGAACATGTCCAGATGGCTTTTTAGTATCTTTGAAGATGGAGACTCCACAACCTCTACGGGCAACTTGTGCCAGTGCTCAGTCATCCTTACAGTAAAAATGTGTTTCTTTATGTTCAGACGGTACCTCCTGTGTTTCAATTTGTGCCCACTGTCTCTTGTCTTGTCAGTGGACACCACTGAAAAGAGCCTGGGTCCCTCCTCTTTGCACCCTCCCTCCAAGCATTTTTATACATTAACAAGTTTCCCCTGAGTCCAGGCTTTCTCAGCCTTTCCTCATAAGAGAGATGCTCCAGTCCCTTAGTCATCTTTATGGCTCGTCATTGGATCCTCTCCAATCTGTTTATGTCTCTCTTGTACTGAGTAGATCAAAACTGAACACAGTACTCCAGATGTGACCTCATCAGTGCAAGCAGAGAAGAAAGATCACTTCCCTTGGGCCACTGGCAATACTTTGTCTAATGCAGCCTAGGATACCATTAGCCTTCTTTATCACAAGGGCATGTTGCTGGCTCATGATCACCTTGGTGTCCACCAAGACTTCCAAGCAATAGGCCCACATTTTCCCTAGTCTTCCTCTTGCAGCTTATGTGCTCATATAAGCCATTCTTCTTGTCTTTTACCTACCTGAGGAGATTCAAATTAATTTGGGCTTTAGCTTCCCCACTTTGTCCATGGGTGCTCAGAAAATGTTTCTGTATTCCTCCCAGGCTTTCTGTCATTGCTTCTATCCTCTGTGTGCTTTGTTTTTGTGTTTGAGTTTGGTCAGAAGCTCCTTGTTCATGCAGTCAGGCCTCTTGGAATTTTTGCCCAAGTTCCTTATTTGTAGGGTTGAAACCTCTTGGCTTGGAGAAGCTGATCCTTGAATATTAACCAGCTGTCTTGGGCACCTCTTCCCACCATGGCATTGTCACATGGAACTCTTCCAAGTACATTCTTGAAGAGGCTAAAGTCTGCTCTGCTGAAGTCCAGGGTTGTAAGCTTGCAATGGTTCAGAGGGGTAAACCTAGAAAACCATTCCACAGAGATTGCTGGCAGTGTTATAATTCTCACCAAAAAAAATCAAAGGCTAGTTTGTCCTTTCTTCCGGCGTTACAGCCTATGTATGGCAACAAAGCTACGGAAAGGATTTCCTGGGGCATTGAGTCGGGTTTATACACATAATGGAAAACTATTTCATAAAATCTTGTTTATCCACAGATGAAGGTTTTATATTCAGATGCCCTTGGTGTTCTGCATACTCTGTCCCTGTTGGAAAGCTGTTAGGAAACAGTGACCCAGAGAATCTCCAGTACTTGTCAGAGACCAGTCCAGATTACATATCTGAGGTGACAGTTTGGGTTTAGATATCAGACAAATTCTAGCAGGTGCTTAACCCAGGGGATCCAAAGCCTTTGATAAATTCTGGATCCAGTTTCAAACCCCTTTTCCAAATTTTGCAGCAGCCCAAATTAGGATTATGGGCACCCGCGCATCTCTTGATAAATGCAGGCTTAGATGAGTGTTTTATGGAATAATTTCATTGCGGTAACAGAAATGTTAACAGGAACCACTATGGCCAGCACTTTATCTGCAACTATCTGTGGTTTTATCAGTTTTATTTTCAACTTTTAAAAAATTCTCCTAGAATTTCTAATTCCCTTTTCTCTAATCATAGCTTTCTGTCTCTGATGTCACTCCAGTCACCAGCAGGAGTTACTACAATAACCTTGCTTCCTAGATTGGCAGTGTTTTGCCAACCAGGCCAGCCAAATTGTTGACTCTGATAGTTTTCGGCAGTGAGTTATTCACTCTGTAGGGTCACAAAACTAGCGCATGCACAATGATTTGTCTAAGGGAAAAATACAACATTATAATTACACTTTTAACCCATACACCTCAAATTTTTCATATTATCACACTGCTTGCAGCTTCCAAACACCTGCTAAAGCCAGAAATTCAGGGATTTTTACCCAAAGTGAACTAGATTTCTATACTACTTCATTTTAGTACTAACATATGCACACTTAAAATGTTTATATGTGATTAATGAAGAGCACATTCCTTCCTTTTTGCATACTGGCACATGTGAAATTGCGTGCACATATATATATTGTGTATTATAGTAATTTAAGCATATGTATCTTTCCTCTAGAAAAGAAAAAAATTTAAAGCATGCTTTCATACTAGCAGAGGGCTTAAAATTATGCAACTATTTTAAAAACAAGCCCCACTCCTCTAGAATAACAACTGTGTAACTAATATAAGGAAAATAATTCTACTCAGAATAAACTTAGTATGAAATCAGGCAAGTATGAAAAGCTTCAAAGTAACTATTTTGTTGCATGTTTTTATGACATAATTATATCGATCTGAAAGACACTCATCCAGAACCACAACCTTTTATATCAAAAGAAAAAGCCTGTATAATCTTTTAAATCACTTGATATTCATGGTCTTACTCAAAGGTCTCTGAATATGTCATATGTGTAATACCAATGCAAAATTTGGCACTATAGTCAGTACCAGCAATATGTTTCAATAAGGTAATTTTTTTGCTGCCTAAAAACATCAGCAGGGTGCAATCCTGAACAAAAACAGACTATGACATCTTATTCAAGCATACATCTGGAGGACAAAACTACTTTATTAAAGGAAAATGGGATTTCAGGATTTTTTTGACAAGCGGTAAAACCATGCACCTCACTTTACATACAGTATGGAGCTTTAAATTCAAAGTGCTTGTGTAGCCATCATTAAGTAAAGGCTGAAAGAAAAATACTGCCATGCTCATTGGTTTATGCAAATATATAAATGAAGCCTTACAATCTACAGTATATATATTTTTGTACTGGGCTACATAATATGAAACTAAGATGTAAAATATCATTTTCCTTCTTTTTTTCTGTAAATAAATCTTTTTGTTTACTTAAGAAGGCAGCACACGTTTATTCTTTTACAAATAGCATACAGATGCTTTCTGGTGTTGGGTATGAGCACTGATTTCTACCAAGTGTATTTGGTTTTCTATTTTGTTTTTATATTTTGCTTTAAAATCTTACTTCTCTTATGTTCCAAATCACCTTCATGAATTATCATCATGTTGGAGGGTCTTTTTTAAGGGAAGAGGAAACAGTCTAAATAATGCTTATTTTTTTTCCCCAAGATATTTCATCATAAAGTATATGCATTTTTAGTGTTGGATTCTCCTTAGACTATTAAGATACTAGGTTGGGTACTGAATAGTGCTGGACATGTCTCTTGTGAGATACTAAGCACAAGGTGCTGAGAGATCATACAATAATAGATTGCAGCAGAAACATAATCAGCTCTTAGGACCATATGAAAAATTACTGCCTTTCTCTAGCGTCTTTTTTATGGCTGCACTTTGAAGTCGTCAGTGACCATGTCTAAAATCTGTTCCTAAAATTGAAAAACACTGATTTAGTGCTGTATGCATTGGAAGCTTATTGATATGGAGAGCATGAATTGAGCAGTTTGGCAAGATTGCAAGTTAAGGGAGGCTGTGTCATTATATCTCAAAGTGCATCCAAAAAAAAGTCACCGATATTCCCTACCATTTGTACCATAAATTACCACCAGATTTGTTGTCATTTGTTTATCTGAAAACAGATTTGTGCTCTGCTATTTGAAATCTGTAATATGATTTGTTGCCCAAAAGCAAGCACTTTCAGAACATTTGGGGATGTTACAACCATCTCTGCTTGTAATGCACTGTTAGAGTACAGGACTGAGCATACTTAATGTACACAATGCCAAGGTTATTTGGAAGATTCTAGCCTAATTTATTTGACTAATAACACTATTAAGCAGCTAGTAAGGCAATTTTTAAGGAAACTAAAATCTTCAAGTTATACAGCTTACCTCAGTTATAACCTATGTCAGATCACAAATTATTGAGGACTGCTTTGGACTAATCCCATTGAAATCCATAGTACACTTTATTTTTGATGTTTCTACATATTCAAAATGCCCCTCACTGCAAAGGGAAATTGTCATCAGCAAACTGCAGACTTGACAGCAGGACTGAAAGTGATGCATGCTAAAAGAAATGACAGTGACGGATATTTTAGCATAGCTGTGGCTGTTGAGCTGAGTGATGTTGGACTGAGAGCAATTTGTAAACTGATTTATTTTCATTTCCATTTACTTTCCTCCAAAATATGCATTTCTTTTTTTTTTTTTTTGAGGATGCTAAACTCTGCTTTATTTATTTATTACATTTTATTTATTTATTTATTTTTATTAGTGCCTCCCACCCTAAGAAAGTTAAAAGACTATTTATGAAGAGGCTGCTGAGGAAGAGAAGAACGGCTATTGTTACTCTCTGGAGTTATACAAAGCCTTTGAAACGTTCCTTTAGTAGCCATGTTTGGGTAGACAAACCCAGTTCAGTTTTATCTTGTTATCTATAAAGAACATTCCTTTAAAAACTTTTACTTTAAAAACAAAACACTGCAAATGAAGTAGTGAAGAGCAATGTTATGCCATTCCACTGAGCATATGAAAATCCTTTCTCTGGATTATGATCTGTTTGGTTTTTTTGTTTTTTCTTTTCCAGTGCTAGAAAGGTCACATTTTCACAATGTGCATGTTATGGAGTAAAGCACCTCACGGTACAATTCCAAAAACAAGGAAAACACTTCACCTAAAATGAGACACTTTAATCCAGTCTTATGAGAAAGACTATGGTCCTGAATCAAGGGGAAAAATTAAATGTTATACAGCTTTCACACTGCCCAAAATAATGGATTTACAAACTATGAACCTGATATTAGGACTTAAATTGGACCTTTGTGACTTGGGCTTCTGGCCACACAAAACTGCTTCAAAACATCTTGCGAGTACTTCAGTTACATTTATGTAGATCACTATTCTTGCTTGCACGTGTACCAGAAAGCATCTTGGTTGAAGGGACTGGACTCACAACATTGCCTCTGGCTCACCCGCGTAATGCACTTCAGATAGTACCAAGTAACATTCATCTGCCAGAGGTTTGTCCTTCTTTCCTGTGGCTCACAGCTCCATCCAGACAAGACAACGAAGGGCAGAAAATGCTGTGTCTCTGCTCCTCATAGCACCTGATGGCAAAGCCACCACTGTCCTTGCACATGCTCTGTGTCAGAAGCATGAGATATTTGTCCTGTCCCATCCCACCCCATCTCATCCCATCCCATCCCATTCCATCCCACCCCATTCCTGCTGCATACTGATGTGCTACAGTGGAGAAGAAAATGGAGCTGGGCTATTCTGTCCCACACAAAACTATTTTCTCTGAGGGTTGAGAGAACAGCTTACTCTCGCAGTCAAAGTGTTCAAAGACATCAGGAAGTGGAGGATGGTGAGCTTGCCACCTATGATCCTCCAGCCAGTCACACCTGGTACTTGATTTTAGCACAGTGTCATCCTGTTTATGTCAGTAATGAAACTATTTAGTAGTCTTTGTTCTTTCCAAATTCTGGCATGCTACAATACAGTTTCATGATGCTTCAAAATAATTTACAGGCATGTTGTCCTGGTTGTGTTAAAAACAAGACCAATTCTCTTTTAGTGACTTTTCCTTTCAGCTAAGTTCAGTTAAGCACCTTCTAAGTAGCTGCATATTTTTCTTGAACACTGTACTTAGTGCTGATAAGAGGACCAACAGAATGCTGAAGAAGCTCATGTTTAGATTTATTACTATGGTAACCAAGGTTAACTGATAATGGGACATATTTAGAAGGAGGGACAGACAGAAAAGGTGACTAAAACTGACCGACTGAGTATTCCATCCCATAATTGTCATACCCTCTATGTAAGAGTGAGATCACGAGGATCTCACCCCTCTTCGACCATGGTCGGCAACTGAAGAGGACCTTTTCTGTGTGCCTGTGATCTATAGGCCTCAGGCCCTGCATCTCTGAAATCCAGTTTCTGGTTTGCTGTGGAAGTCCTGCCCATGACTTCCAGGTGCCTGCCCTGCAGCTGCTGGAGCCATGCCAGCTCCTAGCTCCACTGCTGCTGGAGTGATGCCAACTCCATATAGGGCATTCAAGATTGATTTTGTAAGTTTTGTATAATTTTTTCTATTTATTAGTAGCATTAGTAAAGCCTTTCAAACTTTTCCAACTTGCAAGACTCTAACTTGAAGTCCCTCTTCCTTATCTTTCTATCACCTTCTATGGTGGGAGGGATTAACAGAGGGCATCTACCATGGTTTATTGTCACCTTGCTTTAAACCCTAACAGATTTAATTGGTGGTCCATATGGGGAATTGAGACCATACAGGGAGAGAGAACGTATGGGGAGAGAGAAGCTGTACAGGGATAAGAGGAACCGCGACACGTCTGAAGTATGGACTGTGGAAGTGAATTGGAAAGGATGTCAAAACTATCAAGTGACAGAAATTATTGCTTGCTATACATATATGTATACACACACAGGTATAGTCCAGTATCTGAATACTGGACTATCTAAAATACATTTTTCTGTGAAAAACTTAACTATACTTAACTGTATACTTAAACATTATGGAGGAAATAATCATATTGACCTCAGGTAATGAATCATGCATGTGCTGAAGATCTATACCTCTGGCATGTCTGTCTTAGAACTAATGGAACCAAAGAAGTCATTGTACATTCATATAAATTCCTGGACTAAGATAAATTATTTTCATCCAGCTTTTAAATTGACCCATACCGTGCAATTTATAGTAACCTTTTTATTGCATGAAGTTCCAAAAGAAGGAATGAACAGTCAAAGCTGGTAAAACCTCTGCAAATTAATGATGGAAATATTTTTTATAGTCTTTGAAAGACCACAGCAGATGTATACAGACACAATGAATACATGACTAGATATAAATATATCAAGACCTAACGTTTCCCCCCTCCACCTCCCCCGGCCCCAGCCACAGACACACCCTGCCCTTACTTTGCAAATATGCTTGGAAAATATTATCTCCTAAGAACTGAGGTAATTCCCCAGGGTTTATTGGTTGTTTGGTTTGTTTTGTTCTGTAGTCTGTTCTCTAGAGAGAAAGTGTTCACATTTAAATAATTTATCCATTTAAAAAATCTCCAAGGCCTGGATATTTTCCCTGCTCATGCACATTAATTTGCTAATCAACCAAGAATGAGAAAACATGGGAAAACCTAACTCTTAATATTGGTCTCAAAAGTACTTGTTCTTCCAGATGCTTTAAGTTCTGATCCAAAATAGACAAAAAATAATTAAGGAGAGAGATTCTCAGGGTTTTATCATCCCTATTACTGTTCTGGGGGCCACAAAATATTTCCTTTTATAGCATTTCACTGGTAATGAGACTGTACAGTCTCAGATAGGAGTATCTAAAAATGGGAAGCTAGATATGTTTTCTACCTCATAGGTTAATTAAACCTCTGGTGCAGGACTTGAGATCCTCAGGAGCGTCTACATCGACGTTAAAGAGCCCTTTTGGGCCATAAAGGAAAAAGCTATAATTTGAGGGCTTTCATATAAATTTGTGATTTTTTTCCTTTCTAACTTTCAATAGTATTTGTTTGAGGCATGGTACGTGTTTCACTTACCAAGCTGATTAAATCATGGTTCTTTCTCTTGGCCGTATAACAAGAATATCTCTCTTCCTAATAAGTTCATTAGCAAATATGATTTATGACTGACACTTCCACAACTCTGTATATAGTCTTGGTGAGAACTAAATAATATTCAAGACCTCATTATGAACCAAATCCAATTCATTTTGCGCTGATGCAGAATTAGTTTCAGACTAATGTAAAGGAGCAGTATGGGCATACTCTTAAGAATGCAATTCCTGGAGTTTAACTAATCTGCTTTCTCTACAAAAGCATTAATAATATGGCTAAATATTGCTAATTCCGCACTGAAAAATAAATTACACTTTAAGCCAAACAATTAGCTCACAATTTCAAAATGCTGCTATGTTTTGATGAATGTTGCAAGGAGAAATAATGAGGCAGCCCCCTCTGCTGCCCTCATCTTAAAATTTACAAAAATTTCACAGGATCAAATAATATTAAATCAAGTTGCTGCTGACTCAAAACTCCACTCAGTAACTCATCATAAAATCAGCCTTACTCCAAGTTTTAAAAATTATTCTATAGTGGCTGTTCTTTGGAATATTTCCACAAAAGATGTACTACCACTCCAGAGGGTGGTGGAGCACTGAAATAGGCTCCCCAGGGAGACAGTCACGACCTCAAGCCTGGCAGTATTCAAGAAGAAACTGTACAATGCCCACAGACATATGGTGTGAACTGTGGGGTTGTCCTATGCAGAGACAGGTGTTGGACTTGATCGTTGTGGGTCCATTCCAGCTCAGGACGTTCTATGATTCTACTACACACTCCTGTTGGCACAACACGTGTCAAAAGCCATTAAGTTACATCCTTAGGGAAATATAATGCAAGCCAACATAGTTTGTTCAGAATTTGGTTCTAGTATTACATGTCTATTCCACTAATAACTTATCTTAAAAAAAAAGAGTCCAATATGGTTCAAATCTTCCTTCTGTAAAGTTACAGAGAAAACAAGCAGCAAGTGATTCATACAGTTTTCTTGTAAACTACTCTCTCCGGTGACACCAAATATTACAAGTCTGTCTGTATTTACTTGAACATATCCAGAAAAATGTGAAAAACAAAACTGAATTTCTAATGGAAAGATGAGGAAAGTCAAAACAATGATAATAACAAACAAAAACACAATTGCATTTTAGGTCTTTCTCATGAGCTGAATAAAACCGTAACTGAAATGTAATGGTTTTGCTCTGCATTTCCTCTGTACCACATGAAGGTATAGCTGATATTTAAGCATCACAGAGAATTCAGAAACATCTTCTGGTTTAGGAGTTAGTGAGGTCTCAAGAAATGTAGAACAAATACTGAGTATAGACTTGCATTTCAAATGGAAAGGTTTTTTGTTTAGTTTTGTTTAGTTTAGTTTTTTTCAGCCAGAGATTGGATCTTCATTACTTTAACATTCTGAGACTTTATTAGTGTACCTTACAGTCTTCATGGTTGTAGAGCATCGTACATTTTCTTCATTTTATTGATGTTGTTTTGCTCTTAGGTTAGATTTTTGCCCTCTCTCAAAAAAAAACCCAAACTGGTTTCCCATATAAACAGGCATTTCCAATTAAAACTATCAAGAAAATAGCAGGTAAGCCAAACAAAAATATTTACATAAGGGACCATAGGAGAATACCCAACATGTGCTAGAAGCCAAGTGAAATCAACTTCAATGAACAGTTCATGTTTTGTCTACTTTTTTCTTAACTTTATCAACATTTTTTTTCTGTTATCAGGGAATGTTAGATAACCTTCAAAGCCTGCCAGGCAGTTATTACATTTTAATAGTGTTTTGGTTTGGTTTGGTTTGGTTTGATTTTTGTTTTTTTAAAAAAAGAAAAAAATAAATACAGTTATAAACAATGACTGACTTGCTTCCAAATTAATTTTATAACACCTTTCAACAAATTAACATAGAACATCTATTTCTCATGTTGAAAGAGCTTTTAACAATGTCATTTGCATTGAGATGTCAAAAGCACTGTATCACACGTTTGTACAGACCTTCCTTATTTAGCAGGTTTTGCCTTAAAACCTTCCTAAAAAATTTCCCTTCAGATCTTTGAAGATCTAAAATCTTCTAATTGATATCAACAGCAACACATCTTTAACTATGAAAAGTTCAATGTCATGCTACTTTTCATTCTTGTGAGCTATCCTACTGAAATCATTAAAACCTATGCAACTTCTTACAAAATACACAGCTAAGCAAAAAAAAAGGGGAAAAAATATTTTACATGGCTTTCAGGAGATCCTGAGTCCCTTTGCTAGATATTTAGAGTCAAGTCCCATGCTATCATGAACTCATGCAGCATGACAGAAATCACAGACAGTACATCAGTTCACAGCAACTCAAAATGCAGACCTCGTATATGCATATGTTATGTTTCAGGCCTAACAGCACACTCTGGGGTGCCGACACACAAAAGCGTCACAGTCACTTCACACCCCAAAAGAAGGTGACCCTAAGAAATGGACTCCACAAGTCCTCTCGCAGCAGTGGAATTTGTCATCCTGTGGTCAGAGGATTCATATTTCCATGAAAGAAAAAGTTTACATGTTATTCTTCTGCAAACCCTTTCACCAAATAAGTTTGATTGTCGATATATTTGTTTATACATACAACATTTAAAAGCTTTTCTATTTCAGCAGCTTTATTTGGAATAGGAATGTTAAGCCCATTAAGGCTCAAAATGCCTATTTAGAAACCAGCCAAGAATCGAGAGTCTTTTTTCTTTGAATCGGAGGCTTTTACATATTTAAAACAAAATCAAACTGCTGCAATTACTTCCAAGCCTAGAAGACCTGGTCTGTTGTACAGAATTCATTGGAGCGTGCCTTTCTTTCAAGCTTTGTAAGTAATTGCAGTATTACAATTTTTGTATTAAATATATAGAAAAAAAAAGTCTTGACTTTTAAACCATAAAGAGAACTGAAAGCTCTTTATAGTGAGGATCAGATTTGTTCAAGTGATTTTAAAAGGCCATTTTTGGTCTCAGGGTTGGCAGGGTGGGAGGAAGAAAGAAGGGATGAAGGAGGACAACTGTCTCTCTTTAAAAAATCGTGACATTCATGACAAGAAATAAATCTGACAGGGGAAATAGAAAACCCCAAACTTTGCATTATCCATTTTTAGTTAGGTCTGCATGAGTCTTGTCAAGAATCACTGTTAACACTGACAGTTTTATTATTTCTAAATTTCTTTTACCGTTATTGGAAACACTGTTTGTACCACATAGGCTAATATAATTACAAGACAACAATTGGGGTGAAAAGAGCAACAGTTTTATGGCTATATGTTAAGAACGAAACTTGGCAGTGCAAGCACTGCATTTTCAAGATATGTGTGTGTACTGGAAGAGGACTACATTTTCCTCTTAGAGTCAAGAGTTCATAAAGCATTGCATTCACAGTCAAAAATTTTCGACCATAATTGAAAGAAGCATAAAAACACATTGTCTCAGTAAAGGCTTTCTTATACACTAAGTTCTTGTTAACATCTTGTTACTTGTTTTCTGCACACAGAAAATATTTATTGGTGTATAGAAAAGAGACTACTTTTAAATTAAAGACTCCACTCCAACATACAAACACATGCATGCATGTGCTTTGCATTCTTATGTGTGTATTTCAGTAACATTGTTAGATGAGAATGCCCATTTCAGTATCCAATGAAGGAAAACCACTACTGAAATAATAACTGCCCTTCCCTGCTACAGGGAATGGAAAAACTCATGTTATGACTTTTAAAACCTAGCCGAATTAAATTAAGTGGAAGCAAAAGTAATTAATTTATTGAGTGGGAAGAAAGAAGATCTTATGTCTTGGCCTCTATATTAAACTATTTTGATCTGGGACTTTTCAGGCAGAGGTTAACTTTCCCCTTTGTTCACAAACTTTCCTTCTGACTCTGGAAAAATCACTGATGGCCCCACATACCTAATATATTGAACCTGAGACAACCATCTGCTCCCACACCTCAAATCTGTGCTGCCAAACACATACATTAATGTTTAGAAAGGACTTACAACTCCAGTGAAGGAGAACACCAATGGAATTTCAGTGTATGTAATAACTGGACACAAATTCAACCATAGTAATGGAAGTTCAGATATATAGGATCTTGAAACACCTGAACTTGAAGGAAATTTGCTCGCTTTTGCTAAAGAAGAAAACTGAGTCCAAACAATAATTTTATTTTTTTTTTTTTTGTAAATACTACACAGAAGTCTGTTCTTTTCATGTAGCAAAATGCACAAACCAAGGTACAAAAGGAAATCTGCCTCAGAGAGCTTGCCAGGTTAACCTAATATTCCTTTGCCTTCTGAAAAGAGGATATGCCCTCTTCCAAAACAACTTCCCTACTGCCTTCCTAGATTCATGTTAGCACCAGCACTTAGCTACTGCCAAAACTTTTAGCAGAAGACTTCTATGAAAAAAGTTCTCTGTGATTAAATCCAGGTGCTGGCAATAGAAACAGGGAAATCTGTCCATATGTACCTTTCCTTAAGTTTTTAACAATGAATATTCAAGAAATTATTGGAAAACATTCCTGTAATGTTTTCACCTCCACCAATCAACCATCATTGGCAGCAAAGGATGTCTAAAGCATGTAATTCTAAAATGTTTAAAATAATGAGGTGTTGAAGACCACACTCATGTGGATATTCTTGAACACTTCTCCATCACCCCACACAAGTGTTCCAGCTGCTTCCACATACCTGACTACAGCTAGGCTAGATGGGAAAATGAAGGATGAGGCTTAGTTATCACAGCTGGAGCCACATTCAACCCTGTTCACTAACTAGCAGGAACTGCACTCTGAAGGCTGTACCTTCAAACCCACACTTACTGTGACTTCAGGCATCTTACTCCAAAGTACTGGGAAGGGTTTGTCTTGAAGGAAAGAGCTAAAGTCTATGATTTTTCAAAAAGAAATAAGTAGGGAATCTTTCCTCCCCTGCAACATGAACTTCCCAGAGATTACAGGAAACAATGCACTCACACAAGATGCTCAGTTTAATCCTTATTCTGGATCCATCTCTCATTTCCCAGAAGAGGACACTATTTACTTGACTGCAGGCTTTTCAGCAGTGAAAATTTCTCCCAGTTCTCCCTCTCTCTCTCTCTTCACAACATGCTTGAAAATACATATGCCATCCTTCTCTCTAATCCAATGAGTGACTTTCTAGCTCTGTAATTCATTGAGATGAGAAGCCTGGATACCAATTTGGCTTCAGTCATTGTTCAATCTACAATTTTTAAATGGTCTCTGGAGGAGGGATTACAGACAGCAACTCTCCTTCCCAGCTGCCTGCCCTCATCACTGAGTCAGAGTTGTGTATTTGGCTAGATAAATGCCCTAATCATTAGGTTAAGCTTTCTGATACACTTTCTATGCAGGTTATGTACTTTTAATATAACCTACATGGACAGTTGTCAGAACGGGCAAGGCTGAACCTCTCACTACACTGTGACTGTTCTTTGCTGGTATTTTTGTCGCTGTTGGCCAGGAATACAACCATAAACCACAAGGAATAAGTCTTTCTCCTCCACTCCTTAGAGAATTAGATGTTCACCCTGGAAGGTGAGGATACTTTTACTGGAGTGAGCTGCTAGAAAGACAAGACACAGAAAGATTTTCTTGTTCCCCAGCTTGTGCAGAACCTCTGATGTTTGGTGGGCTCTAAGCAGAGCAAAGGACCTTGAAAAACACAATTCCTGAGAGGGTTTGCAAGTGACCAAGGCAGAAAGCACCTGGGTCAAATTCGGAAGTTTTCTGAAGAAGTCTAAAAGCAGGAAAATTAAATGCTGTGTGAATGTCAGTATCCATACATGAGACATTTATTGACTTCCAGTGCAGCTTAGTATAGAATGAAAGGGAAATCTAGAGTCCAGCACGTGAGGCCATCTATAGTTCATTCTCAGTTTCACAACAGTTCACACTCACAGTTCCTCAAATGTGCTGCTTCAGCATTAGTTCCACAGGGACCCAGTCTTGGTGGAGTGCCTCCAGGTGTCAGCTGAGCTGCTGCTAATAGATGTAGGGTATGGTATAAAGATACATGTGGAGGGCTATTAAAATTACCTGTATAGATCAATTAATCTAAGCTTGAATTTTGACTTCTCATGGTAGTCTTGCTTACTACATTTAGCATCCTTCTCATTGCTCCCTGTGGAAATAAAAAAGAAAAATACCAATAAAAGACTGATAATCATTCCTGAAAAAACTAGACTGTTCTTGCTCTTTCATAAAGGAACACCCTATGAATGGTACATCATCCAGCTTCAACGTTCTTAATACACTTATTAGAAATTATGAAAATTGCCATTTATACTCTCCTTGGTGCCTGAGCAGCTATAAAAAGTACCTTTTGTTTCCTCAGGTAGGTAGTGACTGATGAGAAGTGAACTGGCTCTCAGAGAAAGACAACTCTAACACAGTGATATCCATTTCCATTAGGCAAATAAACAACTACAAATCATTCATATGATGTAAATGCTCAATGATATTTGCCTCCTGATATCTCAGAGTTAGGGCTGTCCAAAGTCTTATAAACATATTTCCATCAGAGAGCCTACTAGACCATTGATACATTTGATTTTCACTTTTTTCTAATGACGAATCACTGTCTTGGAAGCAAAAAGACAAATAACTGATTATAAGTACAATGAAAGTCTCTTGAATTTACATATACATTTACTTGTACCCTGTCACATTTTCTTAACTTCTAAACTTCCACACAACATATAAATGAACTTGTCTGGAATTGGTTTTTTTCCCAAATTGCAGCCTATATTTTCTGCAGCACTGATGCAATTATGCCACCTCAATTGCCTCACAGTGGAAAAAAGCACAATGCAAAACTTTGTGTATCGAGAAAATAAAGCCCAGAAAATTGCCTGTGACACACACCAACACAAAGACAGCTACGCTTCCTCAGAAAGTGGACAGAATAAAAGTAGACAGTTTCTATTAACAATAACAAGACAAAATACAGAGGGCCTTTATCTCTTAAAATGTAAATTTATACAAGTATTCATGCTGCCCCACTGTAAATTTCAAATACCCCTTAAGACCATAGAACAAGAATGAATTGATTTTCCTCCTAGTCTTCGCCATCTGCAGATTCTCATAGCTTGGCATTATATCAATGCTAAATTAAAAATCCTACACTTTAAAACCATAAGGGAGATTTGTGAGGTTCAAGCTGTTTATTCTTTAAATTATATGATTGATTTTCTATGTTCATATCTACTCTATCTGAATCATTTTTCAAGTTTATTCAATTGATTTCTTAGTGTTATGTGTTGCTCTCTCAATAACCTTTCTTTAGTGCATATCAGCTTTATATCTGTTCTCATTTACATTTATAGGCCTAAAGCAGCTGAAAGTATATTGATTTTCTTCAAGCACTTTGGTATACAATCCTAGTTATTTGTGATGAATGCTCTCTCTCATTTATGGTATTAAAGTCTCTGAGAGGAAACCTAATTCAATTTGCATTCATTTGGGTCATCTGCCCTTCAGAGATACATGACTGTAAAGTCTGTTGGTGACCAAATTCATAATTTAGGACACCTGAAACTAGTAATAAAGCACAGATGAAAAGGATGCCATCTCCCAGAATGGCACTCAATTCATGATTCAATATACTACTTATTTTTTTTAATAATTTTTATTAACAGCTTCCAGCAGTTAAGGTATCTTAGTCACTAAACTGTGGTAGTCAATCATATCTGGTTGCTGCAATCTGAAATACAGTTAGACTAGTTCATAAAATGCATGTTATGATATATTTTAAAGATCCAGGATCGGTTTACAAGAAATATTGTCTTTTGTAATAACAGCTAATTTCTACCCTGAAAAATTTTCAAAGTCTGTCTTAAAACCTCCACTCCACCTTCTATATTTTTTTCTACATTCAGTGCTGTAAGCTTAACGATGGATTATTTTATATTTACCCAGCAAATCAGATTCTTAGAATGGCTGGCTAAATCCAACAGATTAGCTAATATCTGTGTACACACAATATTTGTTAGTTTAATAAAGTTCTCATACTGCTCTATTTGTATCTTACTTCGTGACAAACACAGTTATTCTGGCTGCTATATACTATCAAATTAGTATTAGATAACATTGCAGAGTGCACATCTAGAATCAGGAGTGAAAACAGCCCGACAAGATAGTCCATGATTTAACTCTGTTTTTTTGAAAATCCATCCATTTTCAGCCCTATGAGTAAACTATAAATAATAAACTTACTAGAGTTCAAAATCAGAATACTTACATATTAATAGTCAAATTAATGTTTTATTATATAAGCCTTCTTGTTTTATTGCAGCTTTTACTTATCTCAAAATATGTCTTAATTGAAGATTTGAAGCCTGTGCCAAACGGTGTGAATGATCACCAGTATTTTTGCTTATATTAATACTTTGTAAAACTGATTTCCCATTTTGCTACTAGAACATTATTTTAGCACTTCAATATTATTCAGGTTTGTTCTTCTAGGGCCCAGTGTTGCTACTGTATGCCCTGCATATCAAGCAAAACTCCCATTTAGCAGTAAAGCTCAGGAAGTAGAAACTTCAGGACTGGGTTCACAGGACATCCTTCTTACTTTTCTGCTGCATGCAGTGAATGGTAGCTTGGCAATGGAAAGATAAGGGGGTGTGGGAAGGAATATGCAATCCTCAACAAGTCTGCAGCTCTAGAAATACTTAGCAATCATCCAATGATATTTTTCCTTATGTAGATTGCATCTAATTAACAACCTAAGGTATTCATTTTTTTCCCCTCAGAAAAGGTGCAGATCAAACCATAGAAAGCAGTGCAGCGTTACCACATTATGAGAGTGCTTCAGCCTGGAGGCCCTACTTTTAGGCGTGACCTCATAATTTTATTTTCATGCCCTTTAAGTTCTCAGCTGCCCTCTTCGAAGATTTGAGTGCCAGTTATAGAGAGGAGGGAGGGGATGGGTCATTTGAAATACCATGGCTGGGTCCATTAGAAACCCTATGAATTTCTGTACTTAAAAGCAAATAACGCAAAAAGAATATCATTATACACTATGAAAAATAACCAAAACAAATGCTTTCCTTCATTTGCAAAAATGTCCACACATCAGGTGTTTATGTGGTCATGGGAAAGAAAAGCGTTGGTGGGGCATACACTGCTCTTCATTTCATATCTTTACCACAAGACTGAGCAATACAAAAGGAGATGAAACAATATTCTGTCAAAGGTGTGGTATCACATGTTTTCTCAGGTGTTCTGCAGTTTCCATTTCCCCCTTTTCTAAGCAATGCGTTCCACAGTGGCAAAAGCTTCTAAGGGATCAGATAAAAAAAATGGACTGTGACACTGTATATTAAGACACCTCAGTTCTGTTCAGTCTTCTGGTCAAGGTAAAATTAAAATTGAAGGGTAAGAGAGAAATTGGACACTGGATGACCATTAGAATTAAAGGATTGGGCTTAACTTTCACAGCATGGGTTGGATCCTCATTCAGGCTGTGACTATGAAATCTCCAGGCTGAAGTTATTTCAGTCACTCAGTTAAAGTAAAATTTGAACCTTAACATCCTCTGGGCTCAGAGAGACCAAGGGCTGGTCAGAGTTCACATCCTATCCACTGCCATGCATATATCCTATATGTGTATCCTCCTCTCCCTTGTTTTGGATAGTAAGACCTCATTGAATTAATTGTTCATCAGTTTAATTACCAAGACATTACCATGTCTAAAGAGTAAGGAGTCAAGTTTTCTAAAGGCTAAAATGTTAACAGATTGCAGGTTTCTTTAAGCTTGAATTTGAAGAATAATCTTATAAAACAAGGTTTTATTTAAACCAAAAATATAATATATCTTCTTAATTGTGATTATTAGTTTAACTCTTGGATGATTGATCCTGATCGAAACAGTTGCTTGTCCTATTACTTTTAATTAATGCTACAATTTTTTACCTTGCAAGGTACATATAATGCATTGATTTCATATAGGAAGAAAGTTGTAGGAACAGTTATTTGAAAATTGTAAACACGGGACTTTATTTATCTTCTACTTGCTAAAATTATTATCAGGATGCCATAGAATCTGTGCAAGCACACAGGAGAAAGAGTTTAAGTGTGATAGATAGCCTCCTGCTACGGTATTTATTCTGGACAATATGTTGACAGAATTACAAGGTGTGATGTAAGTTCCGACGGATAACTGTAACTTCTGCAATTTATTCTCTTTTGACTAATTCACAGGAATCACATAAAATCGACTTATCCAAATCATACCTTAATGGACACCGTGGACACTTGTGGTCAGAAGGTTTTGTCGCCTGATAATGCTGAGAGTTCTTGCAATAGGTCTACCCAAGCAAGAAAGTCCAGAGGGAGAAACAGGATGAAAAACAAATACTTCTGAGTTTAGAAATACAAGGGTATTCATATAGAAACAAACTGCAACAGCAGCTTTGAGATAGACATGTGTACATACAAAAACAAGCAGCACAGGGCAACACAGAGGAGAACTAATTATTTTTCATTCTACTAGGAAAACTTTAGAAGCTTTGGAAACATATCCCAAGATACTTATCTGAAGTTTATTTGAGATGCAGTTGGGTTACAACTGAAATGTCAGAAAATATTTTTATAGAACCATTTTCCTAGATAAAATGATTAGACAAAGTAGACAGCCATAATTTTTATTTTGTTTTCAAACAAGGGATATTTAATGAGAAAATTAATCAAACCTCATATTGCTCAATTACATTTTTGATAAAAATACAAAGGACTCCAGTCAATTTTTATTTTAGCTAAATTCCAGCTCTCGCTTTGGAGAGCTGAAATAAAAAAAATCATTTCAGTATTATTTTACAAAAAAAAAATCATATAAATATGTTGGTCTAAGATAACATTTATCTTTCATTAGTTTTGCTGTGGTTTTAATGTTTGCAAGTTATTTTTCGGTTGCAAATTCATGTGAACAGATATCACAGAAAACCAAAATATGGATATCTATATAGTGAATCTTCAAATTCAAATATTAAGAACATATTTAATTTGGCAGAATCCAGAAAGGAAAAAAAACCTCCAGTGGTATATTTTTCCCATTTTCTTGCACTACATAGTACACATAGGCTTGGGAGACAACACGATAAACTCACTAACACACTAGGCTGCTTGAGCAAGGTGATCTCTCTGTTCCTAAACCATCAATAACAAGCACTGTCCAAGGCCATCTCTGCACTGGTAATGGTACAAGCTGCAAAAGAGTCTACCTACCAGCTTGGAGAGGGCTCATTTGCCAACATAGTGCAGGGAAGCACCATGCAACCCAGCATTGCTGGGTCATCGCCTGGAGCACCATGAGCAGAAACATGCGCTCTGCCCAAGGTGATGGTCATGGCATTTCTGCTAGGGTAATGTCACTTTTTGCTCTGTCATCTAGGCAGGGCTCTGGGTTTCCCAGTTTGAGCTCACCCAGTTCAGCCCAGCCAACACTTGCTTTTTGCAGCTTGACTTCACATGATACAGATGTTCCCTTTCTGATTGTAACATGGAAGACAGTCATTCTAGTTGTTCTCCCACTTCTGACCTTGACTCAGTTGCTCACAACAAGTCATTTTTTTTCTCTCTGAAGTTTTCATTATTTTGAAAAGAAGGATGACATGTGCCTTGGGTGACTGATATAAGAATTATTTAATTTTTTTGGCACTTTAAAAATGTTTCAGTCTTTCCAATAGTAATTTTCCTTGTTCCAATTCTTCTATTGATATCATAAGAATATCTTAGACTACTTTAAGCAGTAATTTTACTGGAATATATTGCATATTTGCTGGCATGGTGTGTTACTGATTAGCGTGACTTAGAATCACAAGTTTGCATCTCAATGGAAATTGATTTAAAAATAACCCTTACAAGTTTTCAATAAAAGCAAAAGTTTGTTTCAAAAACTTTGTTAAATGCATCTTTTCCACAGTGTAAAACTTTGTCTTGGCTATCTTGAAATCTGTGTTAAAAGAAGTAGGACAAAATTGTCAGATGTCAGACCTAGAAAAGTTGCTCTTTTAAGATCCTGCATTGTCAACCATGGAACTTACTGCCAGAAGATGTTATCAATCAATGAAACTTTATTTTGGTTAACTAGCAGTTAGATAAATTAAGGTCAGAAGACTCCATCAAGAACTGCTAATTTCAACTGATGCCACTTCTGCATGAGGAAATCCTTGGACAAACCACTAGAAATTTGGAGATTATACCAAGGAATTGTCACTACATGTAGATTTTACAGTTATGTTCTTCCCTAGCTGTACATCATTGGCCAAAACCTCAGCAGAAACAGACAACAGGATTGTATTAGTCTTTATCCCGACCCTCTGTGATCCTTCTTCTGTCATACTGCATACATCTTACAACTAAAATGTTAAATGATTCTCAATAGTGAAATAGTGGAGGATCGTCACTATGTATGCTAGGATTGGGTGGGTGGAGACGGGGTAAGAGGGAGAAGATAATTCCCCTTCACAAGGCTGAATTCCCCCTTCACAGGGACTGAATAACTGAAAAATCATATCCTTTATCTAAAACACACACTCATCAGAAACATTGTCTAGAAGAACAGTTGTTTTTCAGCTTTAGAGTGAAAAACTAGAATATTTTAGCAACTAATTTATTTTTTTAAGTTTACAAATTTCAAGCTTATTTGTTGTGTTTCTGCTGTACATTCATTAATTTCCCTGGTACTGCAAGCAGTGGCAGCCTGACATGGTCTTGCTGGGGACTGCTATGAACAGGTGTGGTGTTCAGTTTTGACTAATCTGGTGAATCGAGCATACTGAAGTGCTAGAAGAGGAAAATCTAAGATATAAATACCCACATATTGGTCTTATGACTACTGATTAAGTTGTAATATCTTCTTTTAAAATAACTAGACATTTTTTGGTAAGGAATATAACTCAGTATAGGTAATGTGGTCTTTTATTATTACCTGATAATAAGTAGCATTAATTATCCTGTCAAGCTGCCCTTTGTTTATCTGAAGGTCAGGATGGTAGAATTTTCTCCCACTAAATGTAGAGATATTTAACATTTTGGTTAGTATTCAGGTTTTGTTGATGTATGTCTGTAAACCAGAATCATTACTCTTACTCTATGATCTGTGCTGGCTACTCTGCATTTTATTTGCTTACAACGTTCTGTATTTCACACATAGCAGTTGTAAATGAGTCCTTCTGGTCAGTTCCTTAAAACCAGGTGAAACCAAAAAATGAAAGGTTTTTTTTACAGATAAATTTATCAACATTATAAAAACTTCATAATACTTTCAAGGAAACTACTCCTAGTAAAATATCCTGAGTATTATATATTGCTCAAAGCAGTAATCAGTTTTTGATATATTTTCCCCCTTCCTGATTTTATTTACTTTAGAAAATAAAATCTGGGGAACACAGAGAATTTCTACCTACTCCTCTCTGTTCCTCTACAGGAAAATGTGCTTCTTTGCATCTGTTGTTTCAAAATATACAGATGCCAAACTGAGAACCATTTCTGATGACAATTTTTACCTGATGTTGTTGTGATGATTTTTAGATGTATGAAGCTCAGGAAAAGACTTTTACCCCCCCCCCCCCAATTTTTGTGTAAATTCAAAACTTTATTGAATATTGTACAAGCTCAGTATTCTTCAAAGTACTTAATTTTTTTAGGATTTTCTTTAAAGGCTGAATTAAATGTTGAGGCCTGTGGAAATAAATTAGAAAGTTTGTTCTTCACTGAAACATTAAAGTGATGATGCTTGTTAATAGACTAGCTTCTTCCTCTCACTATTAGCTAAAAATACTTCATATGATATATGGTTTTCTCATATCCACAGACTGTAGATAGATTTATATAGGTTTACACAGCAAGTATAGAAGTTTCATATAAAACTACTGATCCAAGCAAAACCCTATCAAATGGCGCTCCCTTTTATTCTCTTTCTGATCCTAATGCTGCTTTTAGATAATGCAAATAGATCACAGGCCAAACTGATCTGACAAGATAATGGAGCTTTCATTGCTGCCTGATTAACTTGGCTGTAGGGTTCCACCTCAACCCTTTCGGCATGATGGTCCTAATTAATAATGATTACTCCCAAAATGTGCAAATGGAATGATAAACGAAGAACCAACTAATTAACTGCAACCATTTCTACTAATCATTAGTTAACATCCCATTTTGTCATCATTACACTGAAGCACATGCAAGGACAGATAAAACAGGGTCAGCCTTTTTGCCCCCATAAACCTGACAGCCATATTTTCTTTCCCAATAAAAGACAAACAAGTAATTAAACTGAGAGATGAAGTAAGGGTCACAAAATTCAATTACTTCAATATTCCACTGGTGGGTGAAGCAGAACCATTTTTCAAAATAAATGCTGAAATAATCCCATTCCTCAGGCATACTTCAAAGGTGAAATTGTTTTCTATCAGAATACGGATGCACTACCTGAAGGATTACTTCAGCTTTCGGGAAAAACAACAACAACAAAAAGATCCAGGGCTAGAGAATGTTAAACTTTGTAACATTAAGTCTTATAAAACTACACGATGCAATTGTTTCTTCTAAATAGCAGAAGGAACAAATGCAAACTTTGCTGAGAAGAACAAACCTCTGTCTGAACTGCCAGGCACCGAGTAGAGAAAATTGCAACCTTTGTGCACATGGCAGCTTAAATCTAACCTAGTACAAGAAGAGGAGGGGTGTTTTAGTTCCTGAATGGGACTGTGGATCACACCTAGTGATCTACATAGTCACCAGTGACTGCCATTGGAGGAGCAGTAGATGGAGAGTGCCAAAAAGGAGTGAGTGGTCTGAGCAGCACAGAGCAGTGACACTACATGCTTCACTTATGTTTCCCTGTGTCACTTAATTTAGGAAAGAACTGATTCAAAAATCCATTTAATTTGATGTTCTGACTTCAATTAGCCTTGAATCAGGTACTTGCAAAGGAAGATGACATTCTATTGTTTTTCTGTGCCTCTCTGCCTTGGTGGAAATCATTAACATCTGGAGACTTTTGGAGTCTCAGAGAGCATGTATGAAGAAGCAGACAGTAGTAGTGCACATTTCACAGAATCACAGAATAACAGAATCGACTGGGTTGGAAAAGACCTCAGAGATCATCGAGTCCAACCCTTGGTCCAACTCTAGTCTATTTACTAGATCATGGCACTAAGTGCCATGTCCAATCTCAGTTTAAAAACCTCCAGGGACGGCGAGTCCACCACCTCCCTGGGCAGGCCGCTCCAATGCCTGACCACTCTCTCTGTAAAGAACTGCTTTCTAATACCCAGCCTAAATTTCCCCTGGCGGAGTTTAAGCCCATGCCCCCTTGTCCTATGGCTGACTGCCTGGGAGAAGAGACCAATCTCCACCTGGCTATAACTTCCCTTCAGGTAGTTATAGAGAGTGATGAGGTCACCTCTAAGCCTCCTCTTCTCCAGACTAAACAACCCCAGCTCCCTCAGCCTCTCCCCATAGGTCTTATGTTCAAGTCCCTTCACCAGTCGTGTTGCTCTTCTCTGGACCCGCTCCAGCACTTCAATGTCTTTCCTGAACTGAGGGGCCCAGAACTGAACACAATACTCCAGGTGTGGCCTTACCAATGCAGAGTACAGGGGAAGGATCACTTCCCTTGTCCTGCTGACCACGCTATTTTTGATACAGGACAGGATACCATTGGCCTTCTTGGCCACCTGGGCACACTGATGGCTCATGTGGAGCTTCCTGTCAATTAGTACCCCCAGGTCCCTTTCTGTCTGACTGCTCTCCAGCCACTCTGCACCCAGCCTGTAGCGCTGCAGGGAGTTGTTGTGACCAAAGTGCAGCACCCGGCACTTGGCCTTATTGAACTTCATCCCATTGGAATCAGCCCATTTTTCCAGTCTATCCAGATCCCTCTGCAGAGCCCTCCTGCCTTTCAGCAGGTTGACACTCCCTCCCAACTTGGTGTCATCAGCAAATTTGCTGATGATGGTCTCAATCCCCTCATCTAAATCGTCAACAAAGATGTTAAACAGGACTGGACCCAACACTGACCCCTGGGGAACACCACTAGTGACTGGCCACCAGCTAGATGCAGCCCCATTCGCCAGCACTCTCTGGGCTCGGCCCTCCAGCCAGTTCTTAACCCAGTGTAGAGTACACTTGTCCAAGCCATGGGCTACCAGCTTTTGCAGGAGTATATTATGGGAGACAGTGTCGAAGGCCTTGCTGAAGTCCAGATAGACTACATCCATGGCTTTCCCCTCATCCACCAAGTGAGTCACCTGATCATAAAAGGAGATCAGGTTGGTCAGACAGGACCTGCCCCTCCTAAACCCATGCTGGCTGGTTCTGATCCCTTGTCCATCCTGAAGGTGCTATGTGATTCCATTCAGGATGATCTGCTCCATAACCCTGCCAGGCACCGAGGTCAGGCTGACAGGCCTGTAGTTGCCAGGGTCAGCTTTGCAGCCCTTTTTGTGAACTGGGGTAACATTGGCCAATTTCCAATCATATGGGACCTCCCCAGTGAGCCAGGACTGTTGGAAGATGATGGAGAGTGGCTTGGCAAGTTCTTCTGCTAGCTCCCTCATCACCCTAGGATGGATCCCATCTGGTCCCATAGACTTGTGAGGATCCAGATGGCTCAGTAAATCACCAACTATTTCCTCCTGGAATACACGGGGCCTATTTGGCTTCCTATCTCTGTCAACCACCTCCAGAGATGAGTTGTCCTGAGGGCCACCTGTCTTTCTGGTAAAAACTGAGGCAAAGTAGGTATTAACTACTTCAGCTTTCTCCTCGTCTTTGTTAACTATATTTCCCTCAAAGTCCAACAGAGAATGGAGGTTTTCCTTGCCCCTTCTTTTGTTATTAACATATTTAAAGAAGGACTTTTTATTATCCCTGACAGAATTGGCCAAATTAACCTCAAATTGCACTTTTGTTTCCCTGATATTTTTCTGCATGATCTAGCTATTTCCATAAATTCTTCATAAGTAGCCAGCCCTTTTTTCCACAGTCAGTAAAGTCTCTTTTTATTTCTGATTTCATTCAGAATCTCCCTGTTTAGCCAAGCCGATTGTCTTCCCCGCCAGCTAGCCTTTCGGCACACTGGTATAGCCTGTTCCTGTGCACTCAAAACCTCCTGCTTGAAGCATGTCCAACCCTCCTGGGCCCCCTTGTTTTTAAGTATTGTTTCCTAGGATATGCTCTGAACTAGACTTCTGAATAGGCAAAAATCTGCCCTCCGGAAGTCCAGTGTAGAGGTTTTGTTAATGGTTCTGCCTGCATCTCTGAGTATTGAAAATTCTATTATTTCATGGTCGCTATGCCCCAGGCGGCCTCCAACCACTACATCTCCCACCAGCCCTTCTCTGTTTGTAAACAGTAGGTCTAGCGGGGTCTTGCCCCTGGTAGGCTCATTTACCAGCTGATGAAGGAAATTGTCCTCTATACACTCTAGGAACTTCCTAGACTGCCTCTTCTGTGCAGTATTGAGCTCCCAGCAGATATCTGGCAGGTTAAAGTCACCCACAAGAACAAGGGCCGTTGATTTTGAGACATCTGCCAGTTGCTTGTAGAATAATTCATCTCCTTCATCGTCCTGGTTGGGCGGTCTATAACAGACACCCACGAGGATGTCAGCCTTGTTGAACTTCCCTCTGATTCTGGTCCACAGGCACTCAACCTTGTCACTGCTGACCTCAAGTTTAACAGAGTCGAGTGTCTCTCTAACATATACATATATATATATATACATATACACACATATCTATATACACACATATATACATATATATATACATACATATATATATACATGTTTCTTAAATATTATTAAAACCTTTGAACACACAGAGGTATTGAGAAAAAACAAACAAACAACAACCAGCTGCAAGCCCTCACTACCACACTGAAAAATGATGTGTTTGCACATTAGCTTAATTCATAATCCCTTATTGGTGATGTCAGGCATATATGTCTGAGTATTACACTCTAAAGTCTCAAATTTCTGAGATTTTCTTGTCCTATATCATACTTATTACTGAAAAATTCTTATTAGGGAAAATTTACTTAATAAGGAAGATTTACTTAATAAATATATATATATTTTTGTATACATAAAAGTGATGGTTCCTCACCTTTTAAGTGTTTGCCCATAAGGCAGTCTGTGGAGCAATGGGCCTAGAAAAAAAAACAAAAAACAAAAAACAATTAATTGTGATTTGTTAAATCCCAGACCTCTTAAAAATAAATTATGAGATATAATAAATTTATTTTCACAATGGTATTTTACCACACCAAACAAGCTAATTCTTTGTTTGCATATTACTTAGTGAGTTCAGAGTTCTGATGTCATTTCATGTCACCACCTCAAATTAAAAAAACAAAAACCAACCAAACAAACACAAAAACAAAACAAAACAAACAAAAAAGCCCCAAACCAACAGAAAACCCTCGTGTTGTATAATGTATCTCTCACTGTCACTGGTGCACTACTTGAGGACAGAAGTAAGATTAAAGAAGTCAGTGCCTCCACTAAAACAATCCCACCAGCAGTATATGAGCAGAGGCTTGGTAGGACACAGCAGGCAGTCCTGGAATGAAAGAAGCCAGTTGGCATGCCTCATGGCAGGTCCAGCATCTTTCTCTGCCTGCTCAAATTGGGGGAAAATTTGAGAACTTAGAAGCCTGCTGCAGATGGCTGAAATCACTGCAGTTTCATTCCTGCCATCTATATTGACTCCTATGGAGTTTCAAGCCCTAAAGCTCCACAACACAAGTCCCAAAAAGTTACAATTTACACCTGCAGATGTACAGCATATTAATTATGCACAGGGAAAGCAAATCCATAACCCCAGAGAAATACAGGGGTAGGATTCATTCTTTGTTATTTTAGCATACACCTAGTTGAGTCTGCACACCTAGACCTCTTGCTGTAGTCTGTACAATATGGGCATATCCTGAAATCAGTTCATTTGGTATTAACATGCATGTCTATCAGAGGTCTGCTGAATGACCCATAAAACAGTTCTCATCAACTAGAGAAGAAGCACAGACAAACTTGAAATTAGAGCACTCATTCTTTTCCTTTTATGAACTTCTCAGTGAATTCTGAAATGTCTAGATTTAACACCTTTTGTTTTCAAAGCAAATGTCAAAGTACCCTGTGAGGTTTGTAAGGAAAATCTTTGATTCTGATGGAATTTCCCAGGTTTTTCTCTGCAACAAAACTAGGGGTTTTTTAGGAGTGTTGCATTCACAGAAAATAAAGGCAACAGTAAGACATAGTAAAATAGTTTAAATAAAGCCTATTCTAATGTATAGATCCAATGAGAAGCAGCATCAGAATTTGAGAGAAATGTTTATGATAAATGCATTTCTTGAAAATAATATGTGGATTTCAAAAAATTCAGACACATGATTTTGCAAAGTGCTTCACCCTTATTTTAAACTTGATCTGAACTTCTTTCTAATTTCAGTGAGAGCAAAGGTAAGTTAAAACAGGAAATTTGTGGAAACACAAGACTTAGTACATGAAACAGTGTGCAGTTTAGAAAGCGAGATAGTGCAGTCATGGGGGGAACCCTTGAAAGCGTCTGACAGAGCATAACCTGTCAAAACATCCCCATACTTCACATCACCTTGTGAATCCTGATCGACAAAAGAGTTCTTTAAGGAATAATGTGAAAAAGAGGAAATATTTTTGAGTATTTTAACAATTAGTTTTTTAACTTTTTATGAAGAACATGTATTTTCTAAATCAGGTCAGCATTAAACTTCACCTCCCAACAGTGTTACTGTGCCTAATGGGAAGCACAAGTGGGAACTACTCATCCCTGGTTGTCACTGCTGGTGAGCTCCCAGGCTGTATTAGCTCTAGCAACTGAAGTATAGTCGGATGTTACGTTACTGGAGTCAGAAAAGCATGACGGATGGGTGATCAACCCCATCTAGGTTCACTGTCTAGTAGGGTATGGTGTGTGTGTATGTGTTCATATATGCACTCACACAATGGAGTTTCATCTATGTATTAAAGAGTTATTTACTGCCCTTGCATTTTGAAAATCTGGATACTTACAGTCTTAGAGAAACAACAACTTTCCTATGGACAACAGTGGCATGCAAATAATAGTTTACTATCTGCACATAACTTGCATCTTCTCTGGACTGTACTTCACCTTCTACTTTGACAATTCCAAATAAAACAATTTAAACCAAAATTACAACTACAGCAAATCTTAATAATGAGATAACTATGCCTTCATCTTCCACCTTGCAGGTCACTGCTTCATACAAAAGTCATTGCACCAGCCAGTAAGTATTTCTGAGGTGCACCAAAGAATCAAAGATAACTTTTAAAAGTGTATCTGTTTCAGACACGTTTCACCTGAATGAAATTAATTTGTCATGGAATTCTCAATTCAAAGATTTTGTTCTAGAAATATAGATATATGTCTATATATATACTATGTATTTTATTACATATATTTTTCACTAGATATAGTGAAAACTGAAAACTTTCAGAGAAATATCATTAAATAAGCTACTATACTAGGTGTGCAAAACAGTTTTTTACTTTAAAAAGTCTCCATTATTTAGTACTTTTAAAAGCCAATTATTTCTTTCTTCAGATTAAAATTATTATATTGGTTTCATAAGTTCAAATACAAGTTCAAAAGATGCTCTGAAGAAGTGTGTCATGCACATGTTCATGCATCAGCCACATTTTTCTGGGCCTAGGGGGTGACTGTGCCACTGCTGAATGAAAGAACTGGGGTCATTAACCAGAGGCAGAGGAATCATGTCCATCAGAAGGAGCTCTATGGAGGGATTCTGCATAAACCCTGCCAGCAGCTGCTGACACAAAGTAAGAGAAACAGCTGCAAGTCTGATATTGCAAAACCAGCGTGGTAAAGGGAGAATGTACTGGAGAACAAAGTGTCCTGAAACTTTTCTCATAAGGATTGTCAAGAAATGTCACCTTTGCACCTTTCAAAGAAAAAGCTGACATTTCATACATTGTCCCCTGCAATAAATATACATAACACAACATACAAAAACCATAATTTGTTTCCTTATCTGCATGGTATTTCTAGTCTAGATAGAGAAACACACAAAAAGAGGACCTAAGTGCACACGGCAAGTATATGATTTGCCATGGTGCCAAAAATGTTTGGGTTTCAAAATATAGTTGAGGAAGAAAGATAGTTAATTTTTGTCAACAAGTCAGACAGTATCACAAAACCCACCATTTTGGAGAATGCTCTGTAATCTCATACTACAAAAAAGTGAAACAGGACTTTGTGGCTACACAAGAAATAGGATTGTACTGATCAACACATGGAGGGAACACAATGTACCCAAGAATTCAGTAGGAGCTTGCAGCATCAGAAGATCCAGATTACTGCAAGGCTTAAAGCAATAATACAGGAAAATAAAAGCAACCTTTTTTCACCCCTCATCTCTTATACAGTTGCATGTTCTAGATATCACATTGGAATGCAACAGGGAGAGGAGGGTCTACAATGTGAATATTCTCATTGTTGAGTATGTGCTAGTTAATTGTAATACAAGGAACAAGATTATTTTTTCCCCATGGACAAAGGATGGAAGTCATTGACACAGTTATGAGTAAAGACCAAATGGAATAGTTTCAAATTAGTAATTATAAAACTATAAGCAAGGCTGCTTGAAGATTCTGCATTGTACCTAGGTACATATCCAAAAGTCTAATATCACCCAGGAGAACAACCACATGTAGACAATATCTCTTACGGATTGTTGTCACACTTTCTTTAAATATTCAAGTGTTTACTGAGTTATAAAACAAGAAAAGGCCACAGAGACACCATGCTCCAGGGCAAAGAAGGGAGAAAGGGTACTTTGGTTCATTGCACCAGTAGAAAGATCGTTTCATGGTTGCTTTCCATGAGCAGCTATTGTTGACCAGTGGCCAAGACAGAAGGTATCAGTCCAATATAGCAGGTTGCCCTAATGATCAGGTTCTTTGATAAGAGAAAGGAAAGTACAGGATTCACCAGAAACACATCTAACATTGAAAAATGAGTGAAGAAACAAATCACAGTGTCAACAAACTTGGTCTTAGTTTGTTCTTCACTATCATAACTCAAATCTGTGCCTCCCTTGGCCACAGAGATCATGAAGAAGTCAGGTTTAAAATCTTTGCTAATGGGAGGAAAACTTCCAGCAAGACCTTAGCACTAGATATGAGGAGAGAAGACTTCAGGCTGCTCAGAGAAATACTTAGTAAGATTCCCCGGGAAGAAACTTTTGAAGGTGTTGGGGTCCGTCAGTGTTGGTCGTTTTTTAAGTACCACCTACTAAGAGCACAGGACCAGGCCATTCAAAAATGCCAAAAATCTAGCAGGTGAGGGAAAAAAGCCAGCTTGGTTGAGCAGGGATCTTCTTCTTGAAATACAGCAAAAAAAGAAATTACATGGTCAGCGGAAGCAAGAACAGGAAACAGGGGAGGCTGCTCACTGTTGTAGGGAGGAAATTAGTGCTACTCAAGCTCAATTAGAATTGAAGCTGGTCAATACTGTGAAGGACAATAAGAAAGGCTTTTTAAAATGTATTAATGGCAAAAGTCAAACTAGAAATAACATTGACCCATTGATGGACGAGCGTGGTCGTCTTATTAACAGGGGCATAACAAAGCTGAGATGTTTAATGGTTTCTTTGGCTCAATCTCCAACACTGATGATGGACTTAGAGGCCTCCATAACCCTGGGCTGGAAAACCATGGCTGCGAGAACGATTAACTCTTAATTAATCCAGAACTTGTAAGGGACCTGCTACGCCAATTAGATCTCTACTGGTCGACAGGGCCTGATGAGATTCATCCGAGGGTGCTTAAAGAGCTGGCTGATGTTGTAGCCAGACCTCTCTCTGCGATTTTTCAATATTCTTGGGAATCTGGAGAGGTCCCGGAAGACTGGAAGCTGGCAAATGTCATCCCAATTACAAGAAGGGCAACCGGGACGACCCCAGCAACTACAGGCCTGTCAGCCTCACTTCTGTTCCTGGCAGAATCATGGAGAAGATTGTTCTGGGAGTTATTAAAAAACATCTGAACAACAATGCAGTCATTGATTCCAGCCATCACAGGTTCATGAGGGGAAAGTCTTGCCTGACCAACTTAATTTCATTCTACAACAAGGTTACCCACCTAGTCGACCAAGGGAAGCCTGTCAACGTCATCTTTTTGGATTTCAGGAAAGCCTTTGATACTGTCTTTCACAGTATTCTCCTGGACAAGATGGCCAGCATACAGCTGGATAAACAGACAATGCAGTGGGTGAGCAATTGGCTGATGGGCCGGGCTCAAAGGGTTTTAGTAAATGGGGTTATGTCAGGCTGCTGACCAGTCACTAGTAGGGTTCTGCAGGGATCCATGTTAGGACCAGCACTTTTCAATGTCTTTATAAATGACTTAGACTCAGGACTTGAGGGATTGTTTAGTAAGTTTGCTGATAACACAAAACTGGGGGGAGCTGTCGACACTCTCGAGGGCAGAGAGGCCCTGCAGAGGGCTATGGACAAATTGGAGAACTGGCCAGTCAACAACTGCATGAAGTTCCAACAAGGAAAAGTGCTGGATTTTGCAGCTGGGACATGGCAACCATGGCTGTGTATTCAGACTGAGGGACACGATGCTGGAAAGCAGGTCCACAGAGAGGGATCTGGGTCTTTTGGTTGATGGCAAGTTGAACATGAGCCAACAGTGTGCCCTGGCAGCCAAGAGGGCCAACTGTGTCCTGGGATGCATCAAGCACAGTATTGCCAGCCACTTGAAGGAGGTGATTGTCCCACTCTACTTTGCACTGGTGCAGCCTCACCTGGCTACACTGTGTGCAGTTTTGGATGCCACAGTATAAAAAAGATATTAAGCTACCAGAGAGTGTCCAGAAGAGGGCTATGAAGTTGGTGAAGGGTTTGGAGAAGAAGCCATATGAGGAATGGCTAAAGTCACTTGGTTTGTTCAGCTTGGAGAAGAGGACACCTCATTGTGGTCTACAGCTTCCTCACAATGAAAGGAGGAAGGGTAGGTGCCAAACTCTTCTCTTTAGTGATCAATGACGGAACTCAAGGGAATGGCAGGAAGATGTGCCAGTGGAGGTTTAGGCTAGACTTTAGGAAAAGTTTATTCATCTTTATTTCACCTTTTTTTTGCATGCTTATGACCTGTCTTTTTCTGATCTTACAAAACTTATACAGAACTAATTGTATTCAAAAATGAAATATAATCACTCCATTTCATATTCCACAGCTCTGAAGTGTCCAATTCAAATAAGGCTAGCTTCCATGTAACTTTTATTTTCATATGCATATCAATAATTTTACTTAAAAATATCGAGTGATAATGCCACAGATTTGTTGGTTCCACTATATCAGAAAGAAAAAGCAAATTTTATAAGCACAATGAACTTCTGATTGCAGCTCCTGGAACAATTAGGCTAAACATTTTCCACCCAATAGTTAAAAATGTTGTGTCTCGTGAAAGCAATAAAATATTAATTTAGATATAATAGGGAGAAAAAAAGTCTGTGTTCATGATGTATTTCCTCCAAATGCTCCCAAATGTTCTACTTTTCAGTACAGGTTCCCGTGAACCATCGTGTCAAGACACATCAGTTATTAATTAAACTGAAAGATCCTTATAACAAGATCACAAGCTTACTTGCATTCATTGAGCTGCTCTGGTATTCCTTGCTTCAAAAGTAATGTATGTAGGTTGCATATATTTTTGGAAGCTTTCCTATGTCTCTACCCACTAAAATACATAACCTTATTTTTCACTTAAGAATCATGTTTTAAAGAGTCTGATGCTAATGGCTGAGAAAAATTCCAGAGTCCTAGTGGTAGTATTACCTGTAAAACCAGTCATAATATCAAAGCTATAAAAAAGACTAGGTATGCAGAGGGTGTTTCCTTGTGCAAATTTAGTGCTTTAATCTTTCAAATGAACAATGAAATCATTGACAGACTTGAAATCAAATTGTTTCTCCTCTTGAGACATTCCTTTTTCTTTGCATCAGTCACAGGTAAGCTAAAAATACTCAACTGTTTCAAACACATGAGAGTGAATGTTATGCCTACATTTTTTCTCAGGATATTTGTTCTTGATGAACTATTTCAAAATAACCTTGCTTTTTATTACTATACCACTCACAGACAAAATTGCACTGTTCTAGTTATGACCAGCTAGGAACATATTTATAGGCAAATAACAGTTTCTTGTACTATTTTGTGCCAATAAACAAGCAGAAAATAATTTTGCAATTACTTAAAAACATGAAGGATTTTACTCAGAATGCATAAGTGACCTAGTATTTATTGATGTACATGCAAGTCACCACAAAACCTCTAAACACAAGAATAATCAGGTGATTTACACTATGTTTAGTAATGAAAAAGCTGCCAATAACTCCTTCCTTTGGTGGCTGATTTAGTAAAGCTTTTATGAAGACAGTAATTTTCGTGTTTTAGTATACATGACAATCACATTCTAGATGTTAAGATGCAAGACAAACAGAAATCAATATCCCCCAACCTTAAGACGAATTTTGTCAACTTCCAGTTATTATCTTGCTTGTGGGAAAGATCAAAGAATAATTGAGGTTCTTGGTCTCAATGCCACAGAATGGAGAGATAATTTCAGTTGTGAAGAGATATAATTCCAAATATAGCATGTTCAACCCAGCTACATTTGATAAACAGTCTGTAGGTGGTTGTTGAAGTTGTATACAATTGTGTGCATTACATTTCACAGGAAAAAAATGAAGCTACTTTAGGCTTATATTATTTACATAGTCATTTGCCCTTTAATCATTAGGTGAAGGGAAAGTTAATTTTACAGTTCTGCTATATTTTAGTCTAGTTACTATAAAAGTATCTCCTTCAGACTAGTTTGTATTGGAAATCATCACTTAAAAGAAAACTCAGTAAAGAGCAACTATATGCATTTACCACATTTGCAGACACAAAACTAACTTGATTAATAAACTAGACAGTAAAGAATGAATTTTTTTCTAGGAAATGGAAGTTGAGCTTTTTATTTATTGATTTGAAGAAGGATAAGGAAAAAAAACCCACCAACCTAGAAAGCATCAGTCACCATCTTTTAATCTAAAGTAAGGGTACTGTGGGTACCAATATTGAAATGTAATTGTGCAAGGATGGAAGATAATGCTGGTAGACATCCTCAGCATGGGTCTTGTCCCTTTATTTATTAGGTAGAAGCACTAGCATAAAATTAACGTGAGCAATAGGTCTGTATCCAAATATAAACTCTTGAACTTTGCTGGTATAATCTCCCTTCTTGGAGAATTATTTTCATGCTTTATACAAGATAGAGAAGCTTTAAAAATATATATAATAAGACAAGGACCACATAACATAAAGAATACGTCATTGAACGGAGGGGAATGCATGTCTTAATAACGGAGTTCCTTTCTTTTCCCTTCTTGTAGCTATGGCAGAGATTCAAGAACATTTCCTGGAAAGTGTTAGTGTCTAAAAGAACCAAAACACTATTTGATAATCTCATGCAAGAAGGCAGACATTTCAAACCAGAAAACAAAATAAACAACAACAAAACAAAAACAAACAAAACCACAGAAAACCAAAACAAACAAAACAACTAAACCAAACAAAAACAAATAAACTAACAAAAAACCACAAACAAAACAAACCACTTAAATCCAAAAAACAATATAGAGGAAAACAGGGGAAATTCTGGAGTTATAGATGTTCAAATGGGTATCCAGGATTGGCACAAAATTCTAAAAGAGATAAAGGTAGTGGAGATGAATTCTCTGGATGAAAATAAACAAAGGAAGTTTTTCCTAAACACTTGCAATGTGTGCATACATGAAGTGCTAATGGTTGTATTCAAAAATTAGATTATTCTTAAAAAATAATTAAAAAGAAGAGCATTTGATTCCAAACAGGATTTCTTTAACAGATGGGTAGGGGAATGGCAGAATAATACAATCCTGTCTGCTGTATGAGTCCCTGCTGAGAGCTACTTTCAAGCTGATAATACAATTCTATTTGGGGCTAAAATCATGCTGTACTGGCAGGTTAGCTCCTTGAGCATTATGCAGAGGGCGTGGAGAGAAATTGTTTTGTTTTGATTTTACCTTATTATGAAGTATTGCTAGGATGTCAGCTAAAAAACATTGAATATGTTGTTTTTTACTTCAAAGTCATTTGTCCTAAAATCTGTACTGAAAGCACCTTCTGAAACCCAATGCAGGAAACGGTCTGAGTGAAACTTTAAGCCCATGGATTTCCAGGACAAGGAAGATGGTTAAAACGACTGATTAACATTGACTTCAATAGGGTATGCATGCATTCTTTAAACATTATAGGCATAGATGTTATCTAAAAAGAACTAAATCATTGAGTTTTGGTGTTCATAGCTACTCCTTTGTTAAACAAGCATAACAGTTATGTATGTTAATTAAACAAACACACAAAAACCACCAAACACTAATAGGACTGATATAAAAAGCCAGAGTGGCAGTCTTCTTACTGGTGGAAGAGGAAGTCGTATGTTTTACTGAACACAGATCTGTATTAATTATGCAGTCAAAAGGTCACAGAATATTAGGGATTAGAAGGGACCTCAAAAGCTCATCCAGTCCAATCCCCCTACCAGAGCAGGAGCACTTAGATAAGGCTACACAGGAATGTGTCCAGGCGGGTTTTTAATGTCTGCAGGGTAGGAGACCCCACAACGCCCCAGGCAGCATGTTCCAGTGTACTATTACCCTCACTGAGAAGAAGTTTCTTCTCAAATTTAAGTGGAACCTCTTGTGTTCCAGTTTGAACCCATTAACCCTTGTCCTACCATTGGTTGTCACTGAGAAGAGCTTGGCTTCATCCTCATTACACTCACCCTTTATATGTTCGTAAACATTAAGAAGGTCACCCCTCAGTCTCCTCCAAACTAAAGAGACCCAGCTCCCTTAGCTTTCCTCATAAGGGAGATGTTCTACTCCATTAATCATCTTTGTTGCCCTGTGCTAGACTCTCTCCAGCAGTTCCCTGTCCTTCCTTGAACTGAGGGGCCCAGAACTGGACACAATATTCCAGGTGTGGTCTCACCAGGGCAGAGTAGAGGGGCAGGAGAACCTCTCTGGACCTACTAACCACTACCCTTCTAATACACCCCAGGATGCCATTGGCCTTCTTGGCCACAAGGGCACAGCACTGGCTCATTGTCATCCTGCTGTCCACCAGGATCCCTAGGTCCCTTTCCCCTATGCTGCTCTCTAATACGTCATTTCCCAACTTATACTGGAACCTGGGGTTGTTCCTGCCCAGATACAATACTCTACATTTGCCCTTGTTCTATTTCATTAAATTTTTCCCTGCCCAACTCTCCAGCCTGTCCAGGTCCCGCTGGATGGCGGCACAGCTTTCTGGCGTATCAGCCACTCCTCCCAGCTTGGTGTCATCAGCAAACTTGCTGATAGGACACTCTATTCCCTCATCCAAATCATTGATGAATATATTGAATAATACTGGCCCTAGTGCTGACCCTTGACGCACTCCACTAAATACAGGCCTCCAACTAGACTCTGCCCCATAGACCACAACTCTCTGGCTTCTTCCCTTCAGCCAGTTCACAGTCCACCTCACTACCCAATCATCCAGATCGCACTCCCTCAGTTTAGCTGTAAAGATGCTGTGGGAGCCTGTGTCAAATGCCTTACTGAAGTCAAGGTAGACCACATTCACTGTCCTGCCATCATCTATCCACCTCGTTATGTCCTCATAAAAGGCGACCAGGTTGGTCAAGCATGACTTCCCTTTGGGGAAGCCATGTTGACTGCCCCTAATGACCCTCTTCTCCTTGATATGACTTGAGATGGCATCAAGAATAAGTTGTTCCATCAGTTTCCCAGGAATGGAGGTGAGGCTGACCAGTCTATAGTTACTCTGGTCCTCCTTCTTGCCCTTTTTGAAGACTAGAGTGACATTTGCTTTCCTCCAGTCCTCAGGCACCTCTCCCGTTTCCCAACACTTGGCAAAGATGATGGAGAGTGGTCCAGCAATGACCTCAGCCAGTTCCCTCAGCACCCACGGGTGCATCCCATCCGGACCCATGGATTTATGGATGTCCAGATTGCCTAATTGCTCCCTAACCCGGTTCTCATCTACTAAGGCAGACTCCTGCATTGTCCTGACTTCCTCTGGGGGCTCAGCGGTATGGGGCTCCTCAGGACAGCTTCTGGCAGAGTAGACAGAGACAAAGAAGGCATTCAGTAACTCTGCCTTCTCTGTATCTTCTGTCACCAGGGCACCCACTTTGTTTATCAGTGGGCCTACAGTGCCCCTGCTGTTAGTTTTATCTGTCATGTATTGGAAAAAGCTATTCCAGTTGTCCTTCACCCCTCTCACCAGGTTTAATTCTAAGGAGGTCTTAGCTTTCCTAGTTGCCTCCCTACACCCTCTGACAACAGCCTTATATTCTCCCCAAGTGGCTAGCCCCTCCTTCCATGATCTGGAAACTCTCCTCTTCCACCTGAGCTTACCCAGCAGTTCCCTGTTTAGCCACACAGGTCTTCTGGCTCCCTTCCTTGACTTTCTATGTGTCGGGATGCTCTGATCTTGAGCCTGGTAGAAGCAGTCCCTGAACACTAACCAGGTATCTTGGGCCCCTTTACCTTCAAGCAGCCTTGCCCATGGGATTTCCCCTAGCAATTGTTTGAAAAGGCCAAAGTTTGCCCTGCTGAAGTCCAGGGTTGCAATTGTGCTTGCTATTCTGTTCCTGTCACACGAGATCCTGAAATCCACCATTTCATGGTTGCTGCAACCAAGGCAGCCCTCAACCCTTACTGCTTCAACCAGACCCTCCTTGTTAGTGGAGATGACGTCCAGCAGTGCACCTCTCCTAGTTGACTCCTCCACCATTTGCATCAGAAATTTATCATCAAGGCACTGGAGGAACCTCCTAGACTGTGGCTGGCTGGCTGAATAGTCCTTCCAGCAAACATTAGGGAAGTTAAAATCCCCCACAACAACTAGGGCCTGTGACTGTGAGGCTGCTCTGAGCTGTCTGTAAAAGGCTTCATCAACTTGCTCACCCTGATCTGGTGGCCTGTAATAGACACCCACAACAGTATCACCCCTGCCAGCCTGCCCCTTAATTGTCACCCATAGACTCTCAACTCACCCCTCATCCGTGCCTGGACAATACTCAATACATTGTAGTTGCTCTCTCACATAAAGAGCAACTCCATCACCACGCTTGGCTGGCCTGTGTTTCCTGAAAAGGACATAGCCATCCATGACCATATTCCAGTCATGTGTGCTGTCCCACCATGTCTCTGTAATTGCCACCAGGCCATAATCTCCTGCCCGAACACAGATTTCTAACTCTTCCTGCTTATTCCCCATGCTGCACTCATTGGTGTACAGGCATTTCAGAGAACGAGCTGAGCATGCTGATTTCACCCTAGGGGTCTGGGAGGCCTCCCAGTCTTCATCAACTCTAGAGTGTTGCCCCACTGATGCAAGCCCAGCCACAACCCCATCCCCCTTTGAGTCTAGTTTAAAGCTCTCCAAATGAGCCCTGCTAATTCCTGTCCCACCATCTTTTTGCCTCTGCGAGATAAACCTTACCCACGTATCACTGTTCAGACTGGTGTCTTGCAAAACCAGCCGTTATCAAAGAACCCAAAGCCCTGCCTGTAGCACCAGTCTTGCAGCCATTTGTTTAAGGGCTGAATTTTTCTATTCCATCCCACTTCACCACCCAAAACTGGAAGGAGGGAAAAGAAAATTACTTAACCCCCAGACTCTTATCATCCATACCAAGGCCTTGAAATCTATTTTCATTCCCATCAGACTACAGGATGCAGCTTCCTCCCCATCTGTCTGGAAGATTGGCAGTGGGTAGTAGTCTGTTGGCTGCACCAGGTTAAAAGTTGTCCAAATATTATTTAAACTAATACAATAATTCTGGGGTGGGGAAAATATTTATTCACTTTTCATGTTGATGTAAAAATAGAAACAAGAAAGGTAGACCAAGACACCTTGAACTGAGTTGTGCCAAGGTACAAAGGCATTTAGTGCTCATTCTGTATATGTATTCAGTCCAGCTCCACGACTATTGTAATATCACGCATCAATAGTAATTCTAGGTGCAAACTTACACTCATCAGCAAATGTTCACAGAATCACAGAATCACAGAATGTTATGGATTGGAAGGGACCTCGAAAGATCATCTGGTCCAATGCCCCTGTCAGAGCAGGAACACCTAGATGAGGTTACACAAGAAGGCGTCCAGGCAGGTCTTGAATGCCTCCAGAGTAGGAGACTCCACAATCTCCCTGGGCAGCCTGTTCCGGTGTTCTGTCACCCTAACTGAGAAGAAGTTTCTTCTCAAATTTAAGTGGAACCTCTTGTGTTCCAGTTTGAACCTATTAACCCTTGTCCTACCATTGGTTGTCACTGAGAAGAGCCTGGCTTCATCCTCATTACACTCACCCTTTATATGTTCGTAAACATTAAGAAGGTCACCCCTCAGTCTCCTCCAAATTAAAGAGACCCAGCTCCCTTAGCTTTCCTCATAAGGGAGATGTTCTACTCCATTAATCATCTTTGTTGCCCTGTGCTAGACTCTCTCCAGCAGTTCCCTGTCCTTCCTTGAACTGAGGGGCCCAGAACTGGACACAATATTCCAGGTGTGATCTCACCAGGGCAGAGTAGAGGGGCAGGAGAACCTCTCTGGACCTACTAACCACTCCCCTTCTAATACACCCCAGGACGCCATTTGTCTTCCTGGTCACAAGGGCACAGCACTGGCTCATGGTCATCCTGCTGTCCACCAGGATCCCTAGGTCCCTTTCCCCTACACTGCTCTCTAATAGGTCATTCCCCAACTTATACTGGAACCTGGGGTTGTTCCTACCCAGATGCAAGACTCTCCACTTGCCCTTGTTCTATTTCATTAAATTTTTCCCTGCCCAACTCTCCAGCCTGTCCAGGTCTCGCTGGATGACGGCACAGCCTTCTGGCATATCAACCACTCCTCCCAGCTTGGTGTCATCAGCAAACTTGCTGATAGGACACTCTATTCTCTCATCTAAATCATTGATGAGTATATTGAATAATACTGGACCCAGTACTGACCCTTGAGGGACTCCACTAGAAACTGGCCTCAACTAGACTCTGCCCCATAGACCACAACTCTTTGGCTTCTTCCCTTCAGCCAGTTCACAGTCCACCTCACTACCTGATCATCCAGACCGCACTCCCTCAATTTAGCTAGGAGGATGCTTTGGGAGCCTGTGTCAAATGCTCTACTGAAGTCAAGGTAGACTACGTCCACTGCTCTGCCATCATCCATCCATCTTGTTATGTCCTCATAAAAGTCAATGTGGTTGGTCAAGCACGACTTCCCTTTGGGGAAGCCATGCTGACTGCCTCTAATGACCCTCTTATCCCTATTATGTTTTGAGATGGCACCAAGGATAAGTCGTTCCACCAGTTTCTCAGGGATGGAGGTGAGGCTGACCAGTCTATAGTTACCCGGGTCCTCCTTCTTGTCCTTTTTGAAGACTGGAGTAACATTTGCTTTCCTTCAGTCCTCAGGCACCTGTCCCATTTCCTGAGACTTGGCAAAGATGATGGAGAGTGGTCCAGCAATGACCACAGCCAGCTCCCTGAGCACCCGCAGATGCATCCCTTCTGGACCCATGGATTTATGGATGTCCAGATTGCCTAACTGCTCCCTAACCCAGTCCTCATCAACCAAGGCAAATTCCTCCATTGTCCTGACTTCCTCTGGGGCCTCAGTGGTACAGGGCTCCTCAGGACAGCTTCCAGCCGAGTAGACAGAGACAAAGAAGGCATTCAGTAACTCTGTCTTCTCTGTGTCTTCTGTCACCAGGGCACACACCTCGTTCATCAGTGGGCCTACATTGCCTGTGGTGTTAGTTTTATCTGCTACATATTTGAAAAAGCTCTTCCTGTTGTCCTTTGTTTATTTGCTTTTTTGTTTTTTTCTTGGACTAAACTTACAAATGTAAGATGATTTCTAGAGGTAGAAACACAAGCACACAAAAACTGAATGAAGTCTTTACTATCTCATCAAAAGCACCATCCCTTTCTTATGAGGGGTTGATTCATACAGATGTGAAAACATGAACATAGTTTTCATTTGATTGTCCAGAATATTTTTAGCTTAGTAGAAAAAATTCATGTTAAAAAATAACAGTATTGATTATACAGAAGCTGTTGCTTGCCTAGAAATCATGTATCCAATAGAATGGCAAAAAATATCTCTTCTTATTTATAACAATATTAATGTTTTAATAGTTCTTAAGTATTACAAAAGCAGAAATAGTCTTGGGAGGTATTCTCAATAATGTGATTTTATTTTGAGAACCTAAATCCAGTTACAATCTTCATGCAACTTTCTATAGATCTATTTGTATAATAATCAACTATGACATAGAAGCACCTTAACTGTTAGGTAGAGGTTGACACTGAACTGGTAGATAGTGATTGACACTGACTGTTAGTTTGTCTCCAGTTTAGCCTATATTACCTTCGTTTCATTTCAGTAAAACTCTGGGTTCATGGATTAAATGTTAATGCAGACTTAACTTGTAATAATGATAACCAATTTTCAAAATAACCTGAACACCAAAAGTGAGATCTTGTCACTGACAAGCATACTGGTAGAGTCTTCTGATACTTTTGCATCTTTGTGGAAATTTTATTCCTTGTAATGGATCCAACAGAACTGGCCAGGCAGCTCAGCCTCTGATAAAATCAGTGGGTTTTGATGTACCTTTTATAGTCAACATCCAGTTTAGACTCGTGAGGAAGAGTAGCAAAAAACCTGTACCTGGCTTTCTAGCCAAATGTTATTCTTTCCTCCCTACTGCAATGAATTCAGGAATTCAGGAACCTGGCATTTCACCACAGCAATTTTACCTGCCTTTGACACAGGGTCCCATATTTTGGTTCTCTTTGAGTTTTTCTCACCACAGTATCTTTTTGGTAATCTGTATTTGGAACTGTTTTAAGCTACCTTTGTCTTCAAGTAACAGAGAATTTATTACCAAATCCACAGATTTTTAAATTCAGAAGAGGTTAATAATCTTGCAGGACTTGACCTCCTGTGACTGGGCATCCCATACAATTTTGCTCAGTTATTTTCCTATTTAGTCCAATTAAATAATATAGTTTACGAGATACAATCTTAATTTAAATTCTAAATGACAGGAAATCGTTGTAATACCTAATAACATTTGAAAGTTTGTCTTTTATTTCTGTTTCAAACTTGAATGACTTCTTCTTCAACCCTTTCATCTTATTAGGTTTCTGCCTGTCTGACATGAAAGATTTCATTAAGATCAGTGTGCAACCATCATCATCCTCATCTTTTCAAATCTCAAGGCCTGTAGTAGCACAAAGTCTTTATATTTCACTTGGCTAATTTACAAGAATAAGAGAAATCTTTAGTTTCTATTCCAAATAGTTCCCAGAACTTCTTCAAAGCACAGGAATGCTTTTTTTCATTCCTGCCTTTTCAGAGAGGTGAGAGAGAAATACAAAAACATTTTAAGATCTGTAAGTTCTCTGTGTTCTCCACCTCCTATCTGCCCATTTACTAAAATCTTCTCAATTCAAGTTCAATTACTCCTCCACTCCTTCCTACTTCAATGGATTCCTCCTTCTCTTTTATCAATAGGGGGGGGGGACAAGAGAATTACTTTTCTGGGCAATATAAATGCCATGTCCATCTTTTAACATTAAGAATATTTTGCATTATTAAAAGCTTCTTTTTTTTTTTTTTTTCTCTCCAAAGCACATCACTTGCCTCTACATTCTTTAGTTTTACTTCTCAAATTCAAAAGGGATGAACTGGTGAAAAAGAGAAGGAAATAAATAAATAAATAAATAAATCAGCATTTCCAGCTAGATTTTGTTATTCTAGATTTTTTTATACTAAATTTGTTTAAAATGGCTCCAAAATATTGTGCTGGGTTAATCTTGGCTGGCTGCCAGGTACCCACCAAACTATTCTCACATCCCTGCTCTTTGGCAAGGCAGAAAGAGAGCAAGATGAAAAAGCTCATGTGTCGAGATAAGAATAGGGAGATTGCTCATCAATTACTGTCACAGGCAAACCAGACACAACCTGAGGAAGATTAATTTAATTTATTGACAATTTAAATAAATTAGGACAGAAAATAAAATAAACTTTCCTTCCATAATCTTCCCTTCTTCTCAGGCTCAGCTTCATTTTGGACTCTTCTACCTTCTCCCCTCACCTAAGTGGACCAGGCAGATGAGGAATGGGGAGTTGCAGTCAGTTCATAACACTTTCTCTCTGCTGCTCCTTACTCCTCACACTTTTACCCTGCTCCAGCATGGAGGCCTTGCCATGGGATAAGTTCTTCACAAACTGCTCCAACATGGATCTTTCCCACAGGCTGCAGCACTTGCCAGGAGCCTGCTCCAGATCAGGCTCTCCACAGGGTCACTTCTTCCTTCAGGCCACATCCACCTTATCTGGCATAGGATCCCCCACAGGCTGCAGGTGGATATCTGCTCTGCCATGGGCTGCAAGGGGACAACATGCTTCACCATGGTCTCATCCACAGGCTGCAGTGGAATTTTTACTGGGGTGCCTGCAGCACCTTCTCCCCCTTATGCTTCACTAACCTTGGTGTCATTTTTCTCACTTCATTCTCTCACAGCAGCTGTGCAACATTTTCTAACTTTTCTTAAATGTTATCACAGAAGCACAACCAGTGTCACTGATCTACCTCAGCTTTGGCCAGTGGTGGGTCCACTTTGAAGCTGAACACTGGACAGCCTCTGAAGCCTTCTTGCACATGTCACCCCTGCAGCCTTCCCCACAACCAAAACCTTGCCATGTAGAACCTATACAATTAAAAATTCATTATGGATTCAGAAAAGGGTTTTGGCCTGTTTTTTTTTGATATCTATACCAGCACTACAAAACAAGGACACTCATATAAGGAGTCATTGACAGAACAGGACTTTAAAAAAAGTAACTAACCATTCACAATTACATTATTTTAGTTATTAAAATGATTTTTAGTATGTGAGATAGTAATATAACTAAGTTCACATAACAATTAACCATTTGGAAACACTTATGCTATGCGGTCTCCAGTTATGCAGTATGAATTAGTTAGAACAATAAAAGCAAGTATTAGGAATGTAAAACGCTCTATGTGTGAAGAAGTGTCCAAGTACTTAAAGTACTCAGAAAATTCAGAATATAGGCACAGGTCTATTATCTTCAAGCCACCAGTGCTACTTGATAAACCTTATGTTTTACCTACAAGTATTTAATTTTGAAAACCCCTTAATTTGCCCTTTTACTGTTGGAAAGGCCTCTCTCTTCCTCACACAGCAAAAGCCTTGAATCAATTGCAATCTTGATGTTGAAGTGTGTGTTGCAGTTCCCGTAACAAGAAATTTATCTTTGCAGATTCTGATGTTAACATATTAATTTTTCTTACTATAGTCATAATATAATCACTGTCATTTGTACATGTTGTTTTTCTCAACAGGAACTGGATGTTTAAGATGGAACACTGGCTCTACCCCCTCTCTCAGCTCTACAGTCTCTTACAACCTTTCTTCTTTTAGTTCAGAATCATTCTTATAATATAAACCCAGTAAGGAGGAGCAATGAACACAAATGACTTAGAGAGGTACTGCTTCACCCACAAGATAAAACTGAAAGAAATGAATGGATGGAAAAGTGTGCAGGAGATAAATAACAATTTTATTCCTAATATGTTTTTTCCTTAAAGTGAGCTTGAGTCCAGGAAAAGGACATTTATATTAACTTGCAATACCACTTAACACCATAGACTATTCTATTAATCTCAGATGGAAACAGTTAATAAAATAATAAATCAGTAAAAATAGTAAATCCCCCAGTGGACTGAAATATTACAAATATTTCTAGTTTGAGTGGCATTACCAATTTAAGGTATCACGTTAACAGCAATTTAAGAACTCCAGTTCCTCTGCTTTTCAGCCATTTCAGTAACCCCTGTAAAACAAATTCTCCATTACTCATTTCTATATAAAATTCTACCCTCACCTAGACAGTTTGGTCTTTTTATTGTCTTTCATTTTCTTAATCAGAAAAAAGGACTATTGGGCTTCCTCACTACCCTTGCGTACCAGGCATAGCTCATCTAAAAGTTATCAGAGACCTTCAGGAAGACAGCACACACCACCAGTCTGTTTGCAATTGGTAGTGCTTGCTGTTGAGGTGACAAACCAAAGAGCAATATAAGCACTAACATGTCAGCAAATCATTTCAGTTTGATGTAAAGTCCCTGCCAGATTCACTTCTGGGTTTCTGACAGTGCAAGCAGGAAAAGCCAAGGCCATGGGAGCCCCTCAAGAGGGAACGCCAGTGGGGAAAGGAAAGGGGAGGGACTCCCTTCTGGAGAAGAGAGGGTTAATCAAATACCTGGAAGGTCATGTGACATGTTGAAACTTTTTAGAAAATGAAAAGTGCTTGTGTGATTTCTGTATTCATTGGACTTGGAAAAAATAGTTGCAATGAAGAGTAAAATTATTCTAACAATTTCCTGAGTGAGTTTGGAGGGAGTGAAGGATACCATGCAGGAAGGACCAGAAAAGAGTAAAGCATTTCAATTTTTTTAAAGCAAAATTATTTTATTTCAACACATAAAAAGACACTTACCAACAGTTCCAAAAGAAGATTTTTACCTCATACCTACAAGAAAACTAAAAAAAAATCCAAATAACCCAAAACAATTATTTCTTCTCTTTTTCCTTTTTTTTTTTTTTTCCTCCCCAGTAAAACAGCAATAAATTTAATATTCCATCTTTGTTTCACCAGGAAATATATTTTTATCTCTTCCTTTCCTTTCCTTTCCTTTCCTTTCCTTTCCTTTCCTTTCCTTTCCTTTCCTTTCCTTTCCTTTCCTTTCCTTTCCTTCCCTTCCCTTCCCTTCCCTTCCCTTCCCTTCCCTTCCCTTCCCTTCCCTTCCCTCTCCCTCTCCCTCTCCCTCTCCCTCTCCCTCTCCCTCTCCCTCTCCCTCTCCCTCTCCCTTTCCTTTTCCTTTTCTTCTTTTTCTTCCCATACTAGAAGCATATGAACACAACTAGAAGCATATGAACACAAAGGATGAATTCTTGGTCCCCAGCAAAGCCAACAGAAAAATTTCCACTGACCTCAATAAGAATGGGATATCATCCAGAATGCTCATATTCCTGAGACCTTTGTACTATATGCACAATAAATTACAGTTGGTGTCCACCTGTCATTTTGAATTTTTCTGATTGTCACTTCTTTTCATTTCAGATTTTTTTTTAACCATCTGATTTTTGAGCAATGGGTTTCAGATATTACTAGAGGGATGAGACACAGGGATTTTGTATCACTCTGTGATGGCCCCTGCCAAGTGATAATAGATTGACATTGACAAATCCCTAAGAGCTAGACCTGACAGTTAATGGATGCTGTGAGACCAGTATCAGAGAACAGTTTAAGGTTAAGAGGGCAGTGTGAATGCTCCACACTCATCTGATTTTGAGTCTTCCAAGCTAAATGTGTTGAGAGTGAGAGAAAGTGGACCAGCAATGGCAAAGGGAAAGCAGAGGGAGAAGAGACAGTACAATGAAATCTTTACATCGAACCCGACAGATTGCAGAATTCTTCACAGACTACAGGTAGTGATGATTTATAGGTGGTAAGCTTCAATTTGGGAGGCCATAAGCACATTCTTTGATCTAGACTTCTACAGATTTGTTTCCTATGTACTCAGTAAGTAATAAGTGATTTGCTATTGATTTGTCCATAGACAGAAGAAAAGTGGATTGGTGCTGTAACCCCAACGTGAATGGGAACTTCAGGGACACTGCTACAGAAGTAAAATGCACACAGACTGAAAAATTTACAGATACTTTTAATGAGCCAAGTTTCTGGCTCCCCAAAACTCTCCAGCTAAAGCTTTAAAATTGTCAAACTCTACACAATTGCATTTACTTTAAATCATGGTATTTGATCACAGCTAACAACAGAAATATATAGTAAAAGAAAATCTCTTAACAATCATGACCCGAAATCCTATGCACAGATTCCAAATATACAGTAAGTAAACATTATCTTGAAGGGGTTAAAAGGTTGTAAAGAATAAGTACGTAAGGTAAGAGTCCAATCTACAGCAAATGCTTTTCCAGTTGCATAACAAGTTCATTATTTAGTTTCATGGACAGTGCCAAACTGTACAAAGCTATCCCCATGTTTTACATCATAAAGCTGAATGACCATTTTGTCATTAAGGGCAATTTTCACTCTAGAAAATTGCATTGATTTCTGCTCCTAAACTACAATGTTATGGGCTTAAATATAGAATAATAAATGAAAACTGTCTAATGCAAAAAAAAAAAAAAATTACTGCTTCAAGAATGTCTTTTAGCATTTAAACTTACTCACACAACAAGCTGTATGTGAGTTATATCTACCACACCATGTCCTGACCACATTTACTTATATTATTTTAATCACAAAACATGTTCATTAATTGGTTAAGTAAATCTCAGGAGTTTGCTTTATTTTCTGTAAGCATTGTAAGGAATGAAATTTTACTAATAGACATTGCTCGTGGACAGATATAAAGAAATGGGAGACATGTAAAAATTGATAATACATTGCAACTCTTCTTAATGTTATTTTGCTAGGTTTAATAAAGGCTAAATAAGATTGGAAAAGGGAATAGCTTGCAACCCAATATAATCAGCAATGGAACTCCAATTACCTTCCAACAGACATAACATTTGTCCCAATATGAAATCACAATACATGAGAGTTTCTACTTTTGAATTATAAAACAAAGGGGGAAAAAAAAGAAAAAAGAAAAAAGAAAAAAGTTCAAATCATTTTTTTTGTTGCTTTGGGTTGTTTAATAGTTTTTTTAGACTTGCTTTGTTTCTGGTATCTTCAGATTACTTTACAAAACCAAAGTCAGCTAAACTCTGTTTTATGCTCAATTTACTAAAAATTTCCCTGCTCAAGGACAGCTTCACTAAGAGTGAATAACTGGCCTTTAAGAAGCCAGTTCCTTCACCAATTAATCTTTCACATAATGGTTTGAAACAACAGCAGCAGTATACCATAACTGATAAATTTTTTTGATATCTAAATACTTGCCCTACTCTATTTTGAGTAATAGTAGCTTTAGTCCATGAAGAAAGAAAGGAGGACTATAAGAGGTTATAAAGTTTGCCTCCATGTCTGTACATTACCTAATAATCAGTTGTTCTTTCCTCTAGAAAAATAGAGGAAAATACAATAATGGTGCAGTAAACAACTTTTTTGTATTTCTAATGACTACAAAACATGTATAAATTAAGGCCAGCCACTTATAAGGACTGAGGCAACTGTCATACTCTGATTGATGCAATAAAGCAGTAAATCAGTCAACCTGCTTCAGGGATCAAAAGTACTATAAGCATGAGACAGGATTTTTGTTTCTGATCTGCAATCACCCATTTCAGTGATTAAATAATAAAACACTGAAGTGTGTGTGTATACCTGCACTATCAGTTTAATTGTAGACTAATTTTCATATGGCAATAAGGGAAAAAATTTATTTTATTTTCTCCTAGGGATTGCAGAACTGAGATGTTCACAGTAATATGATATATCACATATGTAATGTATATATAATATGTAATTATATACTGACAGCCAAATTCTCAGGGTGAATAAAGTAGAGCTTTTCTATCCTCTTTTGAAGCTGTGTAATTTTGTAATAGCTGCAATCAGAAACATTTCATAAGCACTATAGAGTAAGTCAGGGTGTATGGTAAATCAGAAGATCATTTACATAGACATTCCTGTTTGCTAAACCAGGTTATTTTATCTTGTTAAAACTGAAATCTTAGGCCACAGGAAGGTAAGACATTTTGAAGAAAAAATGATGAAAATTTGAGACAAGTTGAGTCATCCATTTCATGAGTACATGGGGGAAAATAGTGAAAACCACTTTTAACTCTTAAAATAATTTTCAAGACCAAACCGAGCATTAAGAGGAAACATTACTAAAGTTCCTAAAAAGGCATTGCTAAGGAGCAGACCTAGATAAAAGACAGTTAATTTGCTCACAGATATTTATTACCTCAAAGTGTCTAAATAAAATGTAGCTTTTAAACTATTATCCAAGCAAAACCAATGATTTTAACTGGTCCTTTTTACTCCATATTGATATTCTGTAGAGAAAAACATACATAAGCACAGTTCCTTAAAACACACCCAATACCAACAAGCATAATTTCTAAATGTAAAGAACATCCTGAAAATTAGTAATAAATACTCTTTCTCCTCCAGTTTGACTTTCTTAAAAACAGTGCCTTGAATAAAAATCCACGGTCCCTGTTTTTAAGTGAGGATAAGCAGTAATATAAGGTTTATAAGCAAATGCGCAGTTAAAATGAAAATGTATGGAAAATAATTTTCTCAAGAGTACATCTCTATTTTTGAAATCATAATCACAGTATGAATTAACATATGGTACATGGAAAGAGAATTAAAAATGCAAACCATAATTTAGCACATGAGAGAAAACTAAAAATGCAGACCATTATTTAGCACAAGAATGGACATTCAATTGAAAAATGCATGTTTACATTTAGCATTCTACTTTGCTATTTTCCCAAAAGAAAATCTATATAAATTTATATTGTTTGTTCTTTGCTTTTCTCTGATAGTTAGAAAACAGCTGGTTCTACTGCATTGGACTTTGGCTAGATTGCAAGGCACAATAATCTGTCTCAGCTCAGGATTAAGTGATGGAATTCATTTAAATGCCCCAGAAGTAATCATCCACAAAGAGTACATTATTTCTCTTTTATGAATTTTCAAACCTAATACTGATGGGTGGCATGCAATTAAACCTGATCAATATGTAATTTAGGTGGGCTGACATGTTTTCAAATTCTCAGAATATAGATTCTTTCAATATTGCAAGAGCTTAGTGAAATACTCAGCCTTCATGGAACAGCCAAAGCAGTTTAGTACAGTAAAACAACAAAAATATGCCTAATCCAAAGGCAAATGGTAGTGAAATTAAACTTACAGATGCTAACTTTTCCAAGAATTATTTATCTTAGTAATAAATACAGACTATTCTTAGCAGAATTAAAATAATTATTTTGATAGAAATTAACATGCAGATATAAAGTCTTATGTACTGCACTATATAAAGCTGTGGATTGTTTTTTGACAGAGTGTTTAAACATAGCTCTGAGACAACTAAGTTATGATAACTGCCAGTTATGTATCGCAAATATTTCTTCTGAAAGACTGTATTAGCAAAAAATTAAAGAAAACATTGTTTGCTTTTTTCAAAATGTGAATTATCATAATTATCCCTTGTGTTAAACTGATAAACAAGGAGAAGTACGTTGCCTTGTGACCCTAAAGACCGTGAGTGACAATCTCTAGTATTACTAATTACCTTCCTGTCATTTACACAATAAGAATTACACTTGAGTTCTTATAATCTTACATGGGCAATTTTAAAGTTTATGCTCGAGGTTCTAGCATGCATCCTCTTCTTTTTGCACAGGCAGAACCTGCATTACTGTCCAGAAAAAACATAATCACACCTTTTTCTCTAAGAAAGCAGTGTTTGACAAAGCAAGGATTTTTAAAATCATTAGTTATTTACAGGACTGATGTTATAAAGCTCATTTATAATTTTGATACAGGTTTTATATAAGAAGGAAAGACTGAATTGTCTGTTTTCTCTAGCTGTGATGCTTTACTATCACAAATAAACCAGTTATAAACAGCATTTATGAGATGCTTTTGTTTATCTTTTTAAATCTCTCTGGGGGTCATTTTTACTTCATTACGTAACTTCTGTAAATGCATGAATATTCCATAACCATGAAGCACAAATGTGAGCGTCGCCTAGGATAACATTTCAGATTGTCAGACTCTGCCAATATCTGTTTTCTGTTTTAAGAGATTCTGAAATCATCCTCTTTTGCACATATCCCATAGGAAAGTATATAACATTCACTTCTGAAGTTTCGATCAGAGATGACCATAAGGAGTGACAGAATTTTGAAATATTTTTCTCATGAAGTGGGAACAGACTGGGAGAAAGTAGGTTTCTGATTTTCTCACAGCTATATGGGTGTAAATCTGTTGTAAGTCTGTTGACTTCAGCTGTTCTGGATCTTTAGAATGTAATTTCATGTAGATCAGAGGGATGCACACAGACCTCTGCCCCTCATGCACATAAAATTGGACAAAATTTTTCTTACTGACATGGTAATCCATCAGCACTCTAAACAGATCCCTGTTTTTTAGCATAATGAGTTCAAAAGACTAGTGAAGGAGAAGTAGCAGGTGATGAGCAGAAGTCAGCAGTTTGTACTGAGCAGGACAGAGGTCTGCTGGTAGTGCACCCATGCATGCAGGACCTCCCTGGCAGCTGGGCTCAGATGCTCAGTCTGCCTGGTAGCTGGCCCTGGACCCAATCTCCCTCATTGCTGGCACCTGGACATCAGAGACATCAAGGCCACAGACCTGCTCCAGTTACTGGTATAGACCATTTCAACAGCATGCACGGTTGCACACGTGCAGACACGCAGAGCTGGCCAAGGATAGTCCTGGTCCTGCAGTAGGCACACACATGCTCAAGGGTTTCATACCTAGAGACCCACAGACCCCATGGCCTCTCCAGCAGCTGGCTGGGATTCTCCTGTCCCCCAATAGCCCTTTCAACTGTGGTCTCACCTTTAGAGACACCCACAGCTCACAGGCCATTTCACCTACTCGCTGGCTGGTCATGCTTGATCTGTGCTAGTGCTCACACACCCATTTGCACAGCCATGCTCGGTCCAGCCACTGGCAACAGGGGAACTCACACCCCTGAGGGCTGTGGTCCTGGTCCCGGGGCTGGTGCTCGGTGTCTCCAATATCTGGTATCACTCTGGTCTCTCCAGTATCTGGTATCCAGGTACAGGGGAAACTCTGACTTGTGGTCTGACTCCAGTTACTTCCACCCAGATTCACCCCACACCAAAAAGAAAGTTTCTTATCTAGGAAGAGTGTCAGAAAGGTATTTAGTAAAAAGAGTATAGACTGCACTGATCAGGATCAGGGCATGACCAAACAAGCATACATGCGATCAGCTCTTTAATTCCCTTATCCCTGTTTTCCTCACACTTGTTCCTCCCCAAATAATCTTTCCTCACCTTTGGTTTCTCCCCTAAGCATCCCATAATAAGTCCTGTTCAATCCCAAAATGCTGTTGCCTTACATCCAATAATGTGTCCCATTTTGTTAGGGGGAGGGGAGGGGAGGGGAGGGGAGAGGAGGGGAGGGGAAGGGAGGGGAGGGGAGGGGAGGGGAGGGGAGGGGGGGGAGGGGAGGGGAGGGGAGGGGAGGGGAGGAGAGGGGAGGGGAGGGGAAGGGAGGGGAGAGGAGGGGAGAGGAGAGGAGAGGGGAGGAGAGGAGAGGAGAGGAGAGGAGAGGAGAGGAGAGGAGAGGAGAGGAGAGGAGAGGAGAGGAGAGGAGAGGAGAGGAGAGGAGAGGAGAGGAGGAGGAATTACCCCTTTGAAAAGGAGCAAACTAGAAGTTTGGAACAACCCATCTCACGGCTGAGATGCAGTTGCACAGGACCGATGAACCCCGTGGTTAGTCTGTTCTACTTTTAAAAGGAAGGTGTTACAACATTTAGGATTAGTTCTGAGTAAAGATTTCCATATTGCCAATGTTTTTGACACATCTGATATACAAAATGAAAGTAAAATAAACAAAATATCAAAAAGTCCAATATCATCAGAATCTTTTTCCAGAAATATATAGTGATTCTTCAGCTCAGACTTGCACTTGCACTCTGGTCCTTCAATGAATGTATGAATAAACAAATATATGTGATTTTATTTGTGTTTATGTTTTAGTTATAAAAATTTGGGTCTTGGGGTGTTGGCTATACAAGATATTTAAAGTACCTTTAAGAGTCTGTAAGATTAATCTTTCTAATATTATTTTAAAATCCAGATTGCAGCATATCCATATTGTTCTTTCTTTGTGAATTCAAATTAAAGTATAGGTAAGGAAGCAAAAAAAACTTATGTTCTGTAGTGCTTAAAGTTGCTGTATGTCGTTCTCATGCTATGAAACTTTTTATTTTTTAACATATTAAATATTAATTTTAACAGTTCTTCCTTCTCCCCCAATCACTGCTGAGTTACTAAGGCAAGTCCAAAGGACAAGTGGCAAAGAGAAAAAAGGAAGTTATCATCTCCTATTAGTTGCTGAGATGAGTCTAATTTTATTAATAGAAGTTATATATGTCTGAAAAAGATGCACAACAGTTATTTTCAGTCTTTCTCATTCACAAAGCATAAATATTTTGGAATTTTATAATCAGTCAGGAAAATTTCTCTAGCTCTTTGTGAAATCATCTAGTGCTAGATAACTCTTCAAATATTATTTTCAAGGCAGAGAAATATTTGGCAGTTAGATCATAGCAATGTTATTTATCACTTAGGGATGCTGACATCCTGATACATTAAACATTTACTTCACTAATTGGTATGATTAAAATATCATAATTAGGGGGCTTTATCTGAAAGGTTGCTGTGAGATACATACATCATGTGCTCTCAAACTGAAAGTTACACAGAAGGATTTATTCTGTCCTGATTAGTCTGAAGTTAATTCTATATTGAAGGTACTTTGCAAGTGATTTATCTAGAAGAAAGTAGACTAATGCAGATAACTTTTAACAGCTAAAATTAAGTTAATTTTAACACATGAATGTCACAATACTGTTGTCAAACAGAGATGTCATGAAAGTAATGGACAAAACACCTTTAAAACGTGAAAGCACACAAAGACTATTCTTTTATTCTGTTTCCTTTGCCAGCAAAGTTAACTTATGAAGTTCCTGCTCCTGAGTCCTCTCAGCCCCCTCCTTCCTGGTTCCTACAGAAGCCTTTTCCCTACCAGATGTGCTGATACAACTTTTATAGAGCACTTTGTCATTGCACTGATCTCCATTAAAATAATCAGTTCTCAAAAGCAAAAGTATTATTTTAAGCATTTGTACAAAAAAAAAAAAAGACTGGTGCAAATGAGGGACAAGAGATCGAATACAAGCAGGTGTCACAGAAAAATTAGATGTATCTCAAAATGGCTTTGCTGCAAGACAAAGCATGCCGTGTAGCTCTATCTAATACATCATATTGCCTTATCAGTGACAAACAGAAACAGCTTTCACAGCCTCTTCTCTCAGGGAATAGCTCCAATGAAGCCAACATAGTTGAACTGGTGTGGAAATTGAGCAATTTAAAAATCATGTACAAGGTCAAAATCAGGTCCCTTGAGAACTGCTGTGTGAGCATATTCTGGCCATGTGCACCTGTGGTTCAACAGGACACGTGTCAACCCTCTGCCAATGCCAGCTAGAGGAGCTATGGAGCTGCAAACAGGGGACCATCTGCCATGGTTCTCCACACAGAGATTTCTGGTCACTGAAGACACCTTTTGAAACCTTGCTAGCATCCCATAAAAGATTAGATTAGAGGATATCACCGTAGTGCCTTATTCCACCCATTCCACCCACACTCCAAGAGTGAATTCATTATCTCAACTTTGCTTTCAAGTGAAAGCCAAGTTAATGCTGCATGCATATGTTGCATGCCTTTATTCCCACAGGTAAATAAAATAGAGTTATGAACTGATGTGTGTCACATTGTGGATATGATTTTGAGGAACCTTCTGGGAAGAGACAGATTCACTGGAGCTGCTGTGTGTTTTAGTTGCCATGGTCCTGCCCAGCACCCATTTTCTCTGCCATGATTGCACACTGCCTCCTTCTTGCTGGCTCAAGCACTCATCAGCCTGCAGTGAACGATTCCAGATCATTAATCCAGCAGAAAACAATTCATTATTCTCTGTAGCTAGATTTACAGTGCTTAGAGATGGTAGAAGAATTGAAGCAAGAATTTGAAGCAAGAAGCTTCAAAGCTTCAGGAACAATACCCACAGTTCCATCTCATCATACCAGAAATCTGATTTTAAACCACTCTTTATAGATCTGCAGTGAACAACCCACTGCCCTACCTGACTTTAGTTGCATTCCATAGCCCATGCAGAAATAGAGAACTGTAATGAATAAATGATCTCTTTATAACCGAAACCACTCAAATTAAACAGTTAATTTTTCAACTTAACCGCAACATTCAGCACCCCGTGGAAAACTTCCTTTCTGAACACTGATAAAATCATTAAGCAGCAGAGGCTGAAGAACTGATCTCTGCATGGTGTCATGAGAAACACAATCACTCAACAATGATTTCTTATTTATAATTACTACTGGGAGTTGTCACTTAACCAGTCCTAAATTCATTAGTGCCATGTTGATTTTGTATCACTCTGGTGCCATGAAACACTAAGTGAACTGAGTTATAGGAACAAGTTTGCTACACCAAAAATATTACCTTTATTAAACAAACTTGCAACCTCATCAAGAAGTTACTTCACAAGCAGCCACATTTTGTCCAGGATCACTGTCACAGTTGATGGACTAATTATTTTTTTTATAATACCTTATTCAATCTTGTTGGCTATTGGTGTAATGCTAGCTTTCTGTCAGCTCAGGGAGCTTCTTTCCCAGCTGTTGGACAAAGCTCTTCTGGAACATCTCTGTTTTCATCACACTCTACTGAGTGGCAGTTTAGTTAGAATATATTTATTCAGCCTTCTTCAACAGGGATACATAGTCTGTTTGCTTGATTTTACCCAAATGTATAACAAGAAATTAATGTAAAAATCTCAGCTTCTGAATTGTTCTTGAGAACACTACAATACCTACCTAACAATGAGACAGTACTATTGGTATATTTAATTTTCCTTAATCCTTAGAGTTTCTTTCCATTGTCCTTAGTACTTCTGATATGTAGTTTTTGCTTATCAATTTTCTATCCTTTGCATATAACTTAGAGCTTTTGATAGGTGTTGTCGTGGCTTAACCACATCATCAACTAAGCACCACACAGCTGCTTGCTTACTCCCCACTGACGGCATGGGGAAGAGAAGTGGAAGAGTAAGAGTGAGAAAAATCATGGGTTGTAAAAAAGACAGCATAATAGGTCAAGCAAAAGGTGCACGCTCAAGCAAAGCAAAATAAGGAATTCATTCACTACTTTCCATGGGCAGGTTCAGCCATCTCTAGGAAAGCTGGGCTCCATCGTGCATAACTGTGACTTGGGAAGACAAATGCTGTAACTCAGAACATACTCCCCTTCCTTCTTCTTCCCCCAACTTTAGGTACTGAGCATGATGTCATATGGTGCGGGATATCCCTTTGGCCAGCTGGGGTCAGCTGTCCTGGCTGTGTCTCCTCCCAGCCTTTTGTACTCTCCCTGCCTCCACAATGATAAGCCAGCAAGAGAAGCTGAAAAGTCCTTAAGCGCTCAGCAACAACTAAAATATCAGTGCATTAGCAACATTATTCTCATACTAAACTCAAAACAGCATTATACCAGCTACTAGGAAGAAAATTAACTCTATCCAAGCCACAACCAGGCCAGTGTATCATTTTTTCCATTTGAATATTGTCATTGGTCTTGGGGATAAGCTTGTGATAGCAGCTATTTAACATCAGACTTACTGGAAGCTGGAAATAGGCCAGCCAAAGCATTTTTAATTAGCATGGTGGCAGCAGAAGATAAGCCTCAGATTGTGGTTTTAGAATGCCTCATTTTTCTTAGAGAATTGTCTGCTTTTTTAATATGGGGTCTTCTAAAAAGAAGGTTTATATGATCATGACAAGACTTTTGTGTGTGTGTGTGTGCATCTAGATACCTTCCTCAGTATCTCCATTAATATTTGAACCTGTAGTTCATTTCTACCCAGTTTGCCAGGGATAAGATGTCCCTAAATCACAAACAAATTCATGAAAAATCAACAGCCAAGATAAAATAGAAAAATTAGCTGTAGAGGTGACTGCCATCATAATCTCATGCCTTAGAAGATCAGTGTGGGAGAGTGGTATTATATATATGTACGTATATATGTCTATATGTCTATATGTATATATGTATATATGTATATATGTATATATGTGTGTATATATATATATATATGGGACAGCTGTGAGCAGAGCTACTGCTAGTTTACATGCATTGGAAGGCACAGATCTGGGGGAAATTAGACTTTGTTGTTTCTTGTAGTCATACATGAAAATGACATAGTTTATTCAAAATATATGTCTCCTGGTTAATTTGACCATAATTGCTTTAAACATGGTAAATTGGCCATGAAAGCACTGGGAATTTTTATTACCCTCTGCCATGTTTACTAGGAAGTTGCTTATTTAAACCTAGCAGCTTGGTTATTTCAGCTAAGCTAAGCAATGCGTGTAATAAACACTTTGGTAAAATAAGCCAGATCAATCATCCTCAGAAAGTGCCTTTTTCTTGCCTGAATATTAAGGAAGCTTAGACAGCTAGCTTAGATCAGGCACCTAATTTCTAGATAGACAGCTAAAATCAGTGACATGAATCTGACAGAAGGCCTGGACTGGGTCACTAGAAAGTCCATTTTACGTATCTGCTTACTTTCGCCTAATGACAAAGACATCAGAACTTTATGATGGACCAGATTGTTACTCACATTCCCACTGCCCCTCTACTAACATAGGCTTAATAGCTAAATAGTTCTTAGGTCTGAATCTAGTAGCAGGTTTCCTCCAGGATTTATAATGTCTTGGAGATCCATCAGTACCATACTCTTCACACCTGTGAGGAGGCAGAGAAGCTGTACAAAGATAAAAAAATGATCCTAGCATGTATGGTAGTCCTCCACTATAAACTCTAAAATACAATACACTGTTCTTTGACTATGGGATTCAGTCAAGAGTTAAGACATGGACTGGAAATAAAGTGCATGGCATTATAGACACCAGAGAACAAAAAAATACAATGGAAATGGTGTGGATGCTTTCTTTCTACAGTACGTAATATAGTTTAAAAATATTCCATTATATATGTCAAGCACATACTGTGAACTAAACAGCTCTTTACCAGAAAAAATATATGGGTTGGAAAATACAGGATGTGAGATTTCACCTATGCCTAACCATAAACAAGGGCTGCTATATATGCAGTAAATAGCAGTTTAGTAGTACCCTGTTTTCCTGAAAATAAGACCTACCCTGAAAATAAGACCTAGCATGACTTTTCAGGATTTTTGAGGATGCTTGAAATGTAAGCCCTACTCCAAAAATAAGCCCTAGTTACAGCTCATTTAAAATGTCAATTTAAATAGAGTCCAAGCAGCAATACATGTAAAAAAGTAAGCATATTTGGAGCTAAAATTGTATAAGACCCTGTCTTATTTTTTGGGAAACAGGGTATAGTATAGTAGTAGTGCCCACATATATATTTATGTGGCATTCAAATTGGGTATGCAGTAATACTGTCATCTGAATTAGGTAAAAAACTGTAGTTCTTTCCATAAACCCAGACTGCCAAGTATTATGTTTTCTAACTATATAAAACTGGCAGACTGGGGAATTCTGCCTTCCAGAGGCAATTCTGGACTTCCTCATTAAAAAATAAAATGGCTTATAGCACTAAGAAGATTTCTGGGAACATTTGATTTGACTGGCTTGTATAGTAACAAGAATTCGTTGATATCTAAAGTATGTGTTGTATGTACTGTTATACATTGAGATATGAAATTGGGTCTCACAATTTAAATAGGATGTTAAGGTCCTTTAATGTGTCCAAATAAGGGAGACTAAACTGTTGTAGAGGTTGGAAGACACATCCTATGAGGAACAGCTAAGGACTTTGGGGTCGTCTAGTTTCAAGAGAAGGAGGCTGAGGGGAGACATCACTGCTCTCTCCCATTTCCTGAGGAGGGGAAGTGAAGGGGGAGGTGCTGAGCTCTTTTCCTGGGTACTCAGTACTGGGACACATGGGAATGGCTCAAACCTGCATCCCTCAAGGGAGGTTTGTCTTGACATGAAGAAATATTTCTTTACCAAGAAGGTGGTCAAACTCTGCAATAGGCTTCCTAGAGAGGTTGTGCATGCCCCATACTGGTCAGTGTTGGAGAGGCATTTCATCAATGCCCTTAAGAACATGCTTTAACTTTTGGTCAGCCCTGAAGTGGCCAGGCAGTTGGACAAGGTGGTTCTTGTAGGTCCCTTCCAACTCAACTCTTCAATTCAATTTGATTTGACTTAGTTCAGTACAGTTCTTTTTCCTCCCTCCTCCTTTCCCTATCAGTACATGCTGAAGAAATCTTTGATGATATTTTTTTCCCAGGTCTGCACTAGCAGAAAGGATTGAGTGGGTAATCATGCCCTATCCTGGGCATTGACTCTGTCACTCTCTAGGAAGGTGGCATGTACCTTCTGATGGGGGTGAGAACTGTGGATCATCTCAAGATGATTTGAACACCTGAACAAATTTGCAAAAAGTATATGAGAATTACAGTTTTTGAAATACTTCTATGTCCATTCAGTTTAGCTGGGTTTCTATAGGATGGCAAAAAAACCCCACATTTCTGATGCTAGTGAAACTCAAGATCAAGTCATCAATCTGAAGTAAGAAGGGCTCAGGAAATAAATGGGTGAAAATTTTTTACATGAGCTATGCCTGTTCATTTCCAGTGGAAGCTTATTTACCCTTACACTCATTGTTAGAAACCTGGAGCTGTTTCCCTTGGAAAAACATGCTAAAACAAAAAAGTCAGAGAACAACAGTACTCCATCAGAGCAAAGGTCCATCTAGGCCAATACTCTTGTCTCCAAAGGGGATAAACTTCAGTGTCTAAAGGACAAAATAAGAGCCAGGTAGGTCCACTTCTGGCAGGGTTCTGGGCATGCTCATAGGCTAGAAGTGATCACTCCTGGGATCCCCACTACATTGTCTCCTGCCAGGATCCAGGAGAAGTGTCTCAGCTCAGCTGGCAGCCTTTTGTCCCTGCATGACCCATGTTGTAGGAGTATACAACTGTCTCTGCCCCATCTCCTGGATGGGTCTAGGACCTGTTGTGCAGAGAACAATTCTCCTGGATGGAGCCCTCAGATCTAGGTCATGGCTTGTAATACATAATTATATGCAAAACATAGCATAACCATCCTATCCTATCCTATCCTATCCTATCCTATCCTATCCTATCCTATCCTATCCTATCCTATCCCATCCCATCCCATCCCATTCCAGCCTAGCCTAGCCTAGCCTAGCCTATCCCCTATGCTATGCATGGGCTGGAAAACAATGAGACTGTGATTTGCCTAAAAAGCACTGGGGCTTTCAGCTCCCAAAACACTTTCAGGGACCCAAATCACAAAAGTTACAGCTAGGAAAAGGATGTTAGTTTCAGATTGTACATAATTTAATGGCATTTTTGTGAATCTCTGTTACAGCTGATGTTCACAAGAAGAAACACAATGCACAGAAAAACACTAAACACAAAACATGAAGGGTGGAGCCTGAGAGGCTCACCCATTGGTAGCCTGCTGGAGTCCAGCTACAAGCAGTCAAAACCTGCAGATCCAGCTCTCTGCTGGCCGGCTGACCTATGGCTGGACTGCATGAGTGGGCTCTGAGTATGAAGCTCGTGGTGTTCCTCCAGTCACTTTCAGAGCAGATGCCTGCCTCCTTGAGAAGAAAAGAACAACAGCTGGCATTAAGTGAGCTTCCTTTTTGGATGTTTTGCTGGAAAAAGTGCCAAATCAGCCCAGAGGCTGAAAAAGCTGCAGGAGATGACAAACTGTTGGCTCAGTGCAATGCAGTGGGCGGCACTGCTGTCTGTGCTGCTTTACCCTCCAGAAGTGTGTGTTAAGGTTGGGGATAATTATTTCAATGAATTCTACAGGCATCCAGTGAAAAAGAAATTTGCTGCACAAAATGCTGATGTGGGCAAGGAGCTGGCTGGCCAGATGGCCATCTGATACTAGAAGGCAACTGTCTCTCTTGAAGGGTCCCTGCATGCCTGGAAGATCACTGCAGAGAAGTACAGATCTTCAGTTTTGTATGACAACCTTTACAAAGACAGCTTGATGAAATTACTGGTGACTACATGCAGATGCAAAGGAAAATTATTAAAAGAAAATTAACAAAAGAAACCATGAGAAACAGTTCAATCCTCCACTTTGAGTTACTCTTAAAACCAAACATCTGGTTGTCAATGCATTTGAAGACCATGCTTTCCTCTTTGCAGAGGGCTACAGAAAGAGCACGTCCTGAAAGAATTAGCTATGTCCGTACTACTGGCATTCCTATACTGTGGGGGATCACAGTATGGGAATGCAATCCTGTCCATTGGCGCCATTATTTGAAAAGGATGTGAAGGTCCTTGAACACATCCCAAGAAGGGCATCAAAGCTGGCAAAGGTGTTGGGAGCTCCTGTGGGGAGCGGCTGAGGACACTGGGTATGTCCGGTTTGGAGAGAAGGAGGCTGAGACAAGGGTCACCTCACTTCTTTCTCCCGCTTGTTGAGGAGGTGTCAAGGGTTAAGATTGCGGGGTGACAATAAAACCCTGGCAGATGTATTGTTAACCCCCTCTTCCCCCCAACTTCCCTCTTTTGCCCCTCCCTCTCCCCCCTTCCACTAAGGACAGGTGATCGGGAGGGAAAGAAGAACAGAGAGAAGAGAGTTGGAAAAAATTAAAGATGTTTTACTAATGTTACTAATAAGAATAGAGAAAATAATACAAAATATACAAAACCAATCTTGAAAGTCTCAGCAACTGCAGAACCGGCACCCAAAGTCCCGGATTAGACTCCACAGCCAACCAGAGCTGGATTCAGTCTCTCACTAGGCCTCAGTTCACAGGGACGACTAGCAAGGTCCTCTCCTAATGTCGACCATAGGGAAAAGAGGGAAAAGGGACGAGATCCTCGTGATCTCCCACTTTTATATAAAGTATTCACGTGAATGGAATGTTATACACAGTTGGTCAGTTTCTTGGTCACTTGTTTCTCGTCGCCCCTCTCGCGAGATGTACATGCATACTTATCAATAAGTTTGCATTCCATTGCTAGGTTTTACCAAAACATGTGTCTGGTTCTCCAGGAAAATGCAGTTAATATGAAGGCTGTAGCTGACAGGCAAAATTCACTGAAAGAGAAACTTGTTTTTAACAAAACCAGGACAGGAGGGCAATGGTATCCTGGGGTGTATTAGAAGGAGTGTGGTTAGTAGGTCAAGAGAGGTTCTCCTTCCCCTCTACTCTGCCCTAGGGAGACCACATCTGGAATATTTTGTCCAGTTCTGGGTCCCTCAGTTCAAGAAGGACAGGGAACTGCTTGAGAGAGTCCAGTGCAGAGCAATGAAGATGATTAAGGCAGTGGAGCATCTCCCTTATGAAGAAAGGCTGAAGGAGCTGGGTCTCTTTAGCTTTGAGGAGGCTGAGGGGTGACCTTGTTAATGTTTATAAATATATAAAGGGTGAGTGTCACGAGGATGGAGCCAGGCTCTTCTTGGTAACAATCAATGGTAAGACAAGGGGTAATAGGTGCAAAATGGAACACAAGAGGTTCCAATTAAATTTGAGAAGAAACCTCTTCTCAGTGAGGGTAACAGAACACTGGAACAGGCTGCACAGGGAGGTTGTGCAGTCTCCTTCTCTGGAGACATTCAAAACCTGCCTGGACACATTCCTGTATAGATTCATCTAGGTGTTCCTGCTCCAGCAGGGGGATTAGACTAGATGATCTTCTGAGTTCCCTTCCAATCCTTAACATTCTGTGATTTTGCAATAAAGCATGACAAAGCCTGGCAGAGCTCTACCAGGCCTGAGAGAGCTCTACGGAGTCCAACAGTGTCACAGAGTTTGACAAAGCCAGACAGAGCCTGATGGGGCCCAACAGAGCCTGACAGACTGTGACAAATCCTGACAGAGCCTGACAGAGTACAATAGGGTCCAACAAAGCATTTACAAAGTCAGAGAGAGCCCAGAAGAGGCTGGCAAAGCCCGACAGAGTTCGTCAGAGCATGGAAAAGCCTGACAGAGCCTGACCAATCCAACAGAGACTGATCGGGCCAAACAGAGCCCCACAGGATGCAACAGAGCCCGATGGAGCCAAACAAAACCCAGCAGAGCCCAATAGATTGCAACAGGGCACTTGAGAGGGTTCAACAGAGCCTGACAAAGCCCATCACTGCCTGACAGGGCCTGACAGAACATGACCTCTGTTGGGCTCTTTCAGGCCCTGTTGGGCTCTACTGGGTTTTGTCAGGCTCTATCCAGATCTCTTAGGCCTTGTCAGACTCTTTGGGTCTTTGTCAGGCTCCTACAGGCTCTGTCAAGCCCTGCCGTGCTCTGACAGGGTTTGACAAGCCCTGTAGTGCTCTGTTGGATTTTATTCATCTCTGTCAGGCCCTGTCAGCCTCTGTCAGGGCTTGTCAAGAGCTCTGTGCCATCACACCAGCATATGCATGAATAGGGCCACATAAAGGCACATGCATGTGGACCTGTAAGCATTTGTAAGCACTCCTGCTTGCAGCCACAGTGTCGTCCAAACACAGGCACCTTCCCACTGTTTCTTCTTGTGCAGCCACGTACGTGTCTTTGTGCAGACATGTTTACACTCAAGCATGAATGTGCATTTTACATGCGTATTTCTATGAAGAGATGTGTGGGAGTTGAGCTTGCAGAAGTGTGTGCGTGTGTGGACACGCGTTTGCTTATATGTCAGTGTGTGAACAGGTGTGTGCTTTTCTGTAGCTGTGTATGCCAGCAGGTGGTGCTGTGTGCACATATCTGTATGCTTGTAGAGATGCTTCTGCCTGTGTTTCGGTGAGGACTCCTATGTGTGCATGGGGACACATACAAGGGGGAGAAAGTAGGCTCCAACACTGAAAAAGGCAGGCTGCGAATTTTCCTACGCAATCTGTTTCTCTAGGGATTCCTCATCATCTAAAGAGAAGTGCTAAGCATTTGATCTTCAAGAGAAATACAACAAAACATGCTGTATGGATGAAGGACTGCAGAGCACCTGTTCACAAGATTTTCCCTGATATAAGGCTGAAAGCAAACACCTTTGTGCTTCTAAGAGACTAAGGACGTCTGTATGAGTTTGTGATTGTGCACACTGGTGCAAGCGGTTGTACATATACACAGTCCTTGGGTGCGCGGCTTTCAGAAGTGTGCCCACAGGCACCTGTGATTATATGCCACTGTCTGAACATGAATCTTTAGTTGTTTACCCACACAGATGCAGAAGAGTTTTCAAACAGAGTTTTACAGGCACACCAGGTACCTCTGTAATTGAGTGACCCTATAACCACTTATGCACACACAGACAGAAACGGACCACTTTGCTTCTATGTGAACAAACATGCAAGCTTACACGCAGTCATCTGTACATTCACAGACACTCAAACGTGTACACGTATATAACCACAAGCTTTTTAACATGGACTCTGCTGTTCTTTTGCTAAATAACCTGTTTGCAAACATTTCTCTGGCAGATCAACCATTAAGCTTTTTACTTTGTGTACTTGTGAACATTCAGCGAAAGGAAATACACTGTATGGAAAAAGTTTCATTTCTGCCTTCTTGTCTCTACCTAAATGATTTGCCTTTCATCTGCTCACACTGAGCAGTCAGGGTAGCTGTGTTACAGACAGGCACAAAAAAGACACAGGGCTTCAACAGAAGCACGCACTCGCACTCACACTACGTTTCACGTACGTCTTTCTGTCAAGAGACGGGAGTGGGCGTGCTTGCGGAAGTGTGCATGGCTTTCAGAACTGGGTCTGTGGAGACGTCTGCGGAGATGCCGCTGTCTGAACACGCACACTCGATTGTTTACCAAAACATAGGCAGATGCGTTTGACCACATTGTTCTGCATGCACAGAGGTACCGGTGTTTGGAAGAGACAACGTTATCGCGTGTGCAAGCACAGAAGACGCCCTCTTACTTCTACTTACAGGAGGACGTACGGGAAACGCACTTTCATGCTGGAGGGTAAACACATCTGTTTAAGATGGAGACACTGCACACACGTACACATGGCTTCACATTTGGAGGGTACCCGCAGATATGCTCCTGTTTTGGGATGAAACTGTGTGTGAATGAAGTTGTGCTTGTAAATGCTTGTCTGTCCACGTGCGTGTGCCTGGTTGTGGGTTCCATTCATGTTTAAGTTTGAATGAGTGTACAGCTGTGGTGTTTGTTGGAACGCTTCTGCATCTCTCCAGTTGTACAGTCCTGCATTTCTCATGTGGGCAGACGCAAAGGAGCTCTGCTAGGAAAGAATCAGCGACAGACATAGGCAGAACTGAATGCTGAGCCATGGTACTTCTCATCCATGGCAAATGCTTCACAGTCACCCGAGGAAAGACACTTAGCAATCAACCTACAGGAGAAGGGAAACAGAACATATCATAAGAAAGTGCAGCAGAGCATCTCTTCACAAGCTTGTCTCTGATCTATAGCCGAAGGCAAACACTTGTGTGCTTGTGTGAGAGGCAGTGTCTTTCCTGTCACCGTCTGGTAGTTTTGCACAGTCACAGGTGCTGGCACGACTGTCAATGTCTAGGATACCTGCAGACTTGACCCAGTGCTTGTGGAGACAGTGTCCCTGAAAGTCTCTGCGTGCCTTAGCGCCTGCTGAGTCCATCCCTTTCTCCACCCGCATGTGAGCCCGTCTTTCTCTCCACATGCATGGGTGTTTATTTCGTCTCCTGTGTGCATCTGCACTGGTGTTGTGCTCAAGTGAGTGTGTCTGCTGACACTTTGTGTGTGTTGGTTGTGCCTGTGTGCAACAGAACAATCATGAGACCTCAAGTGAACAGAGAAAATGGGAATCATCTAGGTAGAGGAGACAAAGGCAAAACAAGGCAGGATTGAAATGTGTTTATGTAGACAGTTTCCCTGCGCTGACTTTTCACAGTTATACCAGAAAAAAATCCGAGAGGTAGCCCTACCCGAGAAATGCTTCCGAAGAGGTCATTTAGCGAAAGAACAGCAGAGCCTGTGTGATATGGCTACACGTGTAGCCATTCGTGTATCAAACGTCTACACAGAAATTTGTCAGTCTGCACAGACATAAACGTGCTTGTACGTTTATACACTACGGTAGTGGTGCATAATTTTGAACGGGGTCCCGTGTTTGTACACGCTTGTGAGACGGTCCGATGGGGTGGACAGGCTCGTGCGTTTATTTGGAGTCTTATTTATACAAGAGCTGTAGCATGTGCACAACTGTGAGTGTTTGGGGAAGAGTTTCTGCATCTGTGGAGCTGACCTCTCCCCTGCTTGCGTGTGGACACAGAAATGATAGGAATGGAAGCTGCTGAAGCAATATAGACTGTGGACAAGTTACAAAGCACTTACCCATCCTCAAACAATGCCATGATACCTGCTCTCTAACCACCTGCAGAACGAAGGGATATTTTTCAAATTTTAGATCCTCCAGCACGAGGACGTGCAGACAGAAGATTAAGTTGTATAGAAGCAGGGTTCTTAGCTTATGTTTGACTAGAAATTAATAGATGTATTGGATGTAAGGAACTAATCATTTACTTCATGTAAGTGTGTACCAGTTGTGCTGCAGAGGAGAACTGCCAACGTGGAGAGGTAGATCGTCAGACAGATAAAAAGAAAATGTCAAGCTCAAAACAACGTCCTCTTTGAAGATTCACAGATCACAAAATTGTTTTCACTTTTGTTCAGTGAGTAACTTCAATTTACTGTGAATGATGAGACAAAAACTTAAAAATTGGTTGGAAAATCTGGGAAAATTAATTAATCAGTAATAAAATCAATGTTAATTTGATTCTTTTCAAAATATGCAGTAATTCTGACATGATAGAGACATTCCTTGAGTTCTCCTAGAAGCTCATCCTTTGAGGAGCAGTCTGCCATTCTGCCGCTCTTTGTCTACCGGATAAAGAGGGTTGGAGCGCACCTGCCAGTCAAGAGAGATCAAGAAAGAAGACACTGGTGGTGGAATGGCAGGTCAGGAGAGCTCAAGGAGGGAGAAAGATGACTGTGGCCGTATGGGTTTTTCTAGGTCACACACCAATGAAAACAGTTTGGATAATAAAAGAAATGTATGCAAAACGAATAATTAAAGGCAGAGAATGTTTATATGCTATGTATGGGATAGACCTGAAGGTATATTTTTTCCTACAAGGAAGCAGAATTCGCAGTGGTAATTAACTGAAGATGTGAATTTCCAGATTGCATTGGCAACATATGCAGGTAACATATCAGTTTATTACCCTCAACATAAACTGTGGGCTGAAATTGGTAATTTACTGTTGTACAGCAAATGCTGCTGTCAGCAACGACCAGTAAGCGACAAGACTGTATTTACTGATGCCTCCGGTCGCTCACGTAAAGTTGTAATGACGTGGCTAAACTCACCCAGTGCTGTAAACACAAGGTAGAAAAGGAGACCAAGGGTCAAACAAGTTCTTGAGCTGACAGCTGTTAGGATCGCTTTGAGGTGTTCTGTAACAACCTTTGAATGTTGTAACTGGCCAATGCACAAGCTGTGTCGCTCACTGTGCCTAAAGCCTTGGAGCAAGCTAAATTATCACATAAATTCCTTCACCAGAGTGCAAAGGCGTTAAAACAACAATTTCAAATTACATGGATCAGGCCAGGAGCGTTCTTATGTCCTGCCCTGATTGCCAGCAGTTGACACCCATGCCATCCACAGGGGGTGTTAATCCAGGAGGGATTACTGCCAATGAAGTATGGCCAGTGGATGTAACGCATTGTTCTGAATTGGGTAAATACGTACGTGTTTCTGTAGATGCTCATTCCAGATTTCTCATTGCTGCTGCACGCGCTGGTGAAAGAGCACGAGACATCTGTAACATTGGTTGGCATGTTTTGCTGTTTGAGGAGTTCCACGATATGTAAAACCAGAGGAAAGTGGAATGCACGCTCGATTAGAGGAGCGATCCCCCAGTGCGTTGTAATAAAAGTGCCTGCTTTTTAACACTTTCAAAACAATGTTAAAGAGTCTGTTTGCCTACATTTCGGTATCATTTCTGGCAATGAGGACGGGATAATCTGCCTGACCTCCCGTGGATCCCAATATCTCTGGGACCTTGTGCCGGCATCGGGGAATTCCTGGAAGGGACCACAGATCCTCGGACCAGCTTGGGATGCAGGTAAAACCCCATCAATGAGATAAGGCACTTTCATTGTCTGGTTGGGTTGGCACGCTTCCTGCACGAGACGTGGGCAACACCAGCGCATTGGGTCTGCACATTCGCGTCTGCGCATTTTCGTAAACTGAGTAACTTAAGAAAAGAAATAAATAAAAAATTAAAGAGAAAAATGAGAAAACAATAAATTAAAGAGAAAAACGAGGGAACAGCAATTTGATAAAGGTACCTTTAGTGAATTTGCTGTTTGTGCCTTAGCAATTGTATAATTGTTTCTGGCTTTAGTAGTTTGTTGTTGTTACTTGTGTCTTGGGTGATTTTATAGTCCAGTACTTAGGGTTCACCCATTGTCTGTTATTGTGATTGCGAAGTAGGTAGTGGAAAATCGACAGGAGGATTTGGGAGAACTCCCCCCCGGGCTGTGTTTTCTGACATTGGAAAAGGATCGTTTGCTGTTCAACAGGGAGTCAACCTGGGAGAGTCTGATTGAATATTGTAATTAATGGCGGCCAATGTAAATAATATTAATATGCTGCACGGGTCTAGGTGGGTATACTTTGAGATGTGTTAAACACACACTGTCCAGGGGTGTTTGTGATACACACAGTTTCCGGGGGGGGTTGTGAAATACGCTGTCCAAAGAGGTTTGTGACACACACGCTGTTCGTGGGGGTTTGTGACACACACACTGTCCAGTGGGGTTCGTAACACACACGCTATCCAGGGGCGTTTGTGACACGCACAGTGCCGAGAGGGGTTTGTGACACACACACTGTGCATTGGGGTTTATGACACACACACTGTCCGGGGGCGTTTTTGACACACATGTTGTCCAGGTGGGGCTGTGGCACACGCTGTCCAATGGGGTTTGTGACACACAAACTGTCCAATGGGGCTGGTGAGACACACCCTGTCCAGGGATGTTTGTTACACACACACTGTCCAATGGGGCTTGTGATACACACAGTGTGCAATGGGGTTTGTGACACACACGCTGTCCAATGCGGTTTGTGACACACACACTGTCCAGGAAGGTTTGTGACAAACAAAATTTCCAGGGCTGTTTGTGACACATACACTGTCCAATCGGGTTTGTTACACACACACTTTCCAATCAGGTTTCTGACACATCCTGTCCATTGGCGTTTGTTACACACATGCTGTCCAGGGGTTTTGTGACACACACGCTCTCCAGGTAGGGTTGTGTCACACGCTGTCCAATCGGGTTTGTGGCACACACCCTGTCCAATGGGGTTTCTGACACACACACTGTCCTATGGGGTTTGTGACACACACGCTGTCCAGGGGTGTTTGTGACACACACGTTTTCGAATGTTATTTGTGTCACACACCATTTCCAATGGAGTTTGTGTCACACACACTGTTCAATGGGGTTTGTGACACACACGCTGTCCAGGAAGGTTTGTGACACACACACTGTCCAATGGCATTTGTGACAAAACCACTGTTAGGTGGGGTTTGTGACACACACCCTCTCCAATGGTGATCGTGACACACACACTACCCAATGGGTTTTATGACACACACGCTGTCCAGTGGGGTTTGTGACACACACACTGTCCAGGAAGGTTTGTGACAAACAAACTGTCCACGGGTGTTTGTGACACATACACTTTCCAATCGGGTTTCTGACACACGCTGTCCATTGGGGTTTGTTATACGCACGCTGTTCAGGTGGGGTTCTGACACACGCTGTCCAATGGGGTTTGTGGCACACACACTCTCCAATGGGATTTGTGACACACACACTCTCCAATGCTGTTTGTGACGCACGCAATGTCCAATGGTGTTTGTGTCACACACACTGACCTATGGGTTTGTGACACACACGTTGTCCAATGGGGCTTGTGACACACATACTCTCATACTGGATTTTTGACACACACAATGTCCAATTGGGTTTGTGACACATACCTTGTCCAATGGGGTTTGTGACATTAACAATGTCCTGGGGGGTTTGTGACACACACGCTGTCCAATGAGGTTTGTGACATACACACATTACAAAATGGTTTGTGACACACTGCCTTTCCAATTGGGTTTGTGACAAACACACTGTCCAATGTTGATTGTGACACACACGCTGTCCAGGGGTGTTTGTTACACACACACTGTCCAGGGGTGTTTGTGACACACACAATTTCCAGGGGGGGTTGTGACACATGCTGTCCAATGGGGTTTGTGACACACACACTGTCCAATGGGGTTTGTGATGCAAACAGTGTCAAATGGGGTTTGTGACACAAACACTGTCCTATGGGGTCTGTAACACATACACAGTTCAGGGGTGTTTGTGACACACACTGTGTCCAGGAGTGTTTCTGACACACACAGAGATCAATGGGGTTTGTGACACACACACTGCCCAGTGGGGCTTGTGAAACACACACTGTCCAGGGGGGGATGTGACACACGCTGTCTAATGGGGTTTGTGACACACACGATGTCCAATGGGGTTTGTGACATACACGTTGTGCGTTGTGCAGGGGGGTTTGTGACACACACTGTCCAGGGTGGTTTGTGACACACACTGCCTAGGAAGGTTTGTGACAAACAAACTGTCCAGGGGTGTTTGTGACACACACACTGTCCAATCGGGTTTGTGACACACACACTGTCCATGGGGGTTTGACACACACATTTTCCAGTCGGGTTTCTGACACACGCTGTCCTTTGGGGTTTGTTACACACACGCTGTTCAGGTTGGGTTGTGACACATGCTGTCCAATGGGGTTTGTAGCACACACCCTCTCCAATGGGGTTTGTGACACACACCCTCTCCAATGGTGTTTGTGACACACACAATGTCCAATGGTGTTTGCGTCACACGCACTGACCTATGTGTTTGTGACACACACGTTGTCCAATGGGGCTTGTGACACACACACTGTCCCACGGGGTTTTTGACACACACACTGTCCAATCGGGTTTGTGACACCTACGCTGCCCAATGGAGTTTCTGACACAAACACTGTCCTGGGGGGTTTGTGACAGACACACTGTCCAATTGAGTTTGTAACGCACACACTGTTCCAGGAGTTTTTAACCCACATGATTTCCATTGGGGTTTGTGACACACACACTGTCCTGTGGGGTTTGTGACACAGGCATTGTCCAATGGGGTTTGTGACACACAGGCTGTCCAGGGGTGTTTCTGCAACACATACTGTCCAGGGATTCTCGTGACACACGCTGTCCAATGGTGTTTGTGACACACACGTTGTCCAATGTTCTTTGTGTCACACACCCAGCGCAATGGGATTTGTGACACACACACTGTCCAATGGTGATTGTGACACACACACTGTCCAGGGATGTTTGTGACACACAAAGTTTCCAGGGGAGGTTGTGACATCCACTGTCCAATGGGGTTTGTGACACACAAGCTGTCCAATGGGGCTTGTGACACACACAATGTCCCACGGGGTTTGTGACACACACACTCTCTATTCGGGTTTATGACAAACACACTGTCCAATGGGCTTTGTGACACCAACACTGTCCTGGGGGGCTTGTGACACACACGCTGTCCAATAAGGTTTGTAACACACACACTGTCCAATGGGGTTTGTGAAACACACACTGTGCAATGGGGTTTCTGACACACACACTGTCCAGAGGCGCTTGTGACACACACGCTGTCCAATGGGGTCTGTGACACACACACAGTCCAGGGGTGTTTGTGACACAAACACTGTCCAATCGTGTGTGTGACACACACGCTGTCCAATGGGGTTTGTGACACACAACATATCCAGGGGCGTTTGTGACACGCACAATGTCCAAAGGGTTTGTGACACACACATTGTTCACTGGGGTTTGTGACAAACACCCTGCCCAATGGGGTTGGTGACACACACACTATCCAATGGGCTTTGTGACACACACACTGTCCAGGGGTGTTTGTGACACACACACTGTACAATCGGTTTTGTGACACACACACTGTCCCATGGTGTTTGTGATGCACACTGTCCATTGGGGTTTGTTACACACACGCTGTCCAGTTGTGGTTGTGACACACGCTGTCCAATGGGGTTTGTGACACACACGCTGTTCAATGGGGTCTGTGAAACACACACAGTTCAGGGCTCTTTGTGACACACACTCTGTCCAGGAGGGCTTGACACACACACACAGTTGAATGGGGTTTGTGACACACACACTGTCCTGGGGTATTTGTGACACATTCACAGTCCAATGGAGTTTGTGACACACACGCAGTATAAAATTGTTTGTTTAACATACACTTTCCAATGGGATTTGTGACACACACGCTGTCCAGGGGTGTGTGTGACACACACACAGTCCAATGGGATTTGTGACACACACGCAGTACCAAATGGTTTCTGACACACACCGTTTCCAATGGGGTTTGTAACAAACACACTGTCCAATGTTGATTGTGGCACACACACTGTCCAGAGGTGTTTGTTACACACACACTGTCCAGGTGTGTTTGTGACACACACAGTTTCCAGGTGGGGTTGTGACACCCGCTGTCCAATGGGGTTTGTGACACACACACTGTCCAATGGGGCTTGTGACACACACAATATCCCACGGGGTTTGTAACACACACACTGTCCAATCGGGTTTGTGACACACACGCTTTCCAATGGGGTTTGTGACACACACGCTGTCGAGGGGGGTTTGTGACACGCACTGTCCAGGGGGCTTTGTGACACACACACTCTCCAATGGGGTTTGTGACACACACGCTTTACAATGGGGTCTGTGACGCATACACAGTCCAGGGGTTCTTGTGACACACACAGTGTCCAATCAGGTTTGTGACACACACGCTGTCCAATGGGGTTTGTTACACACACACTGTCCAATAGGGTTTGTGACACACACACTGTCCACTGGTATTTGTTACACACACACTGTCCAATTGTGTTTGTGACACACACAGAGTCCAAGGGTGTTTGTGACACACACACTGTCCAATGGGCTTTGTGACACACACCCTGTCCAGGGATGTTTGTGAGACACATGCTGTCCAATGGGGTTTTTAACACAAACGCTGTGTTGGGGGTTTTTGACCCACACTCTGTCCAATGGGGTTTGTGACACACACACTGTCCAATGGGCTTTGTGACACACACCCTGTCCAGGGGTGTTTGTGACACGCACAATGTCCAATGAGGTTTGTGACACACACATTGTTCACGTGTCTTTCCTTGGCCTTTTGCCTTGCCTACCTTGCTGTTTTGCCTTGCCATGCCATGCTGTTTTGCCTTGCCCTTTTGTCTTGCCTACCTTGCTGTTTTGCCTTGCCTTGCCATGTCGTTTTGCCTTGCCTTGCCTTTCACTTTTTCCTTGCCCTGTGTCGAGGGTTAAGATTGCAGGGTGACAATAAAACCCTGGCAGATGTATTGTTAACCCCCTCTTCCCCCCAACTTCCCTCTTTTGCCCCTCCCTCTCCCCCCTTCCACTAAGGACAGGCGATTGGGAGGGAAAGAAGAACAGAGAGAAGAGAATTGGAAAAAATTAATGTTGTTTTACTAATGCTACTAATAAGAATAGAGAAAATAATACAAAATATACAAAACCAATCTTGAAAGTCTCAGCAACTGCAGAACCGACACCCGAAGTCCTGGATTAGACTCTGCAGCCAACCGGGACTGGATCCAGTCTCTCACTAGGCCTCAGTTCGCAGGGGCGACTAGCAAGGTCCTCTCTTAATGTCGACCATAGGGAAAAAAGGGCCGAGATCCTCGTGATCTCCCATTTTATATGAAGTATTCACGTGAATGGAATGTTATACACAGTTGGTCAGTTTCTTGGTCACTTGTTTCTCGTCGCCCCTCTCACGAGATGTCCATCCATGCTTATCAATAAGTTTGCATTCCATTGCTAGGTTTACCAAAACATGTGTCTGGTTCTCCAGGAAAATGCAGTTAATATGAAGGCTTTAGCTGACAGGCAAAATTCACTGAAAGAGAAACTTGTTTTTAGCAAAACCAGGACACCCTGTCTTGTCTTGCCCTTTTTGCTTTGCCTTGCCTTGCTTTGCTCTTTTTCTTTGTCTTCCCTTGCCTTGCCCTTTTGTCTTGCCTTGCCCTTTTGCCTTCCCTTGCTTTGCCCTTTTGCCTTGCTTTGCCTTCCTCTTTTTTCTTGCCTTTTTTTGCCTTACCATTTTGTCTTGATTTGTCTTGCCCTTTTCCCTTGCCTTGCCTTGCCTTGGCTTTCTTTCTTCCTTTGCCTTGCTTTGCCGTGACCTTTTGCCTTGCCTTGTCTTGCATTGCCCTTTTGCCTTGCCTTGCCTTGCAAATTTGCCTTGTCTTTCCTTGTCTTCTGCTTTTGCCTTGCCTTGGCCTTTTACATAGTCTTGCTTTACCTTGACGTTTCGCCTTGCATTGCCTTGCATTGCCCTTTTGTCTTGCCTTGCTTTTCTCTTTTGCCTTGCCTTGATTTTCTCTTTTGCCTTGCCTTGCTTTTCCCTATTGCCTTACCTTCCGCCTTGCCCTCTTCCCTTGTCTTGCCTTGCCTTCCGCTTTTGCCTTGCCTTGCGCTTTTGCCTTGCCTTGCTTTGCCTTGACCTTTTGCCTTGCCTTGTCTTTTGTGCCTTGCCTTGCCTTTTTTGCCTTGCCTTGCCCTTTTGCCTTGCCTTGCCATGCCGTTTTGCCTTGCCATGCCTTCTACTTTTTCCTTGCCTTGTCTTGTCTTGCCCTTTTGCCTTGCCTTGACTTGCCTTGCAATTTTCCCTTGTCTTTCCTTGCCTTCTGCCTTTGCCTTGCTTTGCCCTTTTACATGGCCTTGCTTTGCTTTCACCTTTTGCCTTGATAGGATATGGGGCTGAGGTTAGGGAAGGAGGATATGGGAGAGGGAAAGAAGAAGCAGCGGCCATTAGCACCCTAGCTCCCCCCTGCCTCAGCCTGCTCCTTCCGCAGGGGCCACCGGAGAGGTGCCGAGGGCCGGCTTGCCGCCTTCACCATGGGGCTCGGGAGTGGCCCAGGAACATGGGATGGGTTTGCAGGAGCTGCCGGAGCTGGGGGAGGCTGCACGGGCCAAGCAGGGCCACAGGAGGAGGCTCAGGGGGAGGTCTGGCGAGCTGGGGACGTACCCAGCATCTGCCCGCCGCCGGCTGTCGTCTCCTGCTCCTCTGCCGACTCCGTGGGCCTCCGCGGGGGCTGCCCTGAGCCACCTGCCTCCAGACCCCCGGGAGCCAGCCGTAGCGAGTGCTCCGCAGCCTCCCGTCCCGTCCCGTCCCGTCCCACCCCCGGTGACCCCTGAGACCCCACGGACACACGGGATGCAGCTACTGGCACTGGAAGAAGCCGCTGTGCTTTGATTGGCTGCCTTCCACCCCACCGCACCATCCCATTGGCTGCTCCCCCGCCACGAACCCTCCTCGGGACGCACCGTACTGAGAACTGTGCAATTTGGGCATATTTTCCCCAAAAACATGGCTGCCGGACCCGACTCTCCGGGGCGACTCTCTGAGACGGAGCGGAGCAGGCCGGACAGGGCAGAGCCGGGCAGGGCAGGGCACTCACAGGGGCCTCGCAGAAATGGCGGCGCAGTGGGAACGCTCCGGGCTCCCACCGTGCCTGCACGCGGCCGGTGAGAACGCCCTGTGCACCTTGCGGCAGCCATCTTTGCACATGCACATTGGGAAACCCTTGAGACAGGTCTTCCCCCGCGGCCCGCCCCATCTCTTCCCTGTCGGGTTTGTTGGGCTCTGTCAGGCTTTGTCAGACTCCATCTGGCTCTGTCAGGTTTTGTTGGTCTCTGTCACTCTCTGTCAGGCTTTGATTGGCAATGAACGCCTGATGCTCACAGACCTCCCAGCCCAGGCAGGGAACAGAATGTGAGGAGCAGTGCCCAAGTGGGAGACGTGGCACTGTCCTCTGTTCCTACCATGCCATGGGGCAGCTGCGGGCCTGTGGGATGGGGAATGCGGTTGCTTGGGGTGCTGCCCCTCTTTTGTTTTCTTCAGGGAGCCACCCCACTTTTTGGGGGTTGTGGTATGTACACATATGTAAATGGCATTATGAGAGTAAGTAGTGCCTGTTGGGGGCGCTTCCCTTGTTTTGTTTGATGGTGTCACTTGTGGCACCCCAGAGTGACCAGGGGTTGGTGATGCGGGTGAGGGAGCAGGTGAGTGTGGGCAAAAAATCATGGACTACACACAATCCAATGTGAATTTAAGCGAAGACGTTTATTGCTTTTTACAACTCTCTTTAAGTAACTTTTGAACTGTCCACGCGCTGTCCACGCATCAGAAGGCTGCTTGTAATTGCGCAATTGCTACTGTTCACGTGCCGCAAACTAATAGGTGATTGGATTATACATTTCTGCACAAGCTCTAATATCAAGTGAAATGTATCTATATTATAGCTGATTGCTGACTCTTTTTTAACAGGGGTCACTGTGCCTCAGGGTGTTTCTTGGCCCACTTTAGCACTGAGATGGCTAACTGACAGACCAGTATGGGTCAATCAGTGGCCCCTTGCTCAGGAAAAACTTACGGCCCTGCAATCTCTTGTGATGGAACAGCTAGCTGCGGGACACATAGAGGCCTCACGTAGCCCTTGGAATACTCCTATGTTTGTTATCAAAAAGAAGTCTGGAAAATGGAGGTTATTACATGACCTACGAAAGGTTAATGAGGTTATGGCAACTCTGGGAGCCTTGCAACCAGATTTACCTTCTCCTACAATGATTCCAATTGTTGTAATAGATTTGAAGGATTGTTTCTTTACTATTCCTTCAGCAGAACAAGACATGGAAAAGTTTGCCTTTACTGTTCCATCTGTAAATAATGGAGAGCCAGCGAAAAGGTATTATTGGAAAGTGCTGCCACAAGGGATGAAAAATTCACCTACCATATGTCAATGGTATGTGGCAAAAGCTTTGAGTCCAGTACGTGCTTTGTTTCCAGCAGGGTACTGCTATCATTATATGGATGACATTTTGTTGGCTGCAGCAACGCCACAAGAATTGAGTGAAATGGAAAATAAAGCATGTGAGTCCTTAAATCAGTATGGGCTGGTTATTGCACCTGGGAAGGTGCAACGACAATAGCCATGGGTTTATTTGGGCATGAAAATTTTGGATCAGACAGTGATACCACAACCTTTAAAACTGCAAGTAAAAATTGAAACACTGAATGATGTGCAAAAATTGGCAGGAATGATCAATTGGGTAAGGCCTTATGTAGGAATCCCCTCTTCTCAATTGCAGCCATTGTTTGATCTCCTGCGAGGAGACACTGATATTTCTGCCCCTCACACCTTGACAACAGAAGCACAGCAGGTAATTGCGAAAATTGAACAAGCAATCAGTAGTAAGCACGTATGGAGAATTGATTTGACAGTGTCTGTACAAGCAATTATTTTGATTGATCAATGCATTCCTTTTGCTATGATCGCACAATGGCATGAGAAGTGGGAAGATCCTCTACATATTTTAGAGTGGGTCTTTTTGCCAGTCAAATTAAAAAAGACAGCCCCAGGTCTTTTTGAACTGGTGGCTCAGGCAATTATTAAAATCAGATCACGTTTCATGGAATTAATGGCAAGAGATCCAGAAACGATCATGCTTCCTGTGCAAAGTGATTATTTTGAGTGGTGTATGGCTAATAGCTCTGCACTACAAGCAGGTATGATGAATTATACGGGTCAAATCAGTTATCATTTGGCCTCACATCCAGTGATTAAGATAGGCAGTCAGGTAAGATTTGGTCAGAAGCAATTGAATCAATCAAGCCCAGTAAATGGACCTACAGTTTTTACAGATGGATCAGGAAGGACAGGCAAGGCAGCCATTGTTTGGAAGGATGGGCCACAGTGGCAACATAAAGTAGAATATCAGGAAGGATACCACAAGTGGTCAAACTTAAAGCAATGACCATGGCATTTCAGTCCTTTCCTGGCCCTGTGAATATTGTGACAGATTCTGCTTATGTGGCTGGGCTTGTACAACGGTTGGATAAAGCTGTATTGGGACATGTGTCTAATGAAAAGTTATTTGGTATTTTAAAACTGTTATGGCTTGAAATTCAGAAGCGTCATCATGAATATTATGTCATGCATGTTAAAAGCCATAGTACATTACCAGGTTTCATAATAGACAGAAATGAAAAGCGGATTCTCTAGTCTCAGTAGTGACTTTAGGACCTGTTCCTGATGTTAAACAACAGGCAATAGCGTCACATCATTTCTATCATCAAGGCTATCATGCTTTGAGATGACACTTTGGCATTTCAAATTCTGAGGCACGCGCTATTGTTGCTGCATGCCCTGATTGTCAAGGTCAGCATATTCCTACTTATTATGGTACCAATCCCCGTGGCCTTTGAGCCTTGCAAATTTGGCAAACTGATGTTACACATGTACCTGAATTTGGGCGCTTGAAGTATGTTCATGTCTCTACAGACACCTTTTCTTCTGCTATTGTTGCCACTGCTCATACTGCAGAATCTGCACAAGATGTAATACGTCATTGGCAGGGTGCATTTGCCTTCTTGAGCGTTCCGCAACAGGTAAAAACAGACAATGGTTCAGGATATGTATCCTGAAAAGTTGCTTCATTTCTGCAGCTCTGGGGAGTATCTCATGTTACGGGTATTCCTCATTCTCCTATAGGGCAAGGTATTGTGGAACGTGTTCATGGCACGCTCAAGCGTTTTCTTTTAAAACAAAAAGGGGGAATGTTGGGTGAACCACTTGATGCACCTTTGGCTAAAGTCACATATGTTTTAAACTTTTTGCAGATTTCTGATGATGCCCAGATGCCGCACATTCTACGTCACTTTTCCTCTTTAGTGGCTCGGGAAAGGGTGGGCCCAGGGGCAAAAGTGTTGGTGCGAGATTTGCGCACAGGACAATGGACGGGTCCACACGAATTATTAACCTGGAGGAGAGGCTATGCTTGTGTCTCTACAGATCAAGGACCACAATGGTTGCCTGCGTGAAATGTGAAACCTGTGTTGCCTTCCTAATGATGATTGCTGCAGCTTCTTCATCTTGGATGCCTGCGCAGAGAAAAACTAACACGTGGATTACTTTAGCCAATATGACTGGCCAGGACTCCATTTACCTAGCTATGGCATCTCCGGAAAACCCGTTCCACACATGCTTGGTTGGCATCCCCCTTGATGACTACAGCAGCATCACACAACTGTTTCAAAATAGTGTTCGGTGCAGAGGCATTGCAACAAACTGTAATAATACTAACATGGCACTTTGGATTAATTGTCTCCCGGAAACAGACATTGAACCACAGGAACTGGAATTGCTGGGATCTGTGCCCGTGGAATCTTGTATCCAGCTGGTTTGTGAAAAGTGCCACGACAATATGCTAAAGCATGAATGGATAAGACTGCAAAATGTTAATGCTAGCCTTGATGACTACAGAAATGAAACTCGTTGGTGCAATGCCTCGCAGAAGAATCCAAGGGATGTTGTTAACAATGTGGGACAGTGACACCGAAAACTCCCGTATGGTGTATTCTTGATCTGCGGAGATAGAGACTGACCTTCTAATGCTGTTGGAGGACCATGTACTTTGGGACGATTAACTCTCTTAATGCCAAATGTATCCATGATAGTCGATCACAGAAAAGTGACACGGGCATGCGTATAAGTCAAAATGTGATGACAGAGTAGATTCTTGGGGATCAGGATTAAGGGTTTTAGGATCTTTTGTACCTGATGTTGGCACAGCTAAAGCTCTAAATACTTTAGAAAAATTAGGATGTTGGCTAGCTAAGCAAACTAACGGAACTTCTAAGGCCTTAAGTGGACTTTTGCTAGATGTAGATTCTGTAAGACATGTTACACTGCAAAATAGAGCTGCAATAGATTTTTTTGTTATTAGCTCAAGGACACGGGTGTAAAGATTTTGATGGTATGTGCTGTATGAACTTGTCAGGTCATTCTGAGTCAATTCATAAAAGCATACAGTTGCTGAAAGACGGGGTTCAAAGGTTACAAGTTGATGATGGATGGGATTGGTTAAATAAATTGTTTAGTAGCTGGAGGCTTTCAGGATGGTTGTTATCAGTAGTGAAAACAGGACTGATCGTTTTGATGATTGTTGTACTTGTTACTAATGTTGCCATGTATAATTTCTCTGCTGCAAAGGGCACTGCAGCGGACAATGAGGGCAGCAATTTTAACAAAAATACAAAAAGGGGGAATTGTGAGAAACTGCAGTGGATCTGTGGAATCCTTGTTAGAAAATATGAGGGTAGAGATCACCTTTGAAGATATTAAGATTTACCCTTGAGAAGGATGAGAGTAAAGGAGTATCCGGAGATATGGAGTAGTACCCGTGAGAGAGGAGAGATGTACCCGTGAGAGAGAAGGGAATAGAAGAATAACATGGATGATAGCAAGTTTAATCAATGAGATGTTAGTGCTGTAACTTGTAACCTATAGTGAAAAGACACATGAACTGGTAGAATTGTATTAAAAAGCACTTATAGCAATAAATGGCACCTATTACTTTCATCTTGAAAGAATTTAGTCCATGTCGTTTGTCCGTCTCAACTGCGACAACCATCGATGAGCTACATAGAGTAACAGCTTAAAAAAAAAAAAAACAACCAACAACAGGAAGCTATTGATCAAAACAACAAGAGAGGAAAAAAAAAACAAACAACAAACAAATCAACCCAAAAGCGCAGGGGCAGTTTTCCGATGCGCTCTCTTTCTCTCCCTCTACCGAGTCGTGTATAGAAACCGCTAAGCCTGTGATCGGCAAGTAGGCTACCACGAAGCATGCCCTACGGAGGAAATACCAACAGATCCTCGGTCCACACATTGTTTCTGATACGTGCTTGAACGCAAATACGTTCGCGCTGCTGTGGCATACATGACGTCCGTCAGAATATGTGATTGCGCGCACAATGCAATTGCTTGGTTATACATTCAGTCCTGGTGTGCGGGGCTTTCAGAACTGGGTCTGTGGAGTCGTCAGTGGAAGTGCCGCTGTCGGAACACAAACACTCGATTGTTTACCAGAATACAGGCAGACGCGTTTCACCACGTCGTTTAGCATGCAGAGAGGTACGGCTGTTCCGAAGAGACAACGGAAACGCGTGTGCACGCACAGAAGAAAAACCCGAGCAGGTGCCTTTGTGTGAACATGAAACAGCCGTCTATACACTCGCAGACACGGGAACGTGCATCAATGCAGTCACATAGCCACCCGCTTTTGAGCACAGGCTCTCCTGGTTTTCGCACTTTTCAGGCACGATCTTGAAAGCCGCGCACACTGCAGTTCATTCGCTAAATGTCGACTAGGGAAGCATTTCTGCGGTCGATCTACAGCTCAGCTTTCTTCTCGTGTTACTGAGAAATGTCAGCGCAGGGAATCCGTCTCTGTCGAGCACACGTCAATCCCTCTTCGGTTTTCCTTTGTTGACTCTGCCTAGATGATTTCCCTGGTCTCTCTTCACTGGAGCAGTCATGGCTGTGCTGCGTTACACACAGGCACAGCCAACGCACACCAAGTGTCAAGAGACACACTCCGCTGGGCTCAACACTAGCACAGACGCACATGTGCGACGAAATCAACACACAAGCTTGTGGAGAGAAAGACAAGGACTCACACACGTGTGGAGGGACGGACAGATACAGCAGGCGCTAGGAACACAGACTGACTTACAGACACACTGTCCCCACACCAACAGGGACCACCGCTCTGCAGGTATCCTAGACGTTGACTATCGAACCAGCAACACTGACCTGCACCAAACTCCCAGACACTTACAGGCAAGAGACAATCTCTCCGACAAGCACACAAGTGTTTGCTCTCAGCTATAGATCAGGGACATGCTTGCACAGAGACGCCCTGTTGCTCTTTTCGCATTAGGGCATAATCTGTTTCGTTTCTCTTGTGGATCGGCTGTTTCGCGTTCACAAAAAGGCTCATGGTCCGCTTTCTCTTCTGTGCGAGCACACGGGATAGCGTTGTCTCTTCCAAACACCGGTACCTCTGTGCATGCAGAACGACGTGGTCAAACGCATCTGCCTATGTTTTGGTAAACAATCGAGTGTGCGTGTTCAGATAGCGGCATCTCTGCAGAGGTCTCCACAGAACGAGTTCTAAAAGCCTCGCACCCTTGGACTGAACGTCTAAACATCCAGTTGCATCGGTGTGCGCAATCACATATTCAAGACGGACTTCTTTAATCTCCCAGAAGCATGAACGTATTTGCGTTCAAGCATGTATCAGAAGCGATGTGTGATCAGATGAGCTGCTGGCCTTTGCTCTATTTGGCATGCTTCGTTGTACCTCTCTTGATAGCCGCAGGCTTATCGGCTTTGCACGACTATAGGGATAGCATGGGAAAGCTTGCCTTTTGCCTACTTCAGCGCTGGAAACATAGTTGCTACGCCTTCCGTTTGTCCACGTGCACACAGACGATTCCTCACCGAGAACCACGTATAAACCTTTCCACAATCACCCAGCTGTGTGCACACACACGTGCACGCACACGCAGCTAGAGAAAAGCATCTACCTTTTCACACACCGATAGGTAAAGCAAAAGCCTGGCCGCACACATACAGTAAACTGTGTTTCACCCTCCCAGCCTACATGCTCTTTGAAGCTGAACAGTGTTCCCTCTATTTTTTTTTACTCACATAGAACTCACCAGATTCAAGGAAGGCAGGATCTCTGTTTATGCCTCAAATCCTTTACTCGAAGAATTCAGATGGCAGTAAAACTCAAAAAATAGTTCTCTTTTCCTGGGTGCTCTCTGCCTGCACCTAGCCACTGCTGTGATATTTCAAAGTGAAGGTCCTTTGTTGCAAAGGTTACCTAACTGTTTATTCTTAACATAACTTTGAAACTTCAGGCCAGCTTCTTCTTAGAAATTGGGAAAAGGTCAGTACATTTATTAAAGGGATAAATAGTTGATGTTAACTCTTAAAAGAAGGTATCCCTGCAGACATTTACTGTAACCGGGAGTTACACTAAGTTTTATTTGACCAATTTTGTGTGGTAATGGAACCATTTGATACGCCTGTTTTCTCAGGTTTAGTGTGCTTTTAAAAGAGGATTCCACACCAGCAGGAATAAACAGAAACAGTTCCATAAAGAGTTCTCTAATTGATCGGTTCAGAAAAAAATGAATCACTCATTTCATCAAAATGGAAATAATCCAGGCGTAGTGACTTTTTTGGTAGTTGTTCTTTGTTGTGTTTTTTATGAAAAGCTGAAGGTGAAAAAAACCACAATATCTTAGGGCAAAACTATCCATCCTAGTTTAGTTTAATAAATTGTCCAATCTAGCTGAGGACTTCACCAGGGCAAGTTCTTAAACGTGGATTTATCAATTTAGAGTCCAAGTGAAGCAGAAAAGCAGAAACATGCATTTCAAACACCTAAAATACATCAAGGATGTTAATAATCTTGTGTCATAATCAGAAGGTATTATGCTGAACATTTTTTGGAGGGTGGGGTGGCGGTTTATTAAGTTTTAGTTTTTGTGGGGGCAAATTCTGTTTAAATCAGGGGCGTCAAAAATTACATTCAGCCCTTTGAAGGCAACCACGAGGCTGCTGTGGCTTCCAGTGAAAATGAGTTTGACACCCTGGATTTAAACAAATGATGACTGTATTTACAGTAACTTTATGGTCTTAACAACTATGTGGTAGGTGGACCTCGTCTACTACACAGCCATTAGACCACAAATATGTTTCGGGTAATCGAATGTTCTTTATTATATGGTTTGCTGGTGGGAGCAACACAGGCGGAATGATTCAGTGTAATTTCCTTATAATGATGAGTGAGAACTGACAGAGTCTGAGACTAAGAAAAAACTGTGTCCTGCTTCTCTGTTCATTTCCAGTCTCTTAATGGTAGGCAGAAAATCTTATCAGGACAGTAATATTTCCATTCATGGTCTGCTTTAGAGCTAGGAGAGGAAAAAACATACAACAGTTTAATATGAAGGAAAAATCATGGTTGAGGTATCACAGGACTCTTTGCTTCAGGTTCTTGCTGACTCTTCTAATTCATTTCTTCTGTGATGCAGCTCTTCCAGCTCTGCTTTTGTACTCTTGCATCAAAGTATGTTATATTTAAAGCCAAAGAAAGGAAACATTTATTTACATATGCCTGATTTTTGAAGTTATGCTGAGCAGCACTTATCAGGTGAATTAGTGATAGCTAAGGATAGTTAGTTGGTTAGTAATATGCAGCACTCCGATCTCTTATTTTCTGCTTGTTCAGCCTGCTGGGGTTTATTTTTTCTCAGAAGCTTGTGGAAGAAGACTTTAGAACATAACAAATATGTCATTGCATTGCATTGTGTGATCATTATAACATAGACAGCTGATGGCACTGCTACTGCAGAACAGAAATATAGCATTTGGAGAAATTCTCCAGTTCTGCTCCTTGCTGCTTTTGGCTGCATTTGAGTTCCTAGTGGATGATTTTCAGACATAAACTTGAATTTGAAACATTCTGATGCCATTCTGCACTGAAGTAGCTTTGGAAAATATATGACTGATTGGCTGCTAAGGAGGTCAAATATAGAGTCACTATGAAGAAGTGGATCTTGACCTCATGCTACATCTGAGCTCTTGTCAAGTTCTCACAGTCAAACATAAAGTTCTTTTCAAAGCCTCAAATATTTTTTCGTTCCTCTGATGTCTAATCAAAGGTGGAATTTTCTCTAGTAAGTTCCTCATGGCTGTGTCATTCTGTAGCTCTGTTACTTCACCATGTACACAAACAGGGTCTTAAATCTGGGGCCCTTATACTGAAATTCATTTTTCAGTAAAGTTAGGAACTGTTGTATTCCACCCACATAATAGAGAGATTTCTGTACATAAAGTGGGAATCTGCTGTCCTGGCACTACATGGTATTTACCATCTATTCACATCATTCTGTGACCAGTGGGAAGATAACCGCTTCCTGCTGGAAGACTGTTGCAACTGAGCAGGCTGAGCCAAATTAGTTATAAACATCCAACTTAATTTTTTTTAAAAAATATGCAGCTTATTTTTGCATTCATATATTTTTCAATGTGCATTAGATGTTTATATCTTCTCCCCCCGCTATCATTTAATGTGCATATTGCAATTGCAAAGGACTAGATGAAGTTAGCTGCATTCTGATGCTTACTGAAAGAAAACATGTTGGAGACAAATGCTGTGGTAAAGTGACACATCACCAAGGACAAGTGAATTTGAGGTTCACTTCCAAAACAAAAAAGGTCGTTGAAAAGAGCAGCAAAATTTAATTTAGATGAGAATAGTATATCTTACACGGAGAAACTTAAGAATTGGGTACACTTAGTTCATCAAAACAGAAAATGAGAAGTGACTCAATTCCAGGGTGTAAGATGGAGAGGGAGAAATTGTCAAATAAAATAATTCTTTAACCTAGTGAACAAAAGTATGACAAAAACTAATGGATGAAAGCTAAAAGAAGACAAATTTGAATTAAAAATATGGTGTGAAGTAATAACAGTGAAATTATTTAAAGCTGGAACTACCAGGGGAAATGCTGCGTTTTCTATCTTTTGATTTCTCCATATCAAGACTATTTCCTTCTCTGGAAAATATACATTTGTCAAACACATATTACTGCACTTAATACCATGGTAATTGGATGAAATCTATGATGTGTGGTATATGTGAGGTCATACTGCATCAGCTAATGGACCCTCTGGCCTTCAAGTCTCTGAGTCAGGGGTTTCATTGTATATCATTTCACAAATTAAGAGGTGGAAGAACAAACATGAACCAAGTTAATACCCAGAGCGTGTTCTGTTCTTTTATTTAAATGATAGGATGCAAGTGCAAAGTATGTACTTGTGCGGTGTTACTTGTCAATAACTCTGAAAGCACGTGGCACCCCAGTTTTGGTGTCTTTTTACAAATGAGACCAATGACCATTGACATGACATTGGGCTTACATGAGAAACTGAGTTAGGAGTTTATTGTCCAACCTGAAACTAGGCAGGTTTTATGTTGTTCAGTTTTACTTGTAGATATTTTGTGGAACTATATCTTAAACCAAGCATGAAGTCAGCTCTGTAAAGATGCTAAAATGGAGCCTGGTTAATTAACATTTATAAATAAACCTTTATAATTTTTATGTATTTCTGTACTTATGAATGGCATGTATTGAGAGGCCCTGTAATCTAGCAGGAAGGGATGCAGCAGTATGCAATGGCTGGAAGATGACACTATGTAATTTGAATATGAAATAAAGAGTCATAACAGTAAAGATGTTTGCACAGTGAAAGAGAATACCAGTGGAGATGGGATTGGCCTATTTCTTGTTGTTTTGGAATGTTGGCTTTAAGCAATTCGAAGTTATAAGGTCAGTATTGGGATAATGGGGTGAAATATACTGCCCTGAGATACAAAGTCATATAGGATAATCAGATCCTTCTGGTCTTAAACACTTTGAATCTACACTTCATATGAAGCCAGCATTATGTTTACTTTCTTTCCTCAGCCCCCCTACTCTACTTAGAAATATATTTACTGCTTTATTCCATCCAGATTACTTTAATCAACTGGAGAAAGCCTAGGTAAAATAGAAAATCTGACCTCCCAAGCTTTAAAGTTACTGATAACAGGTGAGAAATGTCAGTAGAGGTGAGGGAAAAGACACTAAAAAATTTGATTTCATGAACTTCAGATTTATAGATAGCAAGAAGTCAGAAGTAATTAAGTATTACTCTACATCTATTACTAAATCCTGTAAGTGACAGTCAATCCAGAAAATACGTTGGCATTTTTAGTAAATGAAATTAAAACAGAAATTGAAATAAGATACTGAGAATAATAAATGAGATCGTCCTGTCATACAAGTTATTATAATGATACCTTTCATGCTTCTCTGGGGTGCTGTCTTTTCCTTCTCTTCAGCATATGTGCCCCAGAACAGAGATCTTGCGTCTATATAACAGTAATGCTGTTTAACCCAGAACATATAATAAACTGATTCACCTGCTAATGTTGTCAGCTGGACCTCTCATAAATATTTCCTCCCCTTTAGGGACATTGCTTTCTGAAGAAGAATATAGTTAATTAATAGATTAATAAAGAGAGAGGAGGAAAAAAGGTTGTGATCATGTCATCTGTGTTTAATAGGGCAGTTTTTCTGTGAAAATGACAATATTTTGTTCGCTGCTTTGCCCATACCATCAGATAAACCTTAATCTAGGAGATATATATTCCTTCTTACAAAAGGAAAGAGAGGTGATGTGAAGAAAAGATGGATTCATATATGAGAGTGAAACAATCATGTTTTTCCTTGAAGGTCTAAACTCCAGATTTTCCTGCCCTTAAAAGCTAGATATAGAAAATAGAGGTGCAAGTCTCTGTCCTGGCTTTATGTCAAAGTTGCCTTAGGGTGGTGACTTTTTATTGCTATTTGTGGGCTTGCTTTCTTCATATCCTTTGACAGATGTAAATCAGATTATATAGAAAGCTCACAAAAAGAATGACAATAAAACCAACTGGACCTTTATATGTGTTACTCCAAATTTCATCACAACAGGTTGCCAGTGACTTCTCTGTGAGTCACAGCCATAAGTTTATTTTCCATTGTCTACCTGAATATACATATTGTTATTTAGGTGTGACAAAGAGGGAGGATGAATTTAACAGATACATTTAGTACCACAGACATTATCTATAATGTACAGAAAGCATAGATGTTTTGGAAGCACAACTTAATGCATAAATAGAGGTTCATATCATCTATTCATTTTATTTTTATAATTTTAGATTTTTTTGCTAGATATTTCTTTCTGAATCAAACCTGCAATCAGGTTGACAAATGAAGGAAAATGATTACTGTACATTAAAGGGGTAAAAATGCCATTTGTATATGCAATGTTATGAAATTACAGAACATTTTTCTACTTGCTATGGACATAAAAAGTTGGACTTCTCAAAAACACAGCAAAATTTCTGTCATAGCTGAGTCCACAGTTTTGTTTAAGAGAAAGAAAAGGTCAGCAAATATCAAATTCCAACTTAAAAATATTAGTAACAGTAATGGAAATTTAATCATTAACTACATGTTGATCTAGTTGGCAACAGAATCTGCTTATTAGAAATGGAAGAAAAAGATAAATGCTCAGGGAGAGGTGTACAGGTCTTCTGAAATCAATGGATCCTGTGTGAAAGGAGCAAACTGCCACCTTTCTTGACACTGCTATTCTATCCCCTTTTTCTGTTAAAAAAATAAAAAATAATAATAATTAAAAAAAGATAATAAAAATGGCATGTTTTAAGTGTATCTGAAAGACTGCTTGTACCTTATGTCAGCTTCCCTCCCTGCCTCTAAACCTGCCCTCAAAGTCAGCATCTGATGTGTGAACCTTTCTCAGCCTTGACATGCTAGATATATCAGAGACAGTTTGATGTATTTGCAATAAAAAGAGAACTGCAGCAAGCCTGGAAACAGTGAAATTTACTGTTTTGAAAATGATGGCATTTTGATCCTGTACAAGCCTCTAGCCCCTGCTCCCATCATCCAGAATAGTAGAAAAACAGTTGCTGTATAAACTTTATTGAGGCTTTGGAAATCGTCCATAACTTCTGGGTACTGTAGTCCCAGGCAGTCTTCTTTTTGTGAGAATCCCCAGTCACTCAACAGTAAACTACAATATGCCTAAAATACAGGCTAGCCAGGAGCTTCGAGTGGTGTTGGCCACATATTTCTTCTGATAATAAAGAAGAAATTGAAGATCTTTTAGAGGAAAAGCACAGACTTTATTATATCTTTTCCCCACATAAACATATAGTAAATTAAAAAGTAGAAATGTTATAAAAAACTCTCTCTTTAGAAGAAAGAGTAACCAATATTACCTGATAACAATGACTCCGAGGACTAGGGATTCTCTTAGCTTAATCTACAAAGCCCCTTATTTCAAAGACCAGTACTGTAGTACTGTTTTTCAGCCAGGTATCCACAGTTTGTGAAATCCTGAATCCTGCTTTGACATTTCCACGAGAAGATTGCTATTAATCAAATATTAAGATTTTCTAGAAAGAAAAAAACATCAGATTTGATGCCACTGATTAAGGCCAAATGCTGCCAGTTTTAATCCAGCTGAATAGCATCTTAGGCCATTGGACTAGCTGGAAGATAAGATGGCAATTCAGTTCAAGTTCTTAGGGATGACTCCTAATTTTAAAACCTGTAGTGTAGCGAAAGAATAGAAAAAATTAAGGAATAATTTGCTAGGGTATAAATCTTTGACTGGTGGATAAAATTGCTGTTTAGTGCCTACTGCATTTTCTATCTTTGGAAGAAGGAGTGAAATGGTCAGAAAAAATTCTAACTTTGCTTTCAAGAAATTTTAGCAATACTTTAGCTGTGACCAATGGAGTTTTTCAAATGCCTGTCCAACAGTGCTGGCCTGGATTCTGAATGTGTTTTCTCCTTACACTGTGTCTTGTGCACGGATCATGTGAATTCCTATTTAGTATTAAATTCATCTCCAAGATTATCAGGGCAAATAATGCCTCCCTGATTGCCCAAGAAACAGGGGTGCAATTTCCACAAATACTTTTCAAAGTACTTTTTACATTTGTAGGACATTAGATAAGGAGATTCCTAGGTTCTGCTTGGTTTCTAATTTTGAGTCATCCATACGCAGTGCAACAGAAAAACTGTTGAAGAGCATGAACCATCTTGGAAACACAAATCAGCACTGAAATGGAAATGTCAAAATTATACTAGGTTTACGGTATCTTTGGGACCTGCTGAATCACAAATGTCAGCCTGAGCCATATGCGAGCTTTTTGTTTAAGTGAAAAATGAATGACCGTTATATAGCACTGAATGTGAACTGTATTTATTGAGCATTTGTTGAAAATTGTTACAGATAATGAGCTGGCAGCAAAACCTGAAGTTCTCATAGCTGACAGTAATGTAAAATATCAGTTGCCTTTCAAAAGGGGAAAAAAACCTCGCCTGGATTAAAGATATTCAGTAGAGGCTCAATGAGCTCAGTGTCATGGAACCCACAGCTGAGTATCAGCTGCTTTAGATCCTGCTGCAATAGATATTTAAGGGCTGGTAGTCAAGCCATTCAGCAGTTTTCAACCCAAGATTTGTTACTCAAGATAGTATGTACCTACAGACCTTGTCTTTAATGCCATCAAAGCTACAGATGTTTTCATATTTATACAGTGAGTGTAAGAGGACTCAAGGAGAAGTATAGGAGCAGCTACTGGTTTAATGAAATATTTGCACAAGTTACAGGAGGACAGAGGGGTTTTTTGTCACTTTCTTAAATGTCAATTTCCATTTTTTCCATACAGTGAAGATGATGGTGATAAAAAAGCAGCATAGAAACTTGCCTAGTTTGGATGGACCTCACCATAGAAAAAGAGAAGGCTTTTATCTTGGTGATAAGAGGACTGCTGGAAGATCTGGAAGATGACAGTTTCATGAGAATGAATTTATTTCAATATACCCTTTTTTCTCTCTTAGATCTATCTATGAAGCATTTGAAAACAACAGAACAGAGCTGACCTTCAGGATTTGAATGGTCTAGGGTTTAGGTATTTCTCTAGTAAGGAAGAGTTTGACTATATACAACATGCACTGCAAACATGTCGCTGTTTACAGCACAAAGAGTCCTCACTTTCCTGCCATCAGAAAGAATACTGCACCAGAGCAGGGCAGTGCCAATGCCCACTTGTGTGTAACCAGAGTAGCTGGAGTGAGGAAACGAACAGTATGATGCGAAACTCTTGTCCGTGTATTCTCATCTTGGAGTAATAAGGGCTACGGAAGCCAGGGCTCTTAGCCGACGTTATTATCTGTGTTTCTTGATCTCAGGCTAGAAGTTGCTATGGGTAAGATTTGGTTTGTTACCTTGGTGTGCCTATGTGCTCTTGGCAGGTCTGTGAGACCCTGGGATTTTGGGGGTCTGTCTAGATGTACAGGAAATAGTGTGTGTGGAATGGTGTGAGATCACAACCGTGCATATGTGTTCAGCTTGATTTGTGATTGCAAATATGGAATGAGCGAGTGTGAAACTTCTTTATACAAGATCTGCAGCAGGTGCACAAGTGTGAGTATCCCAGAAGGGCTGATGAGCCAGGTTGGAAGGGAGGGGAGCACAGGCACGTCCTAGGTAATTGTAAAGGAAAGAAGAAGGAACATAGTCTGAAAGAGAAATAGAGAGGAAGAAGAGGTGCTGAAGTTGGAAGCCTTTCCTTGCTAGCAGGAATTAGTGCAAGGTCCTTCAGATATGATTTTTCCCTGATACCACGGTCTGCTCTTCTTTGGCTAAATGACCTATTTGGAAACATTCTGTATCACTGCGGGAACAGGTAGGTGCTTTTCCGTAGCTGCGTAAGCATGCAGGCGGTAGCTTTTGCACATATCTGTGTGTTTGTGGAAAGATTTCTTTCTGCCTGTGTTTCGGTGAGAGACCCTATGTGAGCATGCGGACAAAGAAAAGGTAAAGCAGTAGGCTCTAATTCTTGCATATTCATAACAATTACCAAGCATCCACAGGAGAAAGAATGGCTCAAAGGCAGGATACTGATTATTTCACGGTCTTTGCTTCCATCTAGCGTCAATTGCAGGACATGCAGTCTGTTTCGGCGGGGATTGAGGGTTTTTTCGTCTGTCTGACGATCTACCTCTCCACGTTGGCAGTTCTCCTCTGCAGCACAACTGGTACACACTTACATGAAGTAAATGATTAGTTCCTTACATCCAATACATCTATTAATTTCTAGTCAAACATAAGCTAAGAACCCTGCTTCTATACAACTTAATCTTCTGTCTGCACGTCCTCGTGCTGGAGGATCTAAAATTTGAAAAATATCCCTTCGTTCTGCAGGTGGTTAGAGAGCAGGTATCATGGCATTGTTTGAGGATGGGTAAGTCTTTTGTACCTTGTCCACAGTCTATATTGCTTCAGCAGCTTCCATTCCTATCGCTTCTGTGTTCACACGCAAGCAGGGGAGAGGTCAGCTCCATAGATGAAGAAACTCTTCCCCAAACACTCACAGTTGTGCACATGCTACAGCTCTTGTATAAATAAGACTCCAAATAAACGCACGAGCCTGTCCATCCCATCGGACCGTCTCACAAGCGTGTACAAACACGGGACCCCGTTCAAAATTATGCACCACTACTGTCGTGTATAAACGTACAAGCACGTTTATGTCTGTGCAGACTGACAAATTTCTATGCAGACGTTTGATACACGAATGGCTACACGTGTAGCCATATCACACAGGCTCTGCTGTTCTTTCGCTAAATGACCTCTTCGGAAGCATTTCTCGGGTAGGGCTACCTCTCGGATTTTTTTCTGGTATAACTGTGAAAAGTCAGCGCAGGGAAACTGTCTACATAAACACATTTCAATCCTGCCTTGTTTTGCCTTTGTCTCCTCTACCTAGATGATTCCCATTTTCTCTGTTCACTTGAGGTCTCATGATTGTTCTGTTGCACACAGGCACAACCAACACACACAAAGTGTCAGCAGACACACTCACTTGAGCACAACACCAGTGCAGATGCACACAGGAGACGAAATAAACACCCATGCATGTGGAGAGAAAGACGGGCTCACATGCGGGTGGAGAAAGGGATGGACTCAGCAGGCGCTAAGGCACGCAGAGACTTTCAGGGACACTGTCTCCACAAGCACTGGGTCAAGTCTGCAGGTATCCTAGACATTGACAGTCGTGCCAGCACCTGTGACTGTGCAAAACTACCAGACGGTGACAGGAAAGACACTGCCTCTCACACAAGCACACAAGTGTTTGCCTTCGGCTATAGATCAGAGACAAGCTTGTGAAGAGATGCTCTGCTGCACTTTCTTATGATATGTTCTGTTTCCCTTCTCCTGTAGGTTGATTGCTAAGTGTCTTTCCTCGGGTGACTGTGAAGCATTTGCCATGGATGAGAAGTACCATGGCTCAGCATTCAGTTCTGCCTATGTCTGTCGCTGATTCTTTCCTAGCAGAGCTCCTTTGCGTCTGCCCACATGAGAAATGCAGGACTGTACAACTGGAGAGATGCAGAAGCGTTCCAACAAACACCACAGCTGTACACTCATTCAAACTTAAACATGAATGGAACCCACAACCAGGCACACGCACGTGGACAGACAAGCATTTACAAGCACAACTTCATTCACACACAGTTTCATCCCAAAACAGGAGCATATCTGCGGGTACCCTCCAAATGTGAAGCCATGTGTACGTGTGTGCAGTGTCTCCATCTTAAACAGATGTGTTTACCCTCCAGCATGAAAGTGCGTTTCCCGTACGTCCTCCTGTAAGTAGAAGTAAGAGGGCGTCTTCTGTGCTTGCACACGCGATAACGTTGTCTCTTCCAAACACCGGTACCTCTGTGCATGCAGAACGATGTGGTCAAACGCGTCTGCCTATGTTTTGGTAAACAATCGAGTGTGCGTGTTCAGACAGCGGCATCTCCGCAGACGTCTCCACAGACCCAGTTCTGAAAGCCATGCACACTTCCGCAAGCACGCCCTCTCCCGTCTCTTGACAGAAAGACGTACGTGAAACGTAGTGTGAGTGCGAGTGCGTGCTTCTGTTGAAGCCCTGTGTCTTTTTTGTGCCTGTCTGTAACACAGCTACCCTGACTGCTCAGTGTGAGCAGATGAAAGGCAAATCATTTAGGTAGAGACAAGAAGGCAGAAATGAAACTTTTTCCATACAGTGTATTTCCTTTCGCTGAATGTTCACAAGTACACAAAGTAAAAAGCTTAATGGTTGATCTGCCAGAGAAATGTTTGCAAACAGGTTATTTAGCAAAAGAACAGCAGAGTCCGTGTTAAAAAGCTTGTGGTTATGTACGTGTACACGTTTGAGTGTCTGTGAATGTACAGATGACTGCGTGTAAGCTTGCATGTTTGTTCACATAGAAGCAAAGTGGTCCGTTTCTGTCTGTGTGTGCATAAGTGGTTATAGGGTCACTCAATTACAGAGGTACCTGGTGCCTGTAAAACTCTGTGTGAAAACTCTTCTGCATCTGTGTGGGTAAACAACTAAAGATTCATGTTCAGACAGTGGCATATAATCACAGGTGCCTGTGGGCACACTTCTGAAAGCCGCGCACCCAAGGACTGTGTATATGTACAACCGCTTGCACCAGTGTGCACAATCACAAACTCATACAGACGTCCTTAGTCTCTTAGAAGCACAAAGGTGTTTGCTTTCAGCCTTATATCAGGGAAAATCTTGTGAACAGGTGCTCTGCAGTCCTTCATCCATACAGCATGTTTTGTTGTATTTCTCTTGAAGATCAAATGCTTAGCACTTCTCTTTAGATGATGAGGAATCCCTAGAGAAACAGATTGCGTAGGAAAATTCGCAGCCTGCCTTTTTCAGTGTTGGAGCCTACTTTCTCCCCCTTGTATGTGTCCCCATGCACACATAGGAGTCCTCACCGAAACACAGGCAGAAGCATCTCTACAAGCATACAGATATGTGCACACAGCACCACCTGCTGGCATACACAGCTACAGAAAAGCACACACCTGTTCACACACTGACATATAAGCAAACGCGTGTCCACACACGCACACACTTCTGCAAGCTCAACTCCCACACATCTCTTCATAGAAATACGCATGTAAAATGCACATTCATGCTTGAGTGTAAACATGTCTGCACAAAGACACGTACGTGGCTGCACAAGAAGAAACAGTGGGAAGGTGCCTGTGTTTGGACGACACTGTGGCTGCAAGCAGGAGTGCTTACAAATGCTTACAGGTCCACATGCATGTGCCTTTATGTGGCCCTATTCATGCATATGCTGGTGTGATGGCACAGAGCTCTTGACAAGCCCTGACAGAGGCTGACAGGGCCTGACAGAGATGAATAAAATCCAACAGAGCACTACAGGGCTTGTCAAACCCTGTCAGAGCACGGCAGGGCTTGACAGAGCCTGTAGGAGCCTGACAAAGACCCAAAGAGTCTGACAAGGCCTAAGAGATCTGGATAGAGCCTGACAAAACCCAGTAGAGCCCAACAGGGCCTGAAAGAGCCCAACAGAGGTCATGTTCTGTCAGGCCCTGTCAGGCAGTGATGGGCTTTGTCAGGCTCTGTTGAACCCTCTCAAGTGCTACCAGGCCCTGTTGCAATCTATTGGGCTCTGCTGGGTTTTGTTTGGCTCCATCGGGCTCTGTTGCATCCTGTGGGGCTCTGTTTGGCCCGATCAGTCTCTGTTGGATTGGTCAGGCTCTGTCAGGCTTTTCCATGCTCTGACGAACTCTGTCGGGCTTTGCCAGCCTCTTCTGGGCTCTCTCTGACTTTGTAAATGCTTTGTTGGACACTGTTGTACTCTGTCAGGCTCTGTCAGGATTTGTCACAGTCTGTCAGGCTCTGTTGGGCCCCATCAGGCTCTGTCTGGCTTTGTCAAACTCTGTGACACTTTTGGGCCCTGTAGAGCTCTCTTAGGCGTGGTAGAGCTCTGCCAGGCTTTGTCATGCTTTATTGCAAAATCACAGAATGTTAGGGATTGGAAGGGAACTCAAGATCATCTAGTCTAATTCCCCTGCTGGAGCAGGAACACCTAGATGAATCTATACAGGAATGTGTCCAGGCAGGTTTTGAATGTCTCCAGAGAAGGAGACTGCACAACCTCCCTGCGCAGCCTGTTCCAGTATTCTGTTACCCTCATTGAGAAGAATTTTCTTCTCAAATTTAATTGGAACCTCTTGTGTTCCATTTTGCACCTATTACCCCTTGTCTTACCATTGATTGTTACCAAGAAGAGCCTGGCTCCATCCTCGTGACACTCACCCTTTATATATTTATAAACATTAACAAGGTCACCCCTCAGTCTCCTCAAAGCTAAAGAGACCGAGCTCCCTCAGCCTTTCCTCATAAGGGAGATGCTCCACTCCCTTAATCATCTTCATTACTCTGCACTGGACTCTTTCAAGTGGTTCCCTGTCCTTCTTGAACTGAGGGACCCAGAACTGGACAAAATATTCCAGATGTGGTCTCACCAGGGCAGAGTAGAGGGGAAGGAGGACCTCTCTTGACCTACTAACCACCCCCCTTCTAATACACCCCAGGATACCATTGCCCTCCTCAGCAAGAGGGAGAAGGAAGTGAGGTGATCCCTGTCTCAGCCTCCTTCTCTCCAAAGCGGACATACCCAGTGTCTTCAGCCGCTCCCCACAGGAGCTCCCAACACCTTTGCCAGCTTTGGTGCCCTTCTTGGGATGTGTTCAAGGACCTTCACATCCTTTTCAAATAATGGCGCCAATGGACAGGATTGCATTCCCATACTGTGATCCCCCACAGTATGGGAATGCCAGTAGTACGGACATAGCTAATTCTTTCAGGACGTGCACTTTCTGTAGCCCTCTGCAAAGAGGAAAGCATGGTCTTCAAATGCATTGACAACCAGATGTTTGGTTTTAAGCGTAACTCAAAGTGGAGGATTGAACTGTTTCTCATGGTTTCTTTTGTTAATTTTCTTTTAATAATTTTCCTTTGCATCTGCATGTAGTCACCAGTAATTTCATCAAGCTGTCTTTGTAAAGGTTGTCATACAAAACTGAAGATCTGTACTTCTCTGCAGTGATCTTCCAGGCATGCAGGGACCCTTCAAGAGAGACAGTTGCCTTCTAGTATCAGATGGCCATCTGGCCAGCCAGTTCCTTGCCCACATCAGCATTTTGTGCAGCAAATTTCTTTTTCACTGGATGCCTGTAGAATTCATTGAAATAATTAACCCCAACCTTAACACACACTTCTGGAGGGTAAAGCAGCACAGACAGCAGTGCCGCCCACTGCATTGCACTGAGCCAACAGTTTGTCATCTCCTGCAGCTTTTTCAGCCTCTGGGCTGATTTGGCACTTTTTCCAGCAAAACATCCAAAAAGGAAGCTCACTTAATGCCAGCTGTTGTTCTTTTCTTCCCAAGGAGGCAGGCATCTGCTCTGAAAGTGACTGGAGGAACACCACGAGCTTCATACTCAGAGCCCACTCACGCAGTCCAGCCATAGGTCAGCCGGCCAGCAGAGAGCTGGATCTGCAGGTTTTGACTGCTTGTAGCTGGGCTCCAGCAGGCTACCAATGGGTGAGCCTTTCAGGCTCCACCCTTCGTGTTTTGTGTTTAGTGTTTTTCTGTGCATTGTGTTTCTTCTTTTGAACATCAGCTGTAATACAGATTCACAAAAATGCCATTAAATTATGTAAAATCTGAAACTAACATCCTTTTCCTAGTTGTAACTTTTGTGATTTGGGTCCCTGAAAGTGTTTTGGGAGCTGAAAGCCCCAGTGCTTTTCAGGCAAATCACAGTCTCATTGTTTTCCAGCCCATGCATAGCATAGGGGATAGGCTAGGCTAGGCGAGGCTAGGATGGGATGGGATGGGATGGGATAGGATAGGATAGGATATAGGAAAGGATAGGATAGGATAGGATAGGATAGGATAGGATAGGATAGGATAGGATAGGATAGGATAGGATGGGATGAGATAGGATAGGATGGTTATGCTATGTTTTGCATATAGTTATGTATTACAAGCCATGACCTAGATCTGAGGGCTCCATCCAGGAGAATTGTTCTCTGCACAGCAGGTCCTAGACCCCTACAACATGGGTCATGCAGGGACGAAAGGCTGCCAGCTGAGCTGAGACACTTCTCCTGGGTCCTGGCAGGAGACAGTGTGGTGGGGATCCCAGGAGTGACCACTTCTAGCCTATGAGCATGCCCAGAACCCTGCCAGAAGTGGACCTACCTGGCTCTTATATTGTCCTTTAGACACTGAAGTTTGGCCCCTTTGGAGACAAGAGTATTGGCCTAGATGGACCTTTGCTCTGATGGAGTACTGTTGTTCTTTGACTTTTTTGTTTTAGCATGTTTTTCCAAGGGAAACAGCTCCAGGTTTCTAACAATGAGTATAAGGGTAAATAAGCTTCCACTGGAAATGAACAGGCATAGCTCATGTAAAAAATTTTCACGCATTTATTTCCTGAGCCCTTCTTGCTTCAGATTGATGACTTGATCTTGAGTTTCACTAGCATCAGAAATGTGGGGTTTTTTTGCCATCCTATAGAAACCCAGCTAAACTGAATGGACATAGAAGTATTTCAAAAACTGTAATTCTCGTATACTTTTTGCAAATTTGTTCAGGTGTTCAAATCATCTTGAGATGATCCACAGTTCTCACCCCCATCAGAAGGTACATGCCACCTTCCTAGAGAGTGACAGAGTCAATGCCCAGGATAGGGCATGATTACCCACTCAATCCTTTCTGCTAGTGCAGACCTGGGAAAAAAATATCATCAAAGATTTCTTCAGCATGTACTGATAGGGAAAGGAGGAGGGAGGAAAAAGAACTGTACTGAACTAAGTCAAATCAAATTGAATTGAAGAGTTGAGTTGGAAGGAACCTACAAGAACCACCTTGTCCAACTGCCTGGCCACTTCAGGGCTGACCAAAAGTTAAAGCATGTTCTTAAGGGCATTGATGAAATGCCTCTCCAACACTGACCAGTATGGGGCATGCACAACCTCTCTAGGAAGCCTATTGCAGAGTTTGACCACCTTCTTGGTAAAGAAATATTTCTTCATGTCAAGACAAACCTCCCTTGAGGGATGCAGGTTTGAGCCATTCCCATGTGTCCCAGCACTGGGTACCCAGGAAAAGAGCTCAGCACCTCCCCCTCCACTTCCCCTCCTCAGGAAATGGGAGAGAGCAGTGATGTCTCCCCTCAGCCTCCTTCTCTTGAAACTAGACGACCCCAAAGTCCTTAGCTGTTCCTCATAGGATATGTCTTCCAACCTCTACAACAGTTTAGTCTCCCTTGTTTGGACACATTAAAGGACCTTAACATCCTATTTAAATTGTGAGACCCAATTTCATATCTCAATGTATAACAGTACATACAACACATACTTTAGATATCAACGAATTCTTGTTACTATACAAGCCAGTCAAATCAAATGTTCCCAGAAATCTTCTTAGTGCTATAAGCCATTTTATTTTTTAATGAGGAAGTCCAGAATTGCCTCTGGAAGGCAGAATTCCCCAGTCTGCCAGTTTTATATAGTTAGAAAACATAATACTTGGCAGTCTGGGTTTATGGAAAGAACTACAGTTTTTTACCTAATTCAGATGACAGTATTACTGCATACCCAATTTGAATGCCACATAAATATATATGTGGGCACTACTACTATACTATACCCTGTTTCCCAAAAAATAAGACAGGGTCTTATACAATTTTAGCTCCAAATATGCTTACTTTTTTACATGTATTGCTGCTTGGACTCTATTTAAATTGACATTTTAAATGAGCTGTAACTAGGGCTTATTTTTGGAATAGGGCTTACATTTCAAGCATCCTCAAAAATCCTGAAAAGTCATGCTAGGTCTTATTTTCAGGGTAGGTCTTTTATTTTCAGGAAAACAGGGTACTACTAAACTGCTATTTACTGCATATATAGCAGCCCTTGTTTATGGTTAGGCATAGGTGAAATCTCACATCCTGTATTTTCCAACCCATATATTTTTTCTGGTAAAGAGCTGTTTAGTTCATGGTATGTGCTTGACATATATAATGGGATATTTTTAAACTATATTACGTACTGTAGAAAGAAAGCATCCACACCATTTCAATTGTATTTTTTGTTCTCTGGTGTCTATAATGCCATGCACTTTATTTCCAGTCCATGTCTTAACTCTTGGCTGAATCTCATAGTCAAAGAACAGTGTATTGTATTTCAGAGTTTATAGTGGAGGACTACCCTACATGCTAGGATCATTTTTTTATCTTTGTACAGCTTCTCTGCCTCCTCACAGGTGTGAAGAGTATGGTACTGATGGATCTCCAAGACATTATAAATCCTGGAGGAAACCTGCTACTAGATTCAGACCTAAGAACTATTTAGCTATTAAGTCTATGTTAGTAGAGGGGCAGTGGGAATGTGAGTAACAATCTGGTCCATCATAAAGTTCTGATGTCTTTGTCATTAGGCGAAAGTAAGCAGATATGTAAAATGGACTTTCTAGTGACCCAGTCCAGGCCTTCTGTCAGATTCATGTCATTGGTTTTAGCTATCTATCTAGAAATTAGGTGTCTGATCTAAGCTAGCTGTCTAAGCTTCCTTAATATTCAGGCAAGAAAAAGGCACTTCCTGAGGATGATTGATCTGGCTTATTTTACCAAAGTGTTTATTACACGCATTCCTTAGCTTAGCTGAAATAATCAAGCTGCTAGGTTTAAATAAGCAACTTCCTAGTAAACATGGCAGAGGGTAATAAAAATTCCCAGTGCTTTCATGGCCAGTTTACCATGTTTAAAGCAATTATGGTCAAAATAACCAGGAGAAATATATTTTGAATAAACTATGTCATTTTCATGCATGACTACAAGAAACAAAAAAGCCTAATTTCCCCCAGATCTGTGCCTTCCAATGCATGTAAACTAGCAGTAGCTCTGCTCACAGCTGTCCCATACATATATACATATATACATATATACATATATACATATATACATATATACATATATACATATATACACATATACACATATACACATATACATATATACATATATACATATATACATATATATATAATGCCACTCTCCCACACTGATCTTCTAAGGCATGAGATTATGATGGCAGTCATCTCTACAGCTAATTTTTCTGTTTTATCTTGGCTGTTGATTTTTCATGAATTTGTTTGTGATTTAGGGACATCTTATCCCTGGCAAACTGGGTAGAAATGAACTATAGGTTCAAATATTAATGGAGATACTGAGGAAGGAATCTAGATGCACACACACACACACACAAAAGTCTTGTCATGATCATATAAACCTTCTTTTTAGAAGACCCCATATTAAAAAAGCAGACAATTCTCTAAGAAAAATGAGACATTCTAAAACCACAATCTGAGGCTTATCTTCTGCTGCCACCATGCTAATTAAAAATGCTTTGGCTGGCCTATTTCCAGCTTCCAGTAAGTCTGATGTTAAATAGCTGCTATCACAAGCTTATCCCCAAGACCAATGACAATATTCAAATGGAAAAAATGATACACTGGCCTGGTTGTGGCTTGGATAGAGTTAATTTTCTTCCTAGTAGTTGGTATAATGCTGTTTTGAGTTTAGTATGAGAATAATGTTGCTAATGCACTGATATTTTAGTTGTTGCTGAGCGCTTAAGGACTTTTCAGCTTCTCTTGCTGGCTTATCATTGTGGAGGCAGGGAGAGTACAAAAGGCTGGGAGGAGACACAGCCAGGACATCTGACCCCAGCTGGCCAAAGGGATATCCCGCACCATATGACATCATGCTCAGTACCTAAAGTTGGGGGAGGAAGAAGGAAGGGAAGTATGTTCTGAGTTACAGCATTTGTCTTCCCAAGTCACAGTTATGCACGATGGAGCCCAGCTTTCCTAGAGATGGCTGAACCTGCCCATGGAAAGTAGTGAATGAATTCCTTATTTTGCTTTGCTTGAGCGTGCACCTTTTGCTTGACCTATTATGCTGTCTTTTTTACAACCCATGATTTTTCTCACTCTTACTCTTCCACTTCTCTTCCCCATGCCGTCAGTGGGGAGTAAGCAAGCAGCTGTGTGGTGCTTAGTTGATGATGTGGTTAAGCCACGACAACACCTATCAAAAGCTCTAAGTTATATGCAAAGGATAGAAAATTGATAAGCAAAAACTACATATCAGAAGTACTAAGGACAATGGAAAGAAACTCTAAGGATTAAGGAAAATTGAATATACCAATAGTACTGTCTCATTGTTAGATAGGTATTGTAGTGTTCTCAAGAACAATTCAGAAGCTGAGATTTTTACATTAATTTCTTGTTATACATTTGGGTAAAATCAAGCAAACAGACTATGTATCCCTGTTGAAGAAGGCTGAATAAATATATTCTAACTAAACTGCCACTCAGTAGAGTGTGATGAAAACAGAGATGTTCCAGAAGAGCTTTGTCCAACAGCTGGGAAAGAAGCTCCCTGAGCTGACAGAAAGCTAGCATTACACCAATAGCCAACAAGATTGAATAAGGTATTATAAAAAAAATAATTAGTCCATCAACTGTGACAGTGATCCTGGACAAAATGTGGCTGCTTGTGAAGTAACTTCTTGATGAGGTTGCAAGTTTAATAAAGGTAATATTTTTGGTGTAGCAAACTTGTTCCTATAACTCAGTTCACTTAGTGTTTCATGGCACCAGAGTGATACAAAATCAACATGGCACTAATGAATTTAGGACTGGTTAAGTGACAACTCCCAATAGTAATTATAAATAAGAAATCATTATTGAGTGATTGTGTTTCTCATGACACCCTGCAGAGATCAGTTCTTCAGCCTCTGCTGCTTAATGATTTTATCAGTGTTCAGAAAGGAAGTTTTCCACGGGGTGCTGAACGTTGCAGTTAAGCTGAAAATTTAACTGTTTAATTTGAGTGGTTTTGGTTATAAAGAGATCATTTATTCATTACAGTTCTCTATTTCTGCATGGGCTATGGAATGCAACTAAAGTCAGGTAGGGCAGTGGGTTGTTCACTGCAGATCTATAAAGAGTGGTTTAAAATCAGATTTCTGGTATGATGAGATGGAACTGTGGGTATTGTTCCTGAAGCTTTGAAGCTTCTTGCTTCAAATTCTTGCTTCAATTCTTCTACCATCTCTAAGCACTGTAAATCTAGCTACAGAGAATAATGAATTGTTTTCTGCTGGATTAATGATCTGGAATGCAGGCTGATGAGTGCTTGAGCCAGCAAGAAGGAGGCAGTGTGCAATCATGGCAGAGAAAATGGGTGCTGGGCAGGACCATGGCAACTAAAACACACAGCAGCTCCAGTGAAACTGTCTCTTCCCAGAAGATTCCTCAAAATCCTATCCACAATATGAAACACATCAGTTCATAACTCTATTTTATTTACCTGTGGGAATAAAGGCATGCAACATATGCATGCAGCATTAACTTGGCTTTCACTTGAAAGCAAAGTTGAGATAATGAATTCACTCTTGGAGTGTGTGTGGAATGGGTGGAATAAGGCACTACGGTGATATCCTCTAATCTAATCTTTTATGGGATGCTAGCAAGGTTTCAAAAGGTGTCTTCAGTGACCAGAAATCTCTGTGTGGAGAATCATGGCAGATGGTCCCCTGTTTGCAGCTCCATAGCTCCTCTAGCTGGCATTGGCAGAGGGTTGACACGTGTCCTGTTGAACCACAGGTGCATATGGCCAGAATATGCTCACACAGCAGTTCTCAAGGGACCTGATTTTGACCTTGTACATGATTTTTAAATTGCTCAATTTCCACACCAGTTCAACTATGTTGGCTTCATTGGAGCTATTCCCTGAGAGAAGAGGCTGTGAAAGCTGTTTCTGTTTGTCACTGATAAGGCAATATGATGTATTAGATAGAGCTACACGGCATGCTTTGTCTTGCAGCAAAGCCATTTTGAGACACATCTAATTTTTCTGTGGCACCTGCTTGTATTCGATCTCTTGTCCCTCATTTGCACCAGTCTTTTTTTTTTTTTTTTGTACAAATGCTTAAAATAATACTTTTGCTTTTGAGAACTGATTATTTTAATGGAGATCAGTGCAATGACAAAGTGCTCTATAAAAGTTGTATCAGCACATCTGGTAGGGAAAAGGTTTCTGTAGGAACCAGGAAGGAGGGGGCTGAGAGGACTCAGGAGCAGGAACTTCATAAGTTAACTTTGCTGGCAAAGGAAACAGAATAAAAGAATAGTCTTTGTGTGCTTTCACGTTTTAAAGGTGTTTTGTCCATTACTTTCATGACATCTCTGTTTGACAACAGTATTGTGACATTCATGTGTTAAAATTAACTTAATTTTAGCTGTTAAAAGTTATCTGCATTAGTCTACTTTCTTCTAGATAAATTACTTGCAAAGTACCTTCAATATAGAATTAACTTCAGACTAATCAGGACAGAATAAATCCTTCTGTGTAACTTTCAGTTTGAGAGCACATGTTGTATGTATCTCACAGCAACCTTTCAGATAAAGCCCCCTAATTATGATATTTTAATCATACCAATTAGTGAAGTAAACTAATGTATCAGGATGTCAGCATCTCTAAGTGATAAATAACATTGCTATGATCTAACTGCCAAATATTTCTCTGCCTTGAAAATAATATTTGAAGAGTTATCTAGCACTAGATGATTTCACAAAGAGCTAGAGAAATTTTCCTGACTGATTATAAAATTCCAAAATATTTATGCTTTGTGAATGAGAAAGACTGAAAATAACTGTTGTGCATCTTTTTCAGACATATATAACTTCTATTAATAAAATTAGACTCATCTCAGCAACTAATAGGAGATGATAACTTCCTTTTTTCTCTTTGCCACTTGTCCTTTGGACTTGCCTTAGTAACTCAGCAGTGATTGGGGGAGAAGGAAGAATTGTTAAAATTAATATTTAATATGTTAAAAAATAAAAAGTTTCATAGCATGAGAATGACATACAGCAACTTTAAGCACTACAGAACATAAGCTTTCTTTGCTTCCTTACCTATACTTTAATTTGAATTCACAAAGAAAGAACAATATGGATATGCTGCAATCTGAATTTTAAAATAATATTAGAAAGATTAATCTTACAGACTCTTAAAGGTACTTTAAATATCTTGTATAGCCAACACCCCAAGACCCAAATTTTTATAACTAAAACATAAACACAAATAAAATCACATATATTTGTTTATTCATACATTCATTGAAGGACCAGAGTGCAAGTGCAAGTCTGAGCTGAAGAATCACTATATATTTCTGGAAAAAGATTCTGATGATATTGGGCTTTTTGATATTTTGTTTATTTTACTTTCATTTTGTATTTCAGATGTGTCAAAAACATTGGCAATATGGAAATCTTTACTCAAAACTAATCCTAAATGTTGTAACACCTTCCTTTTAAAAGTAGAACAGACTAACCACGGGGTTCATCGGCCCTGTGCAACTGCATCTCAGCCGTGAGATGGGTTGTTCCAAACTTCTAGTTTGCTCCTTTTCAAAGGGGTAATTCCTCCTCCTCTCCTCTCCTCTCCTCTCCTCTCCTCTCCTCTCCTCTCCTCTCCTCTCCTCTCCTCTCCTCTCCTCTCCTCTCCTCTCCTCTCCTCTCCTCTCCTCTCCTCTCCTCTCCTCTCCTCTCCTCTCCTCTCCTCTCCTCTCCTCTCCTCTCCTCTCCTCTCCTCTCCTCTCCTCTCCTCTCCTCTCCTCTCCTCTCCTCTCCTCCCCTCCCCTCCCTCCTCTCCTCTCCTCTCCTCTCCTCTCCTCTCCTCTCCTCTCCTCTCCTCTCCTCTCCTCTCCTCTCCTCTCCTCTCCTCTCCTCTCCTCTCCTCTCCTCTCCTCTCCTCTCCTCTCCTCTCCCCTCCCCTCCCCTCCCCTCCCCTCCCCTCCTCTCTCGTCTCCCCCCCTCCCCTCCCCTCCCCTCCCCTCCCCTCCCCTCCCCTCCTCTCCCCTCCCCTCCCCTCCCCTCCCCTCCCCTCCTAACAAAATGGGACACATTATCGGATGTAAGGCAACAGCATTTTGGGATTGCACAGGACTTATTATGGGATGCTTAGGCGAGAAACCAAAGGTGAGGAAAGATTATTTGGGGAGGAACAAGTGTGAGGAAAACAGGGATAAGGGAATTAAAGAGCTGATCGCATGTATGCTTGTTTGGTCATGCCCTGATCCTGATCAGTGCAGTCTATACTCTCTTTTTACTAAACACCTTTCTAACACTCTTCCTAGATAAGAAACTTTCTTTTTGGTGTGGGGTGAATCTGGGTGGAAGTAACTGGAATCAGACCAAAAGTCAGAGTTTCCCCTGTACCTGGATACCAGATACTGGAGAGACCAGAGTGATACCAGATATTGGAGACACCGAGCACCAGCCCCGGGACCAGGACCACAGCCCTCAGGGGTGTGAGTTCCCCTGTTGCCAGTGGCTGGACCGAGCATGGCTGTGCAAATGGGTGTGTGAGCACTAGCACAGATCAAGCATGACCAGCCAGCGAGTAGGTGAAATGGCCTGTGAGCTGTGGGTGTCTCTAAAGGTGAGACCACAGTTGAAAGGGCTATTGGGGGCCAGGAGAATCCCAGTCAGCTGCTGGAGAGGCCATAGGGTCTGTGGGTCTCTAGGTATGAAACCCTTGAGCATGTGTGTGCCTACTGCAGGACCAGGACTATCCTTGGCCAGCTCTGCGTGTCTGCACATGTGCAACCGTGCATGCTGTTGAAATGGTCTATACCAGTAACTGGAGCAGGTCTGTGGCCTTGAGGTCTCTGATGTCCAGGTGCCAGCAATGAGGGAGATTGGGTCCAGGGCCAGCTACCAGGCAGACTGAGCATCTGAGCCCAGCTGCCAGGGAGGTCCACCCTGCACGCATGGGTGCACTACCAGCAGACCTCTGTCCTGCTCAGTACAAACTGCTGACTTCTGCTCATCACCTGCTACTTCTCCTTCACTAGTCTTTTGAACTCATTATGCTAAAACACAGGGATCTGTTTAGAGTGCTGATGGATTACCATGTCAGTAAGAAAAATTAAGTTTGTCCAATTTTGTGGTATTGGAAGAAATTGAAGCCTTGCAGATCTTTCCCACTAGAGGTCTCTACAGATAACACTGAGAAATGTCTGAAAATAACTTAGCCAGTGACAGTGCCTGATGATTTTTCAGGTTCTCTGAGCACAACTGCATGCAAGACACTGGTACTACTGCTTTATAATAGTAATGTAAGCAGATCCAGTTCCTCTAATATTGATATCAATATCAATATTGATATCATATCTAATATTGATATCAATATGACTGCTTGCTTTTTGTGATACTGCACCAGGTGAGGATCTCAGCTGGTATCTTTAGTTAAAAGATTAATTCCAGTTTCATGAGTATATGAAAACCAGAAGGATCAAACAACAGCCACTCTTAAAAATCAGTAGTGATTGGTCTCCTAAGGACATTCAGTCTAAAACCAAACACTTTACTCTTAAAATCCGGATTTCACTACTTTTAAATTCTGTTAATTTTAGCAGAGTTACTGGTATCTTGAACTGGATTTACTGGGCAGAAGGTGTCTTCCCTTTCTCAGACCTGTGTAACTACATTTGTTTGTTTGATGTCTTTAATATGGCAAGCCATATGTGACAAATACCTGACAGTTTACACACTCTAAATAAATTCACATTTATTTAGATGATAAAGTCTGCTTTGCTTAAAAGATAATTATAAGGTGGACTGTAAGCACAAACAGCAAGAGACCCCTGCATACTTCAGGAAAATGGAATAATCTTTCTCTGCAGAACTGAAATTTATATTTCCTTTTTATCACTGCATGGAAATATTCTGTTTCTGGTTTAATTTAAAACTTTACCAGATTTTCTGGACTGCCTCTCAAATTCCAGATTGCGAAGTAAGCAGCAGGAAGGAGCATGTTCTGCATAAATGGAACAGAGCAATGCTCAAAGTATACATCAGAGGGAAAAGTACTACAGGAGAATTTCTGAGGGATAAGTAATTTGCAAAAGCCCTTTGGCTATGGTTAAATCGGAAGGCTGCTGTGCTGACTTTACACTTGACTAACAGCTGGGTGCCTTTGAACAACCCCCTGCCGTGGCTGTTCTGCCTTGGTTTCCACTGGAAGGAAGATTGGAAGATTGTGTAGGCTGAGGACAGATGGACCTTGAGAGCCCTAAGGGAGGCCATGGTACACATCCAGTGATCAGGTTTGATGTAGCTTTGACACTTCTGAGGCAACTGCAGAGAAGACAAGAAAAAAATCCTTTCTAATACAGCATCAATCTAATTAATGTTGTGTAGGATTTGGGTAGTGAGTAAAAAGGTTAGATACGGGGACACAGCCTCCTGTGGAGTCTGTGATTGCAGAAGAGTTCAGAAAGGAAAAAGTCCTCACTTTTTGACACTTTCAGCAAACCTCAAGAGCTGGTGCTTTGTGAGCAGGGTCTGTTGGAGGAGACAACATGACCAAAATACAGCGATAGAAGACCTGGGGCTGCAGGATTCCTAAGCAAATATTGTAACTGAGTTATGTTGGCATAGCCTAGTGAAGAATAAAGAAAAACTCCTTTCCAGATGGTCAGACTTCTCTGTTGCCTCTGATTCAGAGATTCCACTTGCAGGTTTCCTATCAGTAGGATATTTTGAATTACTGTGCAGCACTGTTTCTACTATGACATTAGACGTGGGTTTTTTTTGATACAGTTTTGTAGAGAAGAAATTCATCATGGTTTACTTGCTAACAAGGGCAATAGAAGTGTATGACATGCTTCATTTCTGTAGTTGCGGAAATTTTGCTATTACTAAATGTCTAACTCCTATTTCTACATTCTGGAAAGATTAGATACAATTTGTTCTTGATAGAGCTGAGAAATGGAAGTTTGGTCTTGGCACAGACCTTTCTGTGTGTTGCAGGATAACTCATCCTGCCTATCAGTTATGTGTAAACTGATATTGTTCCTCAGGGTACCTGCTAGGTTAATAGAGCTCTAGGAACATGCAGATGTAGGGTACTCCTTGATTTCAGTCAACTCCTTCATCCACAGAACAGTCTAACTATTAAAAGTCTAGCCTTAAGTCTAGGGATAAATTGAATTATGCATGAGGTGGATTCCTTCAGTTTTGTTATTGTCATAACTCCAAATTAAATATGTTTATGAGTGTCTTAGAGTGATTATCAAGTGAAATCTAAACGTTTCTTATTGACTGTACATGTATTCATATATCACATAAAGAATTAAAGGCAGCCGTTGCTGTTTTCAAAATCTAACAGAGCCATGCTGAATTTAAATTGCAAAACCAATTAAAAGTGCAAGTAAATTTATTATTAAATGGTGATATATTTTATACCCTGATTTGGAAAGATATTAGAACCTAATTCAAACTAAAGGAAGTTGCCTTGTTCCATTGGATACCCACAACTTTGAATTGAAATGTGGTTTAAATTTGATTATTATGAAATGCAGCCACCGAGCTGCATCTATGCACCTGAAAAGCATGTAGCCATTTCTTTGCAAATAATAGTAAATTGCTTTGAGGATATAGAAGTTGTGTTACCATGCCATGTCAGCTAATTTTGAAATATCTTATTGTCCTGGTTTTGTTAAAAAACAAGTTTCTTTTTTAGTGAATTCGCCTGTCAGCTAAAGCCTCCATATAAGCTGCATTTTCCTGGAGAACCAGATACATGTTTTGGTAAACATAGCAATCGAATGAGAAGTTATTGATAAACATGAATGGATCTTGCAAGAGGGGCAACGAGAAACAAGTGACCAAGAAACTGACCAACTGTGTATAACATTCCGTTCACGTGAATAATTCATATGAAAGTGGGAGATCACGAGGATCTCATCCCTTTCCCTTTTTTTCTCTTTTGCTTATGGCCAACATTAGGAGAGGACCTTGCTAGTCATCCCTGCGAACTGAGGCCTAGAGAGAGACTGAATCCAGCTCCGGTTGGCTACAGAGTCTTATACAGGACTTCAGGTGCCGGCTCTGCAGTTGCTGAGACTTTCAAGATTGGTTTTGTATATTTTGTATTATTTTCTCTATTCTTATTAGTAGCATGAGTAAAACATTTTTAATTTTTCCAACTCTCTTCTCTCTGTCCTTCTTTTCCTCCAGATCGCCTGTCCTTAGTGGGAAGTAGGGAGAGGGAGGGGGAAGAGGGAGAAGGCAGGGCGAGAGAGAAGGTTAACAATACATCTGCCAGGGTTTTGTTGTCACCCGCAATCAAAACCCTCGACACTTATTTAGAAATAATTTTACAGTATCTAAAACAGAAAAAGAATCCTTCTGTAGCAATATGCAGTATTTCTCCATTTAAAATATGTATATTCATATTACCCTTTACCTATGTATGCACCACATCTTCTCATTAATGAAGTTTGACAATTTGTGACAGGACAGAAAGGGAATTCATTATATTTAGTAATAGAAAACCCATTTCTCATTTTTCCAGCACCAAGCAGCTACAATGAAATTGCCTAAAACACTATACCACAATTCCCCACCTTTGTGGTTCTTAAGGTCACCCTCAAGGATCTTCAATTTCCTTATATTCACAGCTTGGCACCTGGTAATTTTCAGAATCAGGAAATAAAAGGAAGCTATATATTTTTATTGTAAGAAGGATTTTTTTTTTCTTTTTTACTTTGAGAAGAAATAAATCTGTCAGGTTGAAAATATTAAAAATCAGAAGCTTAACTAATAATTACAGCAATGTTAATGCCAAATTTGTTTAGAAAACTTTGGAATGAAAATTTTCTGCTCAACGAAGAAACTTCCACTCTCCCTGAAAGAAATTATCAATGTGTAAAGGAAATAGAATTTTTATTTCAATAATCAATAGAGTTTAAGAATAATTTATGGTAATAAGACTGAGAGGCACCCATTCTTACTTTTACTTTAAAAGTTTCTCAGTATTCTTGCTGCTGCTGCCAACTTCAGTCATCTATATAATCTAAAAATAGACTTTTAGACTAAGCTTAGAGTAATTTTCTCTCTATATAAAATTAACATGTGCTTTGTATAGCAATGTTAATTATTGGGGAAATGCAACAATAAACAATAGGACAGAATTAACTTGATTTCCTTAGGGATGTCTTCAGACAGGCTAATAAATTCCAGTAGTGTAAATTGAGAAAAATACTTGCTTTAGGCTCTACAATGGGACAAAGGAAGGGTTTCCTTTTAATCTGATTTTATTTTTACTGAATTTATGTTTCCTAATTCTTTCAGTCCATGACTTGGAAGTTAAAATTTTGCTATTAGCAGGAATAGAAGACATTCTGAATACGAAGACAGTAACTAAAAGTAGCAAAAAAATAGACAAAAAACCTGTTGAAAAGCAAGCTACTTTGTATTTATTCACTGTATTGTTCAAAACCTCAAAAGTTTTCATATTTCCATATCTTCTTATTGAAAATCTAATTAATTTTTTTTAATCATGGTAAATCTGTGCAATACAAACTGATTCACAAATTCAGTCATTAATAGTATCATTTTTCATAACAGCATCAGTTTTGTGCTCTTCTATGTCCTGCCATGTGCAATCTAATCAGCTCAACCCCATTAGGACTTGTCAAAGAGGTTCTGGAAAACACCTGAAGCATATTCCACCAGCTTATGATTCTTAGAAAGAAGACTGAAGCAGTACACCCATATGTCCTGCTTATCAGAAGTGTAAAGTTGGCAGTGAAATACTGAGAACTGTCTTCTGTGTAAATCCATAGGAATGATCAGCTAACTATCAGAGTAAATAGCAAGTAATTTCTTGCCTTGATATGACTTTTAATTACTTATCATATTATCCATTTACTTCTAGGTTTATAATGTCCATACTGTACAGCACTTGCCAATATAAGCTATTGTTAAAAAAAAGTCCACTTTGAGTTTCAGTTTTGTTCTAGTACAAATTGTTGGGTTTCAGTCCAGAGTCAGGGGATGTGTTTACTTAATATGATTTGAACAAATTTTTTAATCCTTCTGGATGTGCCTTGTGACTTTGCGATTTGCTTATATTGGTATTTGCCTGTCGCACTCATATATAACTGCAACCAGGACAGTTATCAGCTTAGTGCAAACACATTCACAAAGAACTGTAGGCTATTACCAGGGTGTTGGGTTTTTTTTTTTGGTTTGGTTTGGTTTGTTTTTTTTGTTTTTTTTTTCTCTTCCCCTTAAACTGAAGCTGTGCAGGAGAAATACAGCTTACCATAAAGGGGCTGGCCAGACTGAGTGGTATTATTTCCTACTCAGTCACAAGCTTCGTGAGTGAATTTGGGGAAGACCCTGAGAATGTGTCTGCCCTGCAAAACAGCATGAGGTGGTGAGATGTTTGCCAGTAGCAACATGCAGTGTAGCACAGCTGCCCAGATGTTCCAGTATTTCTGTTATGGTGTGGCTTTTCCATTAGCTGTTTCCTAAATATGGTGCTCTTCTGATTATTATTTTATTAACATTTTCTTTCTGTAATGCTAATAATATGACTTAGGAAGGTGAAATCAAAAGCTATCTCAGCTGTAGGTGTTTTCTTTGTTATACACCTCATTGAAAGGAGCAATCCCAATGAACAACTCTTGCTTCTTCCTCAGTGCAAGTGCATTTTTGGCAATATCCTTCAAAGATAATCCTTCTGAATCAAGCATGGAAGTGGATTTTATGAGACATGCTCTTCATACTTGCCAGTACAATAGAAAAGCCAGCATGTTCAAGACGCACCTATAAATTTACTTGTGCAGCTAGTTTTAGGCCCTAAGTTACAAAACAACAAAGAAATACAAAAACGCAAATGTATCTCTTCGTAGGCTTTCTCTATGGCTGTGAAAATACTTAAATATTTATTTAACTAACATCTTCAATAACGTATTTTTTATTGTAAATGTTTAACTGACTCTTTTCCTTAATTTTATTATTTTACCAAAATAACTTCTGAAGCATATTTTTCTTCTGAAAAATATGAAAGGGATAGTTTGATATCACTCTGGAAATTCTATAAATGCAGATGTGAATGGTCTCACATGACCTTGATACTGATACTTGTTTTACATTCTTGACAAATGTCTTTTTTTTTCCAAGTAATATTCAGTTCAAGAGTGGATACTAACAATGGCTATTATGGTTGTTATTGTATTTGTCTGTCCATGGTTTTGAATTTCCAGTTTTTCACTGATAAAGCCTTAGTTTGGGTAAGTTACAAGGCAGAATAACCACTCTGATTTTTATAAGCTTGATATGAAATGATTCTTCCTTTCAGGAGAATTTTTTAAAAGTTTTGAAAAAGAAGTTAAAAAGAGAACTATCACTATATTTCAGAGTTGCTGCTGTGCTGAACATCTCTGTAATTCGATGGGAACCTTTACTGCTAAATGTATAATGATTTTATTTGACTGTCTGCATGAATTGTGTAGGTGATGATTAGTGCCAGTGTAAATCCAGATTTGGATATGGTAGCATTGAAGGTGAGAAGTGTGAGAATAATCACATAATCTTTGTGACATCTAATTCCAAAAAGGTTGATTTTAGAATTATGCGGTATAATTGCTGCGTTTGTTTTGGATGCTGTCCTATCAAATCCTCAGATCTACTATTTTCTAGCAAAGTCAGCTGCACACCTGCACACTTTTAACACTATTCAAACCCTCTGTAACTCACCAGCTTGCTAGCTCAGCTGTGCATAGAAATAGCTAAGCATGTACATATATATTGCATCACTAGGTGTCCTCCTCCCACAAAATTTCTTCTCCTCAATTAACAAACTGGCAGTACTGTCTTTAAAAAGACCAAGAATCTTGTACACCACTAACAGATTGCCAGTGCAAACACACATAGTCATGACCTGCTCCTGAAAAACAGCTTCAAAGTTGGTCAAGAGCTGTGCAGTTATGAAATTTGCTTCATTGTACACATATTGGGCCTTTAAAGACTGCAGAGGAATTTTCTGTCCCCGCAAACGTTGCAGAAACAGGGCTAGCCCCTTACTGTTAACTCATAAAAACCCAGAGTGCCTAAATATCTAAGTCTGGTTGTTTTGCAAGTAACATTTTGGTTACCTCTGCTCACTGGTTGTATGGTGCTCTATGTGCACAGGTGCATCAACTCTCAGGGTGATTGCTTGCTTGTCTGTTGGATTACCACTGTCTCGTGTGGCTTTTGTTGCTAAAGTGCAGATGACCTTAGCTGGTGTGTGATGCTATGTAAACACTATTTTGGCTTCTGAGAATTTCCAAGAGTGTGCTATGTGAATACAGCCATCCCTACCACTCCAAGCAGATCAGTATCCACAGTCAGTGAATGACAGCAACCTACATGGTCTACTGCTGGCACAGTGACAAGGACAGTTTCCCTGCTGTGATCCAGCCATTCGGTGCTTCTGATTGTGGCTCAAGGTGCATCCAGTAACCAGAAGGGGCAGGATGTGGGATGGGAAGGGTGGGATGTATGGTAGAAGGCAGTGGGGAGGTAGGGAAGATGAATATCTATGTCGTTTGTTCCAGGACCTACAGCAGTTGCTGAGTCCCTCATCACAAGCCATTGAAATGGCACATGCATCTTGCAAACTACTGCATTACTCAAAAAAGCTTTTGAATGCTGATTATGTTAAAGAACACCAAAGTAATAACCACAGGATGTGCTGGTTGTGGAAAAGTACAGCTTGAGAAATTGAAGAGTGCCATGGACCTGGAGGAAAAACAACATTTTAAAGGGTTTCTTCTGTTTCTGGAATGCTGGTGCTGAGAGCTGGGATGTTGCTCTGGAGCACTGGACAGAGTTGTTAGATCTTCTCTGAGCTGATGTGATACGTGAGAGGCTGCATTTCACAGTATGGAAAAAAGAATTAAAATAAATGGGATAGGTGACAATGCGAGCAAAATTTCTAAACTGAAGAAACATGTCTAGACTGCTTACTGATCTTAAGGAGTCACTTCTTTTTCTTCTCCAATGTGCCTCAGAGAGGTCTTTCAGTAAACGACATACATGCAAAGCTGAGTCTGAAATACTGGGGCATGAGAACATAGCTGAGTTTATATCCTAGTTGTTGCTGCTGAGGATTCACTGGTACATTATCAGACTGGGGGGATGGTCATCTGTGAAAAGTCTTTTGTGGGTCAATTTAGACTAACAGCAGCTGGGGGGTTAAATTTTATTTCTTTGTTATCTAGAGAGTCCAAGGGAATGAGCACAATTCCAGTCTTTGGAATGATAATGAGTCTTTACTTCTTAACAAAATCAATTGCACTTCTGCAACCTTTTTCATAATGAAATACAAGGTTTTTTTTTTAATTTTTTTTGTTTGTTTGTTTTTCCATAGATGAAACAGATGGCAACAGAGCAGAATAAAGACATTTCCAGCTGCCCCCCTTCCTGGCCTTTTCCTTTTAAACGGTGTCTGCCACTTGTATCTAGTACAAGTACAATCAAATTGAAAGGGGGAATTGCTTCAGAAAAATCAAAATATATTGAAAACACTTCCAATCCATGAAACAAATCAGTTACTCTTACTCTGTCTTTCCCCTGACATCACAAAGAACTTGTTGCACTTGTGGGGACCAGTCTTCAGGGCAGTTTTGCTGTAACTTAAGTAATGGCAGAGATGTGAAAAAGTAAGAATAAGTTTTGTTACAGTAAGAAAAAAATCTTCATCTGATGTCTTAGAATGCAGAGATATGTTCCAAGTCATGCTGCAGTTTCTGGAGTTTACCCTCTAAAATATTATGTGCACTTAACTGTATGTGCCCACAGTAGCAGACATAAAGCTTTAGCAATACTGCTAGTAAGTGGCAAAATACTTGTGGACACACACAGTTCAGTTTCCAGGCTAGAGCAGAGAAATTTTTTTCGATTTATTTGAACTTATGTATAAAACGCTATTACAAAAAAATATTGGTGAAGAGTAACAGATAATACAAAATAAACTTTTAAATTTGTGCTGAGGTGCTCTTCTTTGTTAATTGCCTGAGTTGTTTGTGGCATAGCTTGACTGCAGAAAGGAAGAGTATGGTGCAAGCACTGGCAATCAGGGGTCCCAGACGAGATTTCATTGGAAGGTGGAATGCTTCAGGCTGAGTTATGAACAAGCCCCACCTATGAATTTTATCCTAAGCCTAAGCAGGTAGTTAGCCAATAAAATGAAGAAGGTAAAGGGGGAGAAACACTGTAATTCTACTACATTGCCATTTGTTCCACTTACAGAAATTGTGGCAGTTGCACATCCCACCTCAATAGGGCAGTTAGTGGCTCCTTAGCACCTTTTGTACCCCATTGTTCCTATCCCAACACACACATCTAGGGTGGCTGCTAAGGTGCTGACAGTCACATCCTCCCACTTCCTTCACCTCCACCCAGCTAGGGGAGGACGTGGGCTGGGACCTTCAATCAGTTGACAGGGTCCTCACAAAGGACATGCCCAGAGAAGCTGAGAGGCTTCTGGACCATGTTGTAATGTCCACAGCCAGATCAGATGAGGCTATAAAACAAGGTTCCCACTGAAGACCCCCTTTGAGTTACTCTCGGAGCAGCGGGTCTGTGAACTGGAGCCTTCCCCTTAAACTGGGACACTGTCTAAGGAGACTTCCTGGGATGGAGAGCACCTCATCTCCTCCTGTGGTGACTGGTTGTTTTTCACTACTGAATATATCCTTGAATGAGTCCTTGCCTAACCCAGGCAAGTGTGATCCTTCGCCTAACCCAGGTGAGTGATTATTTCTTGTGGGTACCCATGAGTGAGAAACCTCTGTTTGTGTTTCTTGTACGTGTGCACATTGTGGATCCTCATTATTCTTATGTTGTTGTACCCCAATAATCTCCTCAACTGATACCAAATCTGTATTTTATGTTGTCAGAGTGCTAAATAATTGTATAAACACTTTGCTACACTTTTCTGGCTAGAGTAAAGTCTAGTTTGGAACTTCTTGTCTGCCTAAAATTGACTTTTGGGGTGTCTTCATGACAGAAGTAAAAAAAAAACAAAACAAAAACAAAAACCAAAAAACCAAAAAAACCCCAATGCACAAAACAAACTTTACCATTATTGAGAAGGTGTCACGAGTGCACTTGGCTTTAAGAAGCAACGAGTCCTCCTTGTTCCATGAGTGTAAAAAGTCTGATGTACCCACACCAGGCCAAAGTGCAGCTTGTGCTAAGACCTCTGAGCATCTTGGCTGTTATGCATCCAACTCACTTCCCAGCTCTTCTGGTGCAGTTGTGGGTGTGATGTTGTTAAATCCTGTATAGGAAGTTTCATGCTGTGCCCAGTAATGAGGGAGCTGCTGGTCCTTTCATAACATTAGTTGTAGTTAGTTTTCAACATAATTGAAACTCTCCTGGCTCTAGTGCTTTTCAGGCAATGAACAATTTAAGTCTGTATAATGTATATCATACTGCAAAAATGAACTTAGCAGCCCTTCAGGCAAGCAGAGCACTAGGCCTTGCAGCAGCGTTTTGCTGCAAGTGAGCTCAGAAATGCCAGCCCTTTTGGACACAAAGCTTCTTATTTCTTATGTCTTTTCTGGAAGCTGGTAAATTATAGTGGTATTATTGTTATTGTGGCATGTAACTTCTTCTAGGTTAAACTGGTGACTGTCTTACTCGGGTTGGTTTTGAATTTGTACTATGAAAATGCAGACATGCGCAACTCCTTCACAGTTTATACGTGGGATTGACAAAAGGCCTGCAAAGTTGCTGTTCCGCACGGTCATGGCTGGGGTAGTTTATTGTGTATTCAGATCGATAACTTGGAAAAATCAGTTTTACAGGAATGAGCACTGATAAAGGTTTCCAGTTAGCCAAAAGTTGATGGTGAGGTTTCCAGTGCTGGATGTGTATACCCTCAGTGGGAGCTAATGGGCATTTGGTTATTCTTATTCCTTTAAGGAACAGAGAGGCTGTGATCTTTTAATTATATTCAAAGCATATAACTGTGATAAAGCATCTTTAATTGTTGAAATGGATAGTATCTAATAATTTGATAAATTTGTAGTTTCTCAAAGCTACAACCTTTTATAGAGCATTGTACCGATGTGATAGCTTGTATAGCAATAATTGATTCTGCTGTGCACTACAGTACCAAATAGTACTCTTGATTTACCAGCCAAGGTGTAACCTTTTCTGTCGGGACATCCAAGTGTTTGTTGGACTTCAGATCTTTATGAAATTAGAAGTCAAAATACTTATTATGACACAACGGCTTTCAGGCAACAGCTGTCTATTTGCATTTAGGCTGAATGTACTCTGTCTGCAACAAGGATGTACAGCAGATTTTTTCCAAGCTGATTACTGTTTTTCTAAATACATAAAACATTCTTCTAGTCCTTTTAGGAAAAAAAAAAAAACCAACAACAAAACCCTTGTTTTCTGTTGTGTTCCCAGGCATTTTTCCTATTGCTCTTCCTTTTTCTTAAGGGTATTCTAATCAACCTTGATTATGGTTTCGCTTGAGATTTACAAGACATATAAAACTGTTTGCAAAGTTGTAATTGCATTGCAGACACAACTTTTCCAGGAAGGTCTAAGAACAGAAGGCCAAATAATCACAGAAGCAGTGTCCTCACAGTATTGAAACAGTCTGTAGCAGTTCGTCAGTTTTTCTACAAATGGAAGTAATCATGTTTTTACCGTTAAACATTATGATGAAGTTAACAAGAAGACTTATGAAGAAGAATTAGTTAACTGATAAGAATTATATAATAATGAAGCCCATGGGTCATTTGGCAAAGAGGTAAAAGAGGCAAAGGGTTGAATTTTTTCAAGCCTCTGAAGTACCTATGATTGCTATATCACTTGTCCATTGTACTAAACTATGCATAAATGAATATATATTTATTTTTTTTTCCTAGAAGTAGTCTTTCTTAAAAAACAGTTTGAACTGAGAAAAAAGTTCTTTAGCTCGATGTTTCTGCTTAAGCAATAATGATAAAAATTAAATCTACTAGGAAAACGCTTTTTAACCTTTATTCTTAGCATAAATCAAGAGGCTCATTTTTCACAGTCTCTTTCTATAGAATTCAATTAAAGGTCAGATATGTAATGGGGGATCCTAATTATTAATGCATTGCCTATTTGAATTATTAATGAGTTGACCTATTTGCACCTATTTGCATAATGGGTAACAAAAATGGCTAAGAACAACTTTTATAGCATATGAAAATCCTTCAAAAATATTTAATCAAAGTCTTTTTGCATGTCCTAGAGGTAACTTTCCTTTTTATCATTATGTCAATACTTATAAAATAAATTCAAATTATTTTACAGTTAAAAATTAGTGTAGTTATGTATCACTAAGGGGAATTCATCTTGTTTTGAGCTAGTAGACCAGTCACAAATTGGGGGTCTTTGGACTAGGCAGATTTTCTGTGAAAGAAAGATGCTGGATTGAGCATTTTGATTTTTCTTATGAGGGCAATAATAGTTTAAGGACAGTAGAATCCACAGGACCATGAGAATGGAGACAATAATGACAAACATTAGCCTAATATTTTGTCACCAATGTTTTCAGTATATTAAAACAGTGATGGACTTCATTTGTTTGACTGAGGCCTAAGTCTTTAATCATCTGTACGCTAGCTATGCAGTGATGAGAATATATTTATTAAAGAATAGTCAACACATCATAAATTTCACTGTGGAAATAAGACTACGATATTCACACACCAAAAGTTTACCAAAAGTGTCAGGTTGCACCACCATAACAACAATCCATGCTTGCATGGTTAAAATGATCAAGTGTATGACATTATGACATTTCCTACCTGGGAAATTATGCAAGGCATTATGTGGAGTGAAGGGTAAATTTTGATGATAACTGAGTGCAGACTTAGTTTATTGGCTTGCTAGAAGATAGATGTTGTAAGGATGGGTCAAAATTTGTCCTTTTTTGCATTTATGATGCAATGTACTGCAGTGGATTATTGTTCCTGAAGCAAAATTTGACTCCTTGCTTTCGACAAAGGGTTTCTTGTGATAAAATGATGTTGGGAAAAAGAAAATTAAGAACTCAAGATTGATTTTTTCCTAGGTAGAATGTTTTTCATATTTATACAACTGAGACATTAATGGATGTTAGATCCATGAAAAAAATTTGAATACACCTTACTGTAATTTCTCAAAAAAATGCTTTGCAGAATCAAAGACAATTTGCAAGATCAAAGGTAGTGTAGATTTTTCTTCTTATTTCAAACTAACAGAAATGCAAAATCTCAGATTTTTTCACCCATATCTGTTATCATTCCAGTCCAAGCATTAGCTACTGAGTAACACTCTGGCTTGAAGCCACTGGGAAGATCCTGTTTTGTGGTTACTGCTACCTCAAACCACAGTATCACTAAATGCTAAAGTCTATCTACAGGTCAAGGTCAGACAAGGAAGATGACTGGGGAAGAAGGTAACTGTCATGAAGCTCTCAGAATACTCATTTGTGTTGTATTGTCAGAGAAATCAAGTTGAAGGATGGAACTAAAATCCCACTATAAATTGTAACGGTTATGTATAACAAAGGAATCTCACTTCTAATCAAGTGGACTCTCTATTAATGCTTATTAATTGGTAAAATTGCAATACCTTCTTGTCTCCGTTCATTATGGGGTATCTTGCAGAGCAGGACCAATGTGATCAAATAGTACCATTTGTACCTGACCTTGCTTAAGCAAGGGACTTTTCACAAAATGGACTGCACAGGGTGTTTTATAGATGGCATAAAACCTGTTCAGATTTCACTTCAGAAGGCATCAATTTGGGATGCAATTGTCACTTGGCATAGTTTTCAGCCATAAAGAAGGACCATTGGAGATAACAGGAGAGGGATCAAGGAACTCAGTGACAGCAAATCTGTGCATGTCTTGTTAGTGTACCTCTTCCAGATAGTACTGTCCTGCAACTTGTAGACTATGCACATTCTCTTCTCAGGGCAGAATCATTCTATTATTTTCCAGTCTTCTGTTTCTTATATTGTCATCTGAGCTCATCATAATGACATCTTCAGTAAGGTGACTCATATTGGTCACGAATGGGTCATCAGTTCAGTCACAGGATGAGACAAGGTGAGAATAGTGAAGTTAACAAAACCTTTCATGCAAATCTCAATGACAGGAATAGTGCTGTGCCAGTAAGTGCTACATGAAGCACTTTTAATATGAAAGAGATAAGGACCATGTTTTCAATTGCCTTTCTTCACAGAGCAGAATTCTACCTCCATTCCACTTAGGGATCATGGAAATTGGTAGTGCAAATTTCTGTCCCACTTCAGGATGATTCAACAGAGAAATTATTTGTAGAACCCTGTCAAATCATACCTAATGTGTTTCGTTTCATGAGCCTCACAAGATTATCCCACAGGTCTCAGTGCTATGCCTCTTCAAATACTGACACTTAGCAAATTCTTACACTCAGTTGGTGGTGTGGGATGATTTAATCTGCTTGCTTTTAATTACATCTTGTATTCCGAATGAAGTCATCTTATGTTTTCTTTTTTGTCCCTCCCCTAATGTCTCATTTTACAACACGTCAAATACACTCTGCTTGGTAGTTTCCATAAATTTCTCTTAACTCCTGCTGACTTGACTGATTCTCTAAGTTATTGAGGTTACTAAACCAATAAAAGGGAAGGAAAAAAACAAAAAAGAAAAAAAAATGTCAGTGATGTCTGGAGCAGACATCTGCAAAGGAAGTTACCTTAACTCCCCAAATAATCTTGAATGTAACATAAAATACTTTCTATAGCAGACTCCAGCTCCTGTGTTAAGCTACAGCTGCAGAACAAGGTAGGAAAGACATACGGAAGGAGTAAAAGAGAATAATAGAATTCAGGGTGAGAAGGTGATCTTCAATATGTGTGATAAGGCAAACAAAAACTCCCAAGACCTAGGTAAATGGCTGTATCATAGAGCCTGTACTGCTGGCTCTACATTGCTTTTGCCTGGGGTCTCAGGAACAGAAAATTTAGGATTATTAGTTCTCAACACATAAGATCATTGCCTTGGTTCATATTACTAGAACTGTGAGACTCAGTACCAAGTTTCAGAAAGTAGTAATTAACCCACCTGGAGAGAGAAAGCCTGAAGGATAGGGAAGATGTAAAAAAACCCCAAAATGTTTGAATGCATATAAATATATTTATTTTATTTTAGATATTAAATGAAAATTTACAGCAGAAAAAAAGGACCTGGATTAAAATACCTGATTTGTGCTAGAATAAAGCCAAGAAAATATGATAGATATTTTAGCTATATCTGAGTGAGTGCATAGCCTGCAATTAACTGAGATGTCTGTTCTTTTAGTAACTATTTTCAACTGCTCCTGCCCTCCATGAGAAGAAGATAGAGAAAAAAAAAAAAGAAGAAGAGAGAAGAAGAGAAAGAAGAGAAGAGAAGAGAAGAAGAGAAGAGAAGAGAAGAGAAGAGAAGAGAAGAGAAGAGAAGAGAAGAGAAGAGAAGGGAAGAGAAGGGAAGGGAAGAGAAGAGAAGGGAAGAGAAGGGAAGGGAAGAGAAGAGAAGAGAAGAGAAAAGAGAAGAGAAGAGAAGAGAAGAGAAGAGAAGAGAAGAGAAGAGAAGAGAAGAGAAGAGAAGAGAAGGGAAGAGAAGGGAAGGGAAGGGAAGGGAAGGGAAGGGAAGGGAAGGGAAGGAAAAAGGAAAGGAAAGGAAAAGGAAAGGAAAAAAGGAAAGGAAAGGAATGGAAAAAGGAAAGGAAAACTTGGTATCTCTGGAAAGGGAAACAGTAATTATAACTACCTCCTGCTGGAACTTCTACCATCCTGTTATTCTTGCCTGGTAAATATATTCCATTGCAAGGAATGTTCCACCAAGGAGTATTCACTTTAGAGAAACAGTAACAATCTTAAAAATCCTGGTCAGTGACAGACATACTCTAAAATCCTGCAGCACTGAGCTTCTGCAGTTTCATTTACACTTGCTGCCCATCAATACTCAATGCTATTCAGTTAATCACCTACCACACTTGATGAGGGTGGGTGCTATTTTATAACTGTTATGAAAACTAGAGGGCACAGTTATTAAATGGATCTTTTTGTGTGTGTGTTTTATTAACTGTGATTGCATTTGATGAGAACAAACATTGGCAGGGAAAGACAGAAATGCATCCACAAAGCGTGTTTCCATAACAAACCTCTGTCCTATAAATGCCTGTGGAACCACAAGAAACTTAAGTTGATGGATTCTCTGAATGCATCATGTGTTTTAGGAGGACATCATGTTCTACAGCAATCCCCCTCCCTTATGCCATTTTTTCTGATGGATTGATAACTCTTGCAGATCTGGGACTTTGGTTGCTCTGGGTGCTGCTGAGGCTGAGGTTATGGAGGCTGGAAGCTGCTAGCTTTATCAGGACAAGAACCCTTGATGGGAGTGAGATGTACAAAAATTGTAGAATGATTGGCAAGTACTTTTAAAGTTAAAAAAACCCCAAAACAACCCCAAAACCCCACAAACAAACAAACAACCCCCCAAAAAAAACCAGCAAAAAAACCCAACAAAAGCCCATCAAAATCAAAACAAAACAAAATAAAGCCTGTTATATAAGTTATGTACTTTTGTAAGTAACCAAATTAACATTTGTGAAAATTAAGGAGTCAGCATAGCAAAACCAAGACATACAGACTTTGTAGCTCAGTCTTAACAGAGGGTATTCTAGTGACAGCAGTGCTTTGGGTATGAGCAGGCAGCTCTTGAAGCATCTCACAACTTCATGGGTTTTTTTCTTATCTTAGCCACTAGAGAACAAAAGACATAACTTGGACATGATATTGGGGAAAAAAAAAATCCTTTTATATATTTATGAGTATTGAAAGCTAAAAGAATTAGAGAGTAGAGTAGTATTTATAGGAATTGTTTTCTTTTTTAGATGGACTTCAGATGTTTCATATGGGACTCAATTTTCCTACCTTCTCACAAGCTGGAAAGGTAAATAGTTTTGCACACATTGAACTACAACTACAGATGATTATGGTTGCAACACTGGGTGAAAATGCAGTTGCCACTAACTTCAGAGTACTCTCTCTTAGGGATGTGAACATGTTTTATGGAACTTCTTTGATAACTGCCTCCAGAGGTATGTGGGGCACCGACCACCTCGCTGCAGCTGCCCTGCTTCCATGAGAAACCTGAAAAATAATTGCAAAAATTTCAATTAACTTTTGGTAATTGGTTAGCAAATTCTTTTGTTTTCTGCTTATTCAGTGTAAAGCTTCTGCATCTCACCAAATACAGCTCTTGAAAAACACAGCTTTGAACTCTCTAGGGATTTTAGAAGAGTCTTTTGCATGCTATTATAATATAACCAACAACTTGTTGATTAAACATTTGCTTCCTATGCATGTTGTTTTTCTCTTGTAGGCATCAAACTGTAGGTGGTAGCTTTCCTCTCAAGATTTAAATCACTGCTCTTTGCTTAGATTTTTTTTTTTTAATTTATGTTTTTTTAAATAATTACAGTGGAGCCTGTAGAAGAGAAAAATCTTGAGATTCTGCAGAAAATCTGCATTACAATATGCTACTCCCTAAGGTCAGGAGAGGAGACTCCAGACTTTTTTTTTTTTTCCCTCCACAGAAGAGCTGTACCTTTTAATAATTGCTATTGTGCATCAACATCAGCTTTCAAATTCTATTATGCTCTCTTTTCAGTCTGCTAAATATATCTTAAAGATCAAAGAACCACAACTGCCCAAATAAAGAAGTCCAGGTGTACTTTGCAACCAGTTTAAAAACAACATTGTAAGAACTCTTGAACTTTTATCCTTATTATTTCACTCTGTGCCTCAGTAAGAGACCTCATCCTCTCTTTTCAGCAGATATAAAAATAGATTATGGTTGTTCTTTAATTTTCTCTTCATTTGCACAGCAGTTCATCACAAAGTTATTTAATGTTTAGCACTGGTGTTCAGCACTTGTTGCACTTTTAAAGCATTCGGAAGTGCTCAATAGTACCCTTCCTGATCCCAGCTCTTAGGTATATATTGTTTGTAGTCTGATTTTGTAGGAGAAACCATCTGGTAATATTACTAAGGATCCTTTAGAAGTAAGACACATACTGTCTAGGTGTCTTTACATTTATTTTGATATTTATTGTTTTCTCTATAATGCTTATTTTTTGTAATTATGTGAATTGTTATCTCAGAAATGAATGTGGTTGATATCCCTGAAACATCAGCTTCTCAATGTCTTTATTTTAAAAAGCAGTACAACAGTTCTAGGCTCAGCATTGTAAATGTCCTTGTGCAGGTTCAAGCCCTGACAAAATACTGCATTAAGAAGTCCTATTTTTTTTACTAACATTTTTAATGTTAAACTTACTTCAGTAACTAGGATGTGACTAATTCATGGCTACTCTCATGATTGTCATCCTTCTCACTTCTGAGTTTCATTTTTCTTTCTTGCCACCCCTCTCTTTTATTAGTTTGCTTTTAATCTTCATTCTTCTCTCATATTCTTTCTGCTCACTGGTGCGTTTTCTGTACTGAGTTCCAGTTAATCTCCTTCATCTTGTGCCTCTCCCAAATGAGATTGTTTTTTCTGACTGGAATGATCACAACACAACTGTCCGAAGGTTTTTTCTCTTGGGTCTTGCAGCAATTTCTTACAGCTGGACCCTTTCTCTCCTCCTAAGTGTTGCGGGGTTTTTTCTCACACCTTGGGTGGATTCAACAGCAGAGCAAAGTGGGAACATTTGCTAGGCTGAGAGGCTGATGCCGGGAGTAGGAGATCTCTAGTAACCCACTTGATGAGGCGAACCCTGGAACTGGTTTGCTTTAGTGGAGGTGACGGATAGGCATTCTCTCATGGTGAATTAGAAAAATAAAATATTATCTGACAAATTTTCAGGCGATTACTACTCCAACAGCAGAATAAGTCAGAACTCTCTCTATACCTCTCTCTGTGCCATTATCTCCTGTAGTTTTCCTTTTGCTAATTATCCTTAAGTATCTCTGCTGTCTCTAAAGCACTTAAAGAGGCTCATATGTGAAGCCATTCATACCATTCACAAAAAATGGTTCCCCAAGACCTATCCATAGATATCCATAGATATCCAGTTCAGGACAATATGGCTTACTTTCTTCAGCTTACTGTGCACCCTCTTAATCAAGTTTTCCTGACTAATTCATGGGAAGGAGACTTTTATGTCTCTATTATTTGCACTGGTTTTAATTAAACATATGCTATGATTGGGAGGTGGGTGAAAGGACATTTGTGCTGCCATTTGAAAAGAGCAAGCTTGCTCGCTTGACCAGTTTTCCCAAGCTATCAGAACTCTAATTAAAATCCACTGAACACATGAGCAATGTTGGCACAGTACTTTGGAGGTGTTTGTTACAACAGTGTCAAAGAGTAGATAAGGTTTTTAGGGGATTAGTGTAAGGTGTTTTTTTTCAGGTGGATTATTTTTAATGAATGGGTCTTTTCTTCTTCCTGGAAAAAAAGGGGCCTTTTTTTAAAAAAAAAAAATAATTATTTAGAGGAATTTACTTTGTTAGCAAAATATTTTTTTTCTATTTACAATCTCTATGATACTATTTAAAAGACTGAGCAATAAAGCTTTGTATTTACATTTCTGATTAAAAATGAAAGCATTTGAGAGCTTCTGTGACTCTGAAAACCAGAATATGGCTGCACACACTGGAGGCAGTGCTGTGCTATCCAAGGAACCTTTATATATGCTGGCAAATAGAGAAGATCAGATTGCTCGTTCACTGTCTAACTCTATTCACTTTGTCCATGAATGAGATGTGAAAAATAATTCCTTGTATCTCCAAGGTATCATTGTTCTTAAGAATCTGTATCTTAAGATTAATCTTAAGAATCTTAAGGATCTGGAAAATAATATTGATGTTGCCCATGTCCTCACTTTCAGTGTGACTTGACTTGTAAACGTGCAGGGAAGGCTGAGTATTTGAATATCCTTTAAAAAAAATCTATTTTACTGGAATAGTTTAATAAGCCTTTATTGTACGCTACATTTTAAGCTGTATCTTTTAGCCTTCAAAACTGTACTGACTAATTAGAGATATGTGATCAGTGTAATTATCTCCTGGCAAGAAGCTGCAATACATATTCACAGTTATATGGATTTCATCTTCTGTGAAATGGTCCTTATAAAAACAGTAATAGTTGATGTGTCATTAGAGCATATCAGCAATTAATCCTCAAAATGATCAATGGAAAGAATGTCCTTTTCCCTCAATCTCTGGTTTATTTATGTGCTCCCATTAATTATGCCTAATTTTCTGTTGGCACTTTTCTTCTTAATGTAATTCAATTTAAGCATCTCTTTCCAGAGACTTATTAATAGGTAGGGTCATTTATATTGTGTAGCACAAATATTTTATAATCCACTAATCTTGACAAAAAGGCAATGCCTTCCTCGTAAAAAATGTATGAGGAGTAATGGTTCCCTATTAATAACTTATTAGGTCAGATCACACAGTTTGAAGTGTCTGTTACACTTTAATTTTATCAGATTTCTTCCTTTGGAACCTGCTACTTTTTCATTATCTTTTATTGAGATTATTTTTAACCCAGCAGCTGGATCCCTTGCCAAAACCAGCTTCCTATGGCTGTTGTGTCTGTAGTTGTGGCTGTTGTGCCTAAGCAACTGGTTTTATACACATGGCTTTATGGAAACTGAGTGATGGACCCAACAGCAGGAACTTTGATTACTTTTCTACCTGAATTTTATATTTTCTGTAACAATGATATGTTGATGCCATTGACTGGTTCAGCTTTCCTGGCAAGGCAGAACGTTGGCTGGTCATCGCAGTTCTCTCTTGCTCGCTAACCTCACTAGATAATGCACCCTCTGAGGATAACGAACAGGAAATTCTTTATGAGGACGTGTATCTCTATGTCAAAAGCTGAACTCGGGGCATTGGGGGCGTGGGGGGAGGCAGTGTCCAAGGGCACATTAAGGGAGTTGAGTAGAGCTTTGGGCTCTTTTCGTCCCACTTGGAGGACCCACCCTTGTGAGCCACTCATCCGACATCCACGTCCCTCTTGTGCTTGATTTGGGTCCTGCAACCCTTCTGCTTCCAAGTACCATAAGGGAACAGGCTCAGTGGCCTTGGTCACCTGTAAGCCCTCTTGGTCTGGAGACTTGTCACAGTGGCTGGTTCAAATGAGTCAAAACCAGCTTCCTCAAAACAAAACATTATTCTTTCACCTAAAGCTATATAGCATGCAAATGGAGAGGCAAAAGCAACAGAGGTTTACACACACATTTTCTCTTTCCTAACCATGTTTCCTTTGCAAGCTTATGCTAGGCTTTGGAGACGCCAACCATGCAGCAGCATTTTCTCTGTATCATTCACTGATCCCTTGTCAGTCAACTTTCACCAGTAGTTCCTGGTGACTTACTCAAGCCTAAGCTAGGTTTTATTGTGCTTGTTTTTTGGAAAAGCTTACTTTTCCAGTCTCAGTGAACTTAAACTGGGACACTGACCAATTCTTTCTGTAAGATTTTGCAGCACTTTCTCAAATAGCACTTTATTCTTGCCATCACTTGGTCTTTTCACCCCTGTTGTCTGCATTTGTAGACAATCTCTTGTCATGCAGTTCTGAATATATGTGGTTCATCCCTTCAGCTTGTTACAGGTGCTGCCCTGGATCTAGCTTTTACAGGCTTCTATTTCTCAAGTGAAAATGTGTTTCCAGGATATCCTTTTGTTAATTTTAAATCTGCCTTCTCAGTTTCTGCTTTGTAAGAAAGAATTGCCTCAGAAATCTGAGTTAGATATTAAACACTTTTGTATACTTTTTTTTTTTTCTTTCAAGTCTTGCAATTTTCTTGAGGAATCAGCTTTTCCTAATAAGAGTAGCTGTGAGAGCAAAAGATTAACTCTGCAAGATGTGAAATCTGGAGTCAGTTAGGCAAGAAAGGATGCTCACTGCACTCACTCAGTGCTCACTGAGTACAATAACATTATGGTAAGGTGCTCCTATTGTTTACTCATTTCTATATTTTCTGTAGGAACATTTGGGAATTACAAGCAGAGCAGGAGAGTTACCTGAATTTATAACATGAAATACTTTAGTATCTGTCAGTGTGGCTAGAGGCATTATTACCTGGGTATAGAAACTCTTTTCTGATTGTCAAGCCAAAAGATATGTAGGGAAAAATATAGAAAATATTGTACAATATTGTGCAGCTTCTGCCACTGGCATGGACAAAAATACAGGTTCCAGCAAAACTTTTTCTGAGGTAAAGAAGTTTTTCATTGAATATAAAAGTATAATAGAATTCAACCTATATAAATGAGGTTATTGTTTTGGTTTCATGCTCTGTATCTGTGTTGATACAAATCTCTACATGCTGCTGGTATGAATGAAGTCTCTTCTGATCTTGATATTCATTGTGGCTGGTATTGTCAAAAAATTCAAGTTCACAGAAAAGTCTGGATGATTAATGACAGAATTAAAAGGTTGTTTAGTGTTGTGTGTACTGCTTTTTTTTTATTTCTTTTTTTTTATTTTTTATTTGAAGCAGAGGATGGAAGCAAATAGATTTTAGAATAAAATTATTTGTTATTAGTTGGAAGAATGAGCTATCAGCAACCTCATGAAGGCAAAAGTTTGCATCTGGGGTGAAACAGTCCCTTGCAACAGCACAAGCTGCAGCAGACTGTCTGGAAATCAGCTTTTTAGAAAATAATTTGGGGAACCATGTGGACCTGCATGGCTGGCAGGCTGAGAAAAGTGATGCTTCCTATGAATTTAGTACCTGTGAAGCTGCATTTGGAGTATAGCCACTTTTGGACTCCTCAGTGCAGGAGGGATTTTGACAAACTGCAGGAGAGGACTGGAGCACAAAACAGAGACTGGGAGAACTGTTTTTCTTCAGACTGGAGAAAAGGTGCCAAATGGAAGACATTAGCAATGTCTACAGAACATTTTGGGTTGTTGTGGAGAAGGTGGAACTAGATTTCTCTGAGGTGCACATTGATATAAGTTGTGAGGTGCACAGACATTAGCTGCAGCTGAAGTTCCACTCGGCTTTAACATCAAATTTCTTCATGTGAAGAGTCATAACAGGCTGGGACCATTTGCCCAAGGAGTCTGGGAGCTCAGTCCCATTTAAAACAGCTAAAGGAGGCTCTGGGCAGCCTGATCCAGCTCTGAAGAGCGCCCTGCTCCTCTGGCTGATAATGACCTGAATTTGCTCAGGAAAAGAAAGCTGCGGAGCAGGTATGAAAAGACAGGGAAATGCATGCCAATTCTCCCCTGACTTCTGCACTCAGACTGCCAATGCTTGGGTTCTTTCTGTGTACTCCTGTACATATATACATAGCCTAATAAAGAGGAGCTCCGGCTGACGGCATAATGGTATCACATAATTTGTTTGTATTTAATTTTCAGATTTCCAGAACTTGTGCTAAGAAACAGGTAAAGACACTCTACTTTACACAAGCAGAGTAAATTAAGGAATAGAACAGGTAGTGGTAGTAATCAGACAGTAAAATGAAAGGATAAATAAAACTTACTTCTTCTCACTCTCTCTCACTTCCTGTTTGGTTACACCATTGATCTTTAGAAAAATTAGTGTCCAGATTTTAGCCAGAGATAAATATTTGATCTCTAGATAATCCTCCAAGGAAGAAATAAATAAATAAATAAATAAAAATCTTAGTTTTCTCTTTCTGGTTGTAGAATGTCGGAGAAAAAACTTAGTCCTGAAACAAGGATGTAGGGAGACACTTGTACTGTACTATGGGTGGAAGAAATGCCCTTTTTTTGGTGTTTGCTGCATCAGCAGCTGCAGGCTGATGTATTTGCTTTTCTTTTAAATGGATGCTATGGAGTAAAAATAAACACTAGTATTTACTGCATGCTTAAGCCTGCTGAAGTTTTACAGATTTAGAAAGTTCACTAATCACTATCAATTTAAATGGCTGCCTCATTGTTGCATAAATTAATCAGAACAATGCACTCCACTGCAGGGCCTTCTCAAAATACTTATTTTGAAAAAGTGTTACCAGATTTAGTCAGGGTGGTATTTATAGTAAAAGCCAAGGCTTTTAAACTGGTTTTCTAAATATCTTACAAACTCAGCTAGAGCATGTTACCAGTGTCTCACTGTCTGGTTACTGTAGGATAAGGTCCAAAAGGTAAGAACAGAAAAGCAATACCTAAAATTTTGAATACTTAGAATGATGGGAAGCACATGCCATTCACACAAGACTCCCTTGTTTAGTGAGAGTCAGAAGTGATAGTTTTTTCTTGGAGATTTATTTAAAGCAATCCTTTGAGGCTGTATGTTGTGGAGCACCAAAGGGAAAATGGTGTTACCTTTGCTTACAGTGCAAAGTGGAGCTGGAGAATTTGAGTACTGCTGTTTCCTTTATTTGCTGCTGCAAATATCCTGACCCCTCTAAAATGTTTGTTTGAGGAACAACAGAAGTGGTAAAGGCATCCAGCAAAAACAAAGACTGGTGAAGGTTTCTATTAGAAAATATTCTGGATTGTATATGTTAAAATAAAAAGTCATTATAAACCATTGAATTTAATCAAGGCAAGTGCATTTACACATACAAAAATCCTCATCCAAATATTGCCTGACTGTTTTTAACATTATGAGTGGAACTAAACCTACAAAAAACCAAAACCAGACAGAATACATGTAAGAAAGCAACAGCTCTTTCAAGTAATGCTGTGGTACACAGGGAGAACAGCTTCCATGAAAACTGCATGAGCTGAAACACTTATAAATAAAAACAAGTAGTTGAAATAGTTTTGCAAATTTTAATGACTCACTTGTTTTCTTTTCATCATAACAATGAATAAAAGCTAAAGATATTTTTCATGATTCTTTTTCCAAGAAAAGTACATTCAGAGAAGTACAGTTTTCCAGTATTCATTCACAGATAAAAATGGTTTTACTGTCCCACATGGCAAAATTGTATTGCTCAAAATGTACTAAAATCATGGCAATCATGAACAAAAATCTTCTGGATTGAAACATTATATTTATGATAATATCCTTTATTATATGAAGTTGCCAACTAACATGGCTTTTTTAAGAAAAGACATATTTATGATAATATCCTTTATTATACGAAGTTGCCAACTAACATGGCTTTTTTAAGAAAAGAAGTGATCAGGTCAAACTGTGTGCAAGAGAGAGAGAGACAGAAAGAGAAGGATGGAGAGAAAGAACATGATCCCCTATACTTCTTTTGGACAACTAAAGGCTAGGAAGTGCAGTGTAAGTACAACAAAATGGATCTATTATCTCTCCTCACAGTAGGAAGGCGGGAATGGAGCCTGTCCTGGGCCACTTATTATCGCACCTGCTGACTGGGCTTATCTGATAGAAGAAGAACAGTCACTGGAAGACTGAAGCAGGCTATTTATTCTCTTTCTTGCCATGCTGGGCCAGGACCCTACTATGGGGTGTTTACTTTATAGGTCCACATGACCTGAAGATGTAGCATGGAGCAATGGGACAATGCGAATGTGTCTAGACTCTGAGGGCCACCTAATGGGATCACTGGGATAAGTGAGGCTAGAGGACTTTACCTATATCAAGGGTTTAGATTGTGGGGTGACAATAAAACCCTGGCAGATGTATTGTTAACCTCCTCTCCCCGCCACATCCCCCTTTTGCCCCTCTCTCTCCCTCCCTTCCCACTAAGGACAGGTGATTGGGAGGGAAAGAAGGACAGAGAGAAGAGAGTTGGAAAAATTAACAATGTTTTACTAATGCTACTAATAAGAATAGAGAAAATAATACAAAATATACAAAACCAATCTCGAAAGTCTCAGCGACTGCAGAGCCGGCACCTGAAGTCCTGGATAAGACTCTGCAGCCAATCAGAGCTGGATTCAGTCTCTCTAGGCCTCAGTTCGCAGGGACGACTAGCAAGGTCCTCTCCTAATGTCGGCCATGAGCAGAAGGAAAAAGGAAAAGGAAAGGGAAAGGGACGAGATCCTCCTGATCTCCCACTTTTATAGGAAGTATTCACATGAATGGAATGTTATACACAGCTGGTCAGTTTTTTGGTCACTTGTTTCTCATCAGCCCTCTCGCGAGATGTCCATCCGTGCTTATCAATAAGTTTGCATTCCATTGCTAGGTTTACCAAAACATGTGTCTGGTTCTCCAGGAAAATGCAGCTAATATGAAGGCTTCAGCTGACAGGCAAAATCACTAAAAGAGAAACTTGTTTTTAGCAAAACCAGGACAACCTAGAATAATATACTGTAAGTGACGATCTTCGGGTTTACTGGTAGGTTTGGCATAGGTAACGTTTGTTCTAGAAAAACAAAATACAGGACAAGACTTCTTTAAGCAGTGTTTTAGGGAAGTATATAATTTTTTCCTCTTAAACATATATGTCACCCACCCTCAGAACAACAGCCCAGTTACCTTATGCTCAAAATCATTCTTTAATATGAAGCATATTATTTTAACACATACCATTACACCATAACTTTTTGAAATCAATGTGTAAGTCACTACTTAATACAATTCAAACAAATATGTCTTGGACTTCTGCCTTCACAAAATCAATATTTAGCAAGACTTCTGTAATCTGTCCAGTCTCTTTACATAAGAAACTGTTATTTTCACTGCTCTGAGGTAGGAATAGAAATAAAAAGTTATCCAACTTTAAAAAAATTGAGGGAATGGACTGGGAATAACAGGTTACTTTCTTATTCATGAGCCCTGAAGCAAGCTCTCACACAGTCTTAGCTGAGTATTTACTTGCTACTCAGTTGTGTGGATAACATGAATGAAAACCATGATGATTTGTTCTGCTTTATTGTGGTACCTTTTTATAGCTTACGTTTACGATAGGAAAAAAAAATTATCAGTACTTTATTGTAACTTAAGCTTTACAAATGAATTATAGTGCTTGTTAGCACAGATTAATTTAAGACTCTGAAAGGTTAGAGTATTTTAAGGCGAAAGTAGAAATTATGAAGAGAGTAGAAGCAATAGTCAATCACTGTCATTTCTGCTCCATCTTCATAATCACTTGTGAAGAACTTGGAAACAGCCCAGTTGCACTTTCACCCAAGGTACAAAACAACTCATCTGAAAATATCTTCTTCATCTGTTTACTGCTGGGTGTGGAGTAGGGCTATCCACATGTTTCTGAAGCTAATAAAATTCTTGTGACAGATTAGAAAAAGAAAGTCACATTTTTGGCAATGACTTGACCTTCAATTACTGTGTTTGTGGTTTCAGTTTCCAAAGGTGAGCTAGGCAATTCTTATTTTCCATTAACTCTTAGACAGAGTGATGTGTGTGAAAGTTAACATTATAGGTACTGTGAGCAAATGATGGCATATTGTTAAAGTACAAACCATTTGATTTTAATACAGCTATTTTTTTTTTTTTTTCCCCACAGATATTCCTAATGCAGCTAATTGCTGCCTCCAAAATAACCAAGTAGCCAAAGGATTATATTCCTTTCAATTTCAAAAACCAAATAACTGTTTGAAACATTTTGGCATTTCTGTGCCCTGCCACAACAATAGTCACAGGGGAAAGTGTCTCTTTCAACCAAGTCTTTAATTGTTGTCTAATTTCAAATAGGAGATCTATGTCCTGGAAAGGAAAAATTGTTGGTGAATTTTGGAACACAAGGTCATGTAACTTGCTGTAATAATTGAAGTACTATCATAATGTTGTGGTAATACTACAGTTGTTTCTACAACTGCCACAAAAACACACAAGAAATAAAAAGTTTCGAGAATTTTGCTCATTGAAGCTGCAATATTTTATTTCAAAATATAAACACTTTATCATCTCTTCCGTTTCCACGCTGGCTTACATCAGACAGTTTTCCCTGAGTGACTGGGAAAGCACCACTCTCTGTAAAATACACTTAGCAATGCATGTAAAAAATGTACTGTTCCATTAAGAAACATCAACTTTTCTCACTTGTGGTAACTGTAACTTTAGCAAGGAAAGTGTTGGACACCAAACACAAAGTAGGAACATTTCCACATCTCCTTATGTGCTTTGTAATTAGCTTTTGTAATGATGGGGGATGGGATCCATTTGATCAAATATTCATTTCTGGTACCTGAGCTGGTTGTCTAGATTTTCTTTAGTCTTCATTTTTCCTTTTGGATAAATAATATGTTGCGTGATTTCTCTCATTGTCATGTAGCTGCCTGCAGTCTTGCAAATGGTTTTAGAGGGATTTGGGGATCATTATTTCAAACCTCAGTTCCTTATGGCTGGAATTTTCCTGCAAATTCAGGATTAATAAGTTACAGTACTTGGTGTTGTTTTACAAAGTTTCGGTTAGTTCTATTCAATCTCTCCCTTGTTTGTGTGATGAATGAAGAAAATTTGACATTCTACCTAAAGTAAGACATTGGTAGTCATGCTGAGATAAATTAAACAAGGTGTTCTTTTAAACTAGGTAGGATATGTTTGAAAAGAAAACCTGCAAGTGCTTGATATCGACAGGTGTGCCTGTTACCATGTCTGTAACCCTGCGACTTTGTTAACCCTGCCTCACTGTCAGCATGAAGTTACAGAGGGTAAATTTAGGTAAGTTTGAAAAAAAAAAAAAGCTGTCTGTGTTCTGGCTTCCTCTGGTTTCAGCTAGGATGTGTGTTTTGCAATATTATCAACTTTTCCTTGGCAGTTGTAAGAGAGAGAAATCTTTCTAAATTCTGAAAGCCAGGATTCCCATGTATCCAGAGAATGACACAAGAAAACACTAGGTCTTATTAGCTTTGTGATAGGCATCACCAGTACCTAGCTTCTAAGGATCTGTGTGCCTCCTTAGGGTTTGTACAGTTATTTGGTTGGAGTGCAGCTGTGTCAGGTTGGAAACCTTCTCCCTCCCAAGCGCTGTACCAATATGGACCATATGATGGCAGCATTGTATCAACCTAGAAAAGAAGGGCTGCTCTCGAAGCATTTGTGACTCTGAGAGGGGAATTCTCTCAATTTTTCTAAAATAAAATGAAATAAATAAGAAAGAAACCAACAACTGAGAATGAGCTCCCACCATCTGGAAACAGCACAAACAGATTTAACACTGAATTGTTCTACCTAAAGGAAAATATGAGAAAGAAATGGAAATATTTGACATACCATGAATTTAGTGTGGACTTACTACTGAGACAAAGTTGATATTTTAATTTAATGAAAAATACTTTCCCTAAGGATTGTAATAATAAAATGCATGTGGTATATGTGAATCACAAGCTCAGAACATCACTGCTAAAACATATCTTTCACTAATAGGCATTTATTAAGTTACAGGTAGCTTTTTTTCATTGTTGAAATAATGAGTAATTAATCACTATTTGGATAGACTTTCAAGTGGAAGCATCTGAAATCTCTAAGGGCTTCAGCTTTTCTGACATTTACAAGGTGTTTTAAGGAGCAGACAGTACTGTTAATATTTGTCACCTGTTAGCACAGCAAGAAATAGTTTCTTAAAAAATTCAAGCTTCAATGCTGTTTTCTTGAAAGTAGTAAAATAAAATGAAAGATTATATTGCATAGTTCCATTTTATATGCTTACAGTATGCCAAAATTATGAAACAGGTAAATGATGTAAAACTTCCTTTCTTTCCAAACTTGATTAACTCTCAGTTTTCCAAAGAGAGCACAAAAATGCTATCAAATCAACCCAGCAATGCTTTTACCAGCAATACCTTCCTTTGAAGGGAGGGTGGTATAAAATCAGTGCTGAGCTTGCTAGAGAAAAAAGAAGGATTAAAGCAATGAATTTGTCCCTCTATACCTCAACTTTAGGAACATGCACATGCATGACACCCCTCCAACTTGCTGAGTGGAAGTCTTGGGCTGAGAACCCACAGTGCTGAGCAGGAAGAGGATTCTTGGGTATCAACTCCACAGTGTGTGCTCTCACTGGCTCATAGTCTTAAACACCTGAAAAGTCTTACACTGAACTGGGCTCTACAAGGAATCATCTCAAATTATACAGCACGTAAAGTGAACTCTCTATGTATTTGCAATTATTCTTTGGAAGCATATGCAAATTAAAATATATTGTAATTACAGAGGAATATACTTCCTATGAAATTGTATGGAATTTGTCTGGGAAGGAGAAAGAGTCACATTCTACAGTCCTTGCATTGCGAGTGTTTGTTTTCCAGATTGAAGTAGATTTCAGTTTGGAGACACATGTAGGGGAATATAATGTTTACTGTCAAATGCTTTTATATTCTGGGAAGCTCCTAGGTAATAGATTTATGTATAAAAAAATACAATTTTTTAAGTAAGGGTCAAAGAAAATATGTTATTCATCTATAGTTTCTGAAAGTTTTCCTTGAAACCAGTAGGTCATACTGAATTTAAACTTTTCTTGTCCATGCCATAAGCCAAATGTTAACCTTAACAGTTCTGCCAAATCAATGTTTTTACCTGAACAATGAGGTAGCACTAAAGTACTTGCATGGCATTTGAAAGTATTATTCCATATGCCAATGCAATTTTTTCTGTCCCATTGCACTTCATGTTGTATTTTATCAAGAGGAAATGAATAAGTCAAGACAGATGACAATAATACTGTAGCATTTAATTCTCAAGTTATATCAACTTATGTCTCTCTGGTATAAGTCCACCACTGGTGCATAAATTGGCCAGAGGTTACTTCTTGATAATCTTATCAGATAATTGCTTTTCATTTTTAAATGGCCAGTCTGAGCTGAAAAATGTTGATGAATAAATAAATACATACCAGTAGTGACTGTAGGAAAGGGGGTAGAGACTCAGGTATTTAACAAAGTAAAAGGGACATTACTTTTTAGATTTCTGTTTTTGACCAATACTATGAGATGTCCCGTAAATATGCATTTAAAAATCATTCTAATCCTAAATGAGTTACCAGTTTAATTGGTATTCCTCATGATAAAGACACGTGAAGTTAGATTATTGGCTAGAAAATAACCACGGCAATAAGAAGTGCATGAGTTTAAATTTGCTATGACTCTGTGAACGGATTGGAACAAGCTCACTGTGTATAAGATTTTTTACTGTTTATGCACAGTGGTGGAGATTAATTATTATTAATTATTAACATTTGAAATGCTTTGAAAGACCTCCTTACAGTATGAAAAAAATCCAGTGTATGACTGCTAGTTGGAATTTAATATTGACCACCCTTTTCCACAAAATAATTTTAATTTTAAAACAGCTTAAAAGGTAATAATGCATCAAAACACAAATGCCCTTTTTAATAGTCATTATGGTATAAATTACTGTTGACTATGTGATTGAGAAGTTTGTGTGGTAGATATTAGGTGACTTGAGAAATATTTCCAAGGAGATTCATATTGTGGTTAAGAAAAATATTCCTTGAATTGTCATTGAAAATTACTGAAAATTATGCACAGCATAATTACTTTGTAGAAACTGCCGTTCAGTGTGCTTTGGTGTCTGAGTACCCCCTTATTCTTACAATACGATTCCAAAAACATCAGTTTTAAATCAATCTAGAGGTTTGCACATTGTGGTTTCTTTTATTGTTTTTAACATTTATAGAATTTATATAATCTAAATAGAAAAAAAATCCAGAATTTGCTCTGGATTTGGGGTTTGTGGTTTTTTAGATTGCTATAATTTTCCACCTGGCAATGGTTCAAATGTGTGTTGTTATGAATGTGGTACATGTTCAGTTGCTTTTGAAATCACTGTTTCATATCTCTCTTCCAAAATCCGATTTAAGATGTCATAAAAAGCCATAAAGGTATTGCAGTCAGCTACACCCACAACTAATAAGAATGGTTCACTAAAAAGCATTAAAATTGAAACACCAGTTCAGGTATGGGCTCTGTCAGAAGTTTTCTTAATTCAAAACCTGTGCATTCACCTGTGTTTCATGACCATGGTGTAACATGCTTTGCCTTGGGCTGGCTATTTATACTGCAAAAAAATTGATACTGTTCTTCCATGTTGTGACAGGATGCAAACCCCGCTTTCTCTCCCTCTCCCTCCTTCATCATGGAAGGAGTAGACACATCTCCCTTTCTCTCTGCTGTTTGAGGCTAACAGCTTATTTTCTTTGGCCCCAGAGCACCCTGGCCAGGGCCGTCAGGAGAAGGGAGTGCCGAGGTGCCAGGGAGCTGCTGGGCGCCTGTGGCCAGTCTGGGGGATGTTTGGAGGCTTCATGGGCACCCTCACAGCCAGGGTGGGGGTGCAGAGAAGCTTCTGGAATGCCCACAGTCAGATCTGATCAGCCAGTAAAAAATGGGACTCTCGTCGAGACTCTGCCCATTGTCACAGGTCTCTTGGAGCACAAGCGAGATGCTGCCACCGAGAGCCCCCCTCCCCGGGATGGAGACTCCGATTGCCTTGCCGCCATGTGTGTGAGTAAAATTTCTCCTCACAGGATTGCGAGTGTATTTACTTTCCCTGCACATATGCACATGTACTTTTCATGCTCAATATGAGCATGTGTAAAATTAATCCTCGCATAATTGCGGGTGTATTTTCCTCCCGTGCTTCCGCATAAGCACGTGTAACTTTCCGTGCACATATGCACGCGTACTTTCCGTGCTTAATACAAGCACGTGTAATATTAACCCTCGCAGGATTGCGAGTGTGTCTACTTTCCATGCACATTTGCACACGTACTTTCCATGCTCAATACGAGCACGTGTATAAGTTAACCCTCACAGAATCATGAGTGTATTTTCCTCTCGTGCTTCCACATAAGCATGTGTAATATTCCGTGCTCAATACGAGCACGTGTATTTCTCCTCGCAGGATTGCGAGTGTATTATAAATTTACCCTCTAAGAATGGCGAGTGTACACTTCCTGTACTCAATACGAGTACGTGTATCCCTTTAAAATAATCCCACACTGTGTTCAGGCAAGTGTGTACTCCTCCGGGACTCAGGGACGGCTCTGGCATTGTTTTGGGTGAAGCCATGTGCATGCACTCTGTGAACCGCCTGTTGTATTAGTTGGTGCCCCTTAATAATTTTCCTCAACTGATATCCAAACCTGTATTCAAGTCACTTTTGGAGTGCTAAAACCCTGTTTCTCACCGGTTTAATAAAATTTGTTTTAGACCCTGTTGTCCCTTAAACTAACCTCGGGGTGCCTCCATGACAGGTGTTACAGGAATTACTCTCACTCTTAAAAAAACGTGTATTGACTGAGATGGTTTGGGGATGAGAAGGGAGAGAACTCAGATTCAGAACACACAGACTGTGTTTTGTCTGACTAGAGGCTATTTTTACCTTTTTTTTTTTTTTTTTGGCACACAATTATGTTTTTTCTTCCTCTAAACAACACTTGTATTGTCCTGATTGAAAATGGCAAGATATAGCTTGCTTATTGCTGTCAGATCAGAAATTGATTTTTATTACAGAACGGGTTTGTTTGTTTGTTTTTAACCCAGTATATTAGTGGATATCAGAAAAAGGAGTAAGACTAGCCAGGAACTTTCGTCTCTCTGTCTAATTATGTATGTTGTTTCTACCTTTAAATACCTCTTTCTGTCCTTGTTGGCAGTAAGCTTTAGAACATGCTTCTGATATGTTTGATCATTGCCAAAACAGAAAATGCAATTTTCTCTTTTCTTACTTCTTCCCATTGTAAGAAAAGGTAACTGAAATAAAAATCTCACATCCTTCATTTTCCAAAGGAAAATCGCACTGAAATATTTCACTTTGTGTGTTGTTCACATGTTCTGTGTTGGGTCACCGCAGCAAACTGTGAATGATGATGTGTGAAATGAAAAGTCCCTGCCCAGTGCACAGCAAGAATAACACTATGAAATCCTTGCTACACTGCTCTATTTGATATGCACTTTTGTCTACGCTATATTATATCCTGATACGCAAGGCTGCCTTTTAAAACATTCTGTCAGCTTTTTACCTACATGCCTGGGTTTTACTTGCTTAGCAGCTTTAGGCAAATCTTTCATCCAAAACATGCTTAGAAAAACTTTCTACACATGCTCACTTTAGGATTTGTTCGTTTTTAAAGAGAAAACCTCAAACATCATCACCCCTGCCCCAAACAGCCCCCTCCTAACTATTTGCCACCCCTGACTTAAAAGTGAATCAATTTCCTGCTCATTTTCTTTTCCGCTGCCAATTGATTATTGAGTCTTTAGAGGATATCCTTAAAACAACACTAGAATCTGGTAATAATTTTATTTAATTTAGAAAAGATTTTAAATAAATTATTTTGAACATGCAGGTTTTACTTATGTTTTATTACTGAGACATTGCCAACATATTTTTTAAATAGAGGTTATATTCGAGGTATAGAGAAGCCTTTTTTTGATTTTTTTCTCTCTGATTCGGGCACTTTCATTCTCAAGAGACCCGGAAGCTCCCGGCAGCCCTTGTGAGAGCAGCTGATGTGGAGTGGGCATTACCATGGTGAGGGCGACCACACTCCTGCCCCTCGCCTTGAAAAAGCCTCTGGGAGGGCAGCGATGTCGCTGCCCACCAGGTGCTGGAAGGGGCAATCAGCTTGTGACGTGGGTGAGTAGCATCCACACTGTGCTGCAGCAGCGGGTGTGGTAACTCGTGCACTAGGGCGCAGAGGTTGTCACTTTTTGCTAGTTAGACCCTCTCAGCTATTGCCACTGTCTCATACTTCTGCCAACCACGGTCTCGTCCAGAAAGAGAGCTTGTCTCAAGAAGACTGTAGCAACTCAGACTGACTGCCTGCCCTGAACCGTGGCTATTTGGATTTCCAACTGCAGGGAGTGCCAGAGCCTGCTGCTGCCAGGGGAGGATGGCCAGCATCCCACCTGCATGAGGTGTGAGCAGGTGCATCATCTGCTCAGTATGGTCGAGAAACTTAAGGAGGAGCTTGAGACACTGAGGTCCATCAGGGAGTGTGAAAAGGAGATTGACTGGTTGAGTAACTACCTGGTGTGCCAGTCAGAGAGGCTCCAGGGGGACACCCCCGAAAAGGTGATGGACCCCCTGCCCTGTCGGACAGAGGGGGAAGACCTGAGACAGCCCCTGCCCTGTTGCTGTCAGGCAGAGGTAGGGGACCGAAAAGACCACAATGGCTGGATGCTAGTTCCAGTTTGGCGCCGTGGGCAACCCCCCTCCCTGCTTTGCTTTCCCAAGTGCCCCTCTGTAATAGATTTGAGGCCCTGGATCTTGAAGAAGAGGTAGGTGAGGATGTGGTGCAAGGCCTGCCTATGAGGTCACATAGAAAGAGGCAGTTGACTCCATGCCTCAAGACCACCACAGATAAAGAAAGAAGGGTAATTGTAGTAGGCAATTCCCTTCTGAGAGGGACGGAGGGCCCAATCTGCAGAGTTGACCCTCATTGTAGAGAAGTGTGCAGTCTACCTGGAGCCCGGATCAAGGACATCACCAGGATGCTCCCCAACCTGGTGCACCCAACAGACTACTACCCACTGCTGATCTTCCAGACAGATAGGGAGGAAGCTGCATCCTGCAGTCTGATGGGAATGAAGAAAGATTTCAAGGCCTTGGGATGGATGGTAAAAGATTCTGAGGCTCAAGTGACTTTTTTTTCCCTTCTTTCAGTTTTGGGTGATGACATGGGATGGAATAGAAAAATATAGTCCCTAAACAATTGGCTACAAGACTGGTGCTACAGGCAGGGCTTTGGGTTCTTTGATAACGGCTGCTTTTACAAGACGCCAGTCCAAATAGTGATACACAGGAAAGGTGTATGTTGCAGGGGCAAAAGGATGGTGGGACAGGAATTAGTAGGGCTCATTTGGAGAGCTTTAAACTAGACTCGAAGGCGGATGGGGTTGTGGCTAGGCTTGCATCAGTGGGGCAACACTCTAGAGTTGATGAAGACTGGGAGGCCTCCCAGACCCCTAGGGTGAAATCAGTGTGCTCGGCTCACTCTCTGAAATGCCTGTATACCAATGCGTGCAGCATGGGCAATAAGCAGGAGTAGTTAGAAACCTGTGTTCGGCAGGAGATTCTCGCCTGGTGGCGATTACAGAGACATGGTGGGACAGCACACATGACTGGAATGTGGTCATGGATGGCTATGTCCTTTTCAGGAAAGACAGGCCAGCCAGGTGTGGTGGTGGAGTTGCTCTTTACATGAGAGAGCAACTACAATGTATTGAGTATTGTCCAGGCACGGATGAGGGGCGAGTTGAGAGTCTATGGGTGAAAATTAAGGGGCAGGCTGGCAGGGGTGATACTGTTGTGGGTGTCTATTATAGGCCACCAGATCAGGGTGAGGAGGTTGATGAGGCCTTCTATAGACAGCTGAGAGCAGCCTCACAGTCACAGGCCCTGGTTGTTGTAGGGGATTTTAACTTCCCTAATGTTTGCTGGAAGGACTATTCGGCCAGCCAGCCACAGTCTAGGAGGTTCCTCCAGTGCCTTGATGATAACTTTCTGATGCAAATGGTGGAGGAGCCGACTAGGAGAGGTGCACTGCTGGACGTCATCCTCACTAACAAGGAGGGTCTGGTTGAAGCAGTAAGGGTTGAGGGCTGCCTTGGTTGCAGCAACCATGAAATGGTGGATTTCAGGATCTCGTGTGGCAGGAACAGAATAGGAAGCAGAATTGCAACCCTGGACTTCAGCAGGGCAAACTTTGGCCTTTTCAAACAATTGCTAGGGGAAATCCCACGGGCAAGGCTGCTTGAAGGTAAAGGGGCCCAAGATACCTGGTTAGTGTTCAGGGACTGCTTCTACCAGGCTCAAGATCAGAGCATCCTGACACGTAGGAAGTCAAGGAAGGGAGCCAGGAGACCTGTGTGGTTAAACAGGGAGCTGCTGGGTAAACTCAAGTGGAAGAGGAGAGTTTATAGATCATGGAAGGAGGGGCTGGCCACTTGGGAAGAATATAAGGCTGTTGTCAGGGGATGTAGGGAGGCAACTAGGAAAGCTAAGACCTCCTTAGAATTAAACCTGGCGAGAGGGGTGAAGGACAACTGGAAGAGCTTTTTCCAATACGTGACAGATAAAACTAACAGCAGGGGCACTGTAGGCCCACTGATAAACAAAGTGGGTGCCCTGGTGACAGAAGATACAGAGAAGGCAGAGTTACTGAATGCCTTCTTTGTCTCTGTCTACTCTGCCAGAAGCTGTCCTGAGGAGCCCCATACCACTGAGCCCCCAGAGGAAGTCAGGACAATGCAGGAGTCTGCCTTAGTAGATGAGAACCGGGTTAGGGAGCAATTAGGCAATCTGGACATACATAAATCCATGGGTCTGGATGGGATGCACCCGCGGGTGCTGAGGGAACTGGCTGAGGTCATTGCTGGACCACTCTCCATCATCTTTGCCAAGTGTTGGGAAACGGGAGAGATGCCTGAGGACTGGAGGAAAGCAAATGTCACTCTAGTCTTCAAAAAGGGCAAGAAGGAGGACCAGAGTAACTATAGACTGGTCAGCCTCACCTCCATTCCTGGGAAACTGATGGAACAACTTATTCTTGATGCCATCTCAAGTCATATCAAGGAGAAGAGGGTCATTAGGGGCAGTCAACATGGCTTCCCCAAAGGGAAGTCATGCTTGACCAACCTCATCGCCTTTTATGAGGACATAATGAGGTGGATAGATGATGGCAGGGCAGTGGATGTGGTCTACCTTGACTTCAGTAAGGCATTTGACACAGTCTCCCACAGCATCTTTACAACTAAACTGAGGGAGTGCGGTCTGGATGATTGGGTAGTGAGGTGGACTGTGAACTGGCTGAAGGGAAGAACCGCGAGGGTCGTGGTCAATGGGGCGGAGTCTAGTTGGAGGCCTGTATTTAGTGGAGTGCGTCTAGGGTCAGTACTGGGGCCAGTATTATTCAATATATTCATCAATGATTTGGATGAGGGAACAGAGTGTACTATCAGCAAGTTTGCTAATGACACCAAGCTGGGAGGAGTGGCTGACACACCATAAGGCTGTGCTGCCATCCAGCGAGACCTGGACAGGCTGGAGAGTTGGACGGGGAAAAATTTAATGAAATATAACAAGGGAAAGTGTGAAGTCTTGCATCTGGGTAGGAACAACCCCAGGTTCCATTATAAATTGAGGAATGACCTATTAGAGAGCAGCATAGGGGAAAGCAACCTGGGGGTCCTGGTGGACAGCAGGATGACCATGAGCCAGCACTGTGCCCTTGTGACCAGCAAGGCCAATGGCATCCTGGAGTGTATTAGAAGGGGGGTGGTTAGTAGGTCGAGAGAGGTCCTCCTTCCCCTCTACTCTGCCCTGGTGAGACTGCATCTGCAATATTGTGTCCAGTCTGGGCCCCTCAGTTCAAGAAGGACAGGGAACGGCTGGATAGACTCCAGTGCAGGGCAACAAAGATGATTAAGAGAGTGGAACATCTCCCTTATGAGGAAAGGCTGAGGGAGCTGGGTCTCTTCATCTTGGAGAAGAGGAGGTTGAGAGGTGACCTTATTAATGTTTACAAATATACAAGGGTGAGTGTCATGAGGATGGAGCCAGGCTCTTCTCAGTGACAACCAATGGTAGGACAAGGGGTAATGGGTGCAAACTGAAACACAAGAGGTTCCACTTAAATTTGAGAAGAAACTTCTTCTCAGTGAGGGCAACAGAACACTGGACCAGGCTGCCCAGCGGGGTTGTGGAGTCTCCTACTCTGGAGACATTCAAAACCTGCCTGGACACATTCCTTTGTAACCTAATCCAAGTGTTCCTGCTCTGGCAGGAGGATTGGACTAGAATATCTTTTGAGGTCCCTTCCAATCCCTAACATTCTGTGAATCTGTGAAAATGAGGCTAAATAAGCCTAAACCCTCTAGCTGCCATAATAAAAAATGCAGATGAGCCAATCGTTCTTCACTAGCTGCTGCAAATCCTATTAAAGTAAAATTCTTAATTTGTGTACTCTTAAATCTGCTGTCTGTAACTGACTGCCTTCTTGAAAATAACTGAACTTTCACTCTTTTGCTTTCATGTATTGCAGGTGCAACTCAGCACTTTTGAAAGTAAAAGAGCTGTCTAAGGTGAGTTACCAACTCTGGGAATCCTAATTTTCTGAATATCTTTGTCAAATATTGCAATTTAACATGCAGTCTGCCTTATAGTCTGGATGAAGTTCCATAGGTTATACATGATCATCATTTTCTGTTACATCATTTGTCTTGGATAAAATGCTTTGACTGCACAAAATTTTAGTTCAGTTCTTTTCTGTTTTACAGGAACTGCTTCTCTGCCTTCCAGGAGGGCTGAGCAATGACACAGGGCAGTACCTGGGGGGAGAAATCTCAAGACCATCGCTCTAATCCTCAAACTAAGTGCTGATTTTAGGGGTCGTGAATCTTTCATGTAGGACCATAGGATTAGTAAGGAGAAACTTAAAATTATAGGTGGCCAGTAGGAGTCTCTTAACTCCTGCTAGCTTTCCTTTTTGGAAGTCTGCAAAACTCCTGCTTCTTTTCAATTTTTCATGCAGTGTGATCTTTCACTTGATTTGTTTTCTGAGCTACCTGAAATAGGTGGGAAGACAAAGTCTTGATAAATATTTCCACTGCCAGCAATATATAAATATTCTGTTTCACTGAGTTTTCTGTGAAGTAAAAAAAAAAAGCAAACACTGAATACCAGTGACTGTTGTTACACATGTTGCTCTAAATCTGACACTCCAACATTGTTTTAAGAAAGCGTGAAATATTTTCATGTAACTAGGTTAAATCCAGGTGACTGTGAGGTTTAACATCATTGCTCTTAAAATAATTTGTAGTCTGTTCTACTTTTGATTTCATAAGACTTAAAAAACCCCACATTGTTATCTGTTTTGAATCTGAATTCCTCCATAGATAGTTTTGTTGTAGGTGATTCCATATTAGAACCCCGGTGTACTGAAAATAATTAAATAAATAACAATTATTAATTGAGGATAACCCAAAGGAACCTATTGCATGCCACAGAGAAGACAGATGTCTAGAGGCTTCTAACATGACAGAGCTGACAAAATGATTTTTTTTTTCAAAGTTAGATATATGAACTGCTATGTATTCATTGCATTTTGATTAGCAATTTGTTCATTACTGTTGCTTTTAAATCTCTTGTGTGAAAATAAGAAAGCACAGTATCACTAATAGTTATATTTCACCATTATACACATGAAAGAGGCAATTCTGAAGTTTTCACAAAATGTTAAAAACTCACCATTACTGTAATCTTGTAGGGGCAAATATAATAAATTAAAAACATCGATTATGCAAATTAAAAATCATAATAATTTCCAACTAGTATTTCCATCTCAGAATTATAAATCCCAGTGTGTTTCAAACTTATGTATTTTATTAACTTTTCATGATAAATGTTAAATTATTCTGAATTGAAAAATTGTAATTGAATAATTTTTTGAAGAGTGTGCAGAGGGACTGCTGAATTCTAATCAATACTAAGAAGGCTTTCCATCAGGTTCCCTAGAGTACTTGTAGTATAACTAATAAAATTAAATATTGATGTCAAATGTCTTTTACGATGTGCTTGGGATTTCACTGTTTAACAGCATTTTCTTTGGAAAGATGAATCTGCAGTTGTTTCTTTCTAAATGCAGGCAGATGGACTACAAAATAGAAGCAAACTTGAGATTCTGCTCCCTTATGCCCATATAATGTCAGATCCAGAGAAGGGAGCTATCTTATTGACTTCAGTACTCAGTGTATGTAAATAATGTGATGAGATGGTAGAAAGATCTGAATATATGTTTAATTTAGTGGTTGTTTATCTGTAAACTTTAGCAGAATTAGGATTTGCATGCTCTTTTACTTTATAATTCAAATCTTCCATTATTGCCACTGTAAATTCTAAACTGAGTTCAGTTTGTTGCACGCCTCAAGATCTGTTCCATTGCAGCTGGTATTGGGATTCATGTAGATAAGTCCAAAAGTGTAGCAGGATGTTTTGCCTATATTCTTGCTTAAACCTCCCTCTGACAGATGATAACCCTCTCCCTAGTGTGTACCCAGTGAGGACACAACTGATAGCTATTGCCAAAAGCTGACATTGTGAGCTGATTAATCAAAAATACATTGATTTATAGTTTTTATGACTCTTTGGAAATTCACTAAAAGCACTGTATGATCTCTTGTATAGCTGATTTATGTCTTTCATTCAATATGATGTATTATGTACATGGTACTGATAGTTCCTAGCATAAAGCAGTGCATACCTGTGCTTTCATTCAGTATAACAAACTACATATCCACTAAGTGCAAAAAGGGGTGGAGAAGCCAAAAACTCATTTATATATAGAGTAAAGGGTAGTAAATATTTATATGTTTATGTTTTTACTTAGAATGTTTATTTATAAAGTCCTTGAGATAAGACACTTGTCTTACATTATATCTAAATTATCATGGGTTCATGCAGATAATGCATTTAATGAACATGAAGGTTGTTGCTATATTTCTGTTTTATCTTAGTGCAGAAAATAATGTTTTAGCACAAATATTTAGTGGAATACTATTAAATTCTCCAACTACCTGGCAAATATTTATAAAATTGTTATCGCATTAACCATGACTTAAAATGCTATTCAGCAGCATCTTAGCTGTAGACTGAACATGTCCAGGGCAATGGTTTAGTATTCTGAAAGCTCAGTATCAGTCTCTTCTTTCACCCATTCACTTTTTCAAAAATTAATTAAAGCATCAGCTGTTATAGTAAAAGAAGAAGCACATCTTTATTTCTGTGGCCTAATGAAAATGCGGTAACCTAGCATTAATTATAAGCCATATAGCAAATTATGAAAAATGGCAATGCCTTGAAGTCTTTATCAAAGCATAGCACAATATCCCACAAAGGAAGAATATATTATTCCATTTCATCTCATAGAACCCCACTCTTCATCCCACAGATATTGCAACCTGCCCCTCTTTCCCCCTTCCTCTTTTCCCCAGTTGAGATGGACAAATGACATAGACCAAGTTTTAAGTACAAACAACAGTCCCCATTTATTGCCAAAACCACCTTTTTATATAGTCTTTACCAGCTCAAGTGTCTTTTCACGATTGGTTACAAGTTACAGCAGTAACATCACATTGGCCAATTTTGCTATCATCAATGTTACTCTTTTACTCCCTTCTCTCTCATGGGTACACCTTAATATCTCTGGATACTTCTTTACTCCCATCTTTCTCACAGGTAGATCTTAGTATCTTCAGGGCTAATCTCTGTTCCCATGTCCTCCATCAGGGAATCCACGGAACCACCGTAGTCCCCCACAGTAAACCGAGACTTCAGTAGGTTAAAATGTACTGCAATAGTAGTATATAAAAATATCCATATAATTTGAAAGTGTTTAGGTTATAATAATATCAAAATGTTGATAACATTTTAGCAATGTGAAAAAAGGGAGTTGGCAATTTAAAAGCGCTAAATATTATAGCCTGACATATTTTCTATGTTTTTATGTGTGATACCTTCTGTTGCCCTAAAATGTGCTGGGTTTTAATATGAAGATCAACAGATGACCACGGCCATTTCTAAAAAGATGCATCCTGTGAAACAGGTTTAACTGTGCAAGTTCATGAGAATGCTCTGAGCATCATGAATTTACTGTGTCTTCTGAGGTCAGTGTAATGTCATCTTCAATTTTGGCTCCAAAACTCTGCCACCTCCAGGCTGCTGTCTGATGAGATAGTCACTATCTCTGCTAGCTTTGCACCTGGAAATAACCCACCTCTTGAAGAGATGGCAGTGCCTTGCACTGTTTTTATCCACTTCATCCAGGACAAACTGAATGTTCATTCAGTTCAATGTTCAAACGAGGGAAACTTGTTTTAAAAAGGAGAATACAAAGCAGGATACAGCATGAAAAGCAAGAGAGAATGGAAGAATCTGCAGATTGTGACAAGTTATGGAGGAAGCATTTGTGATGTGCATGGAGACATAAAAAGTAGAAGAAAGTTAAAGCACTGAAGAGAGACATGAAGGGAGAGACAGCTGTAAAGGTGCACTAGAAAAGGATCTGAAGAGACAGGAAAGGTTAAGGGTTTGTGGAAAGAGACTAGTAGTGGAAATAAGCATGTTGGGGAGAGAAAATACGTGGTATATAAGACTGGCGATTTGTTGGGGTAAGCAGCCAGAAGTCAGAATGAGGAGGAGCCAAAGGCAACTGAGGATACTGAAAAGAAATGGGATGATGTTGAAGGAAAATGTACTAATAGGTAGTTACTATAGTTACATGCAGTATGCATATTTTTTCGTATTATCTTATCACTCTGAATTACTATCTTCATTAAATGAAAGTGAGGGGAAATGTGTAGCAGGAAAGGTGGGAGGCATGTTTACACCTAGAGACTAGAAAGGAAACTGAGAAGAGGAATAACATAAAAAATAGAAATTGAAGGACAGGTGATGGATTAAGGAGAATGAGGATGAAGAACAGAATCCAAGGACTGAGGAAGAGAGGTGGGGAAGGGTATAACTTTTAGGAGCAGCAGTGAGATCCGCTTTATGCATACAAATATCAGATCTCATTATCATTCTGAAATGCAGGTATATATTTACTTGTCAAACATCATTATGTATTATAGTTAAAGTATACATTTATTGTAAGAATTTAAATGTTTTAAAAATGTTTTTAAATGTTTTATTAGCTGTGAACCATTTTTTTTTTTTTTTTAAATACTTGGCATTAAACTCCATAGTGGAAAGTTTGATTTCACAGGGTCAGAGTAAAACAGGAAACTAGACAGAGAAACAGTACATAATGGTAGTTCACAAGAATGGAGTCATGAATAAGTGTAAAAAAACGTGGTTACTTTAAGATCAGGGTAGAGGTTTTGATAATTTAATTCTGTTATCATTGCATGAAGAGGAAGTGACTTTTTTTCCCCTTGCATTTTAGATCTGTAAGTAATGATGTTTTAAAAATCTGTGCTGTGCTCTGAAAACCTGCTCTTCTGAGAGCCACATACCAACCGACCCAAAGCTGCTGGCATGTCTGTACAGATCCTCACCTCACATACATTGAGATGAAGCTATATGAATTATAGAGCACTGCAAAGGAGTAAAATATCTTTGCTCTGCAGGTCTGGGGTGGGGAAAAGTAGGAGATGATGGTGTTTCATGTACAGTTTGCCATATATACAAGCTGGCACCTGGAAAGCTAACAGCTCATAATTAGTGTTTGCTTTTCCTCACAGCTAGCAGTTGCCTTTGTTCAAATAAGCCCAGAAATGCTTGTAATAAGCCACAAACTCCTTCCAAGAACTTACAGAAGGATACTCAGTAAATCTTTCAGTCAAGCCTCAACAACAACAGCCACAAAAGGTACTAGCAGATTACTCTTAAACAGGAAGATAGATAAGTTTTGATACAGTGCTTGCTTTCTTAAAAATTCTAAGTGAATAAAGTAGTCTTGAAAGAAAGTTTCAAGTTATAGATTACCTATAAAAAGAATAAAAGAGATGAACATTGAAGGTTTTTCATGACTGTAAACAAATAATTTGTGAGCACACTGTGCTCAGACCACAAATAGAAGCAGGAATTAGAAGTGCCCCTAGCTGACCAGCATATACATATATCGTTGGTCTAGTGTAATGAAGATTACCTGATAAAGATCGCAATATGACAGTTTTCCTTTTGCATTGGCTGCTGAACAGCCAGAAACTCTTTTCTGCGGCCAGCCAACTATTGATCCAACTCCCTCCTGTCAGTGATGCAGTTAATGGGAATTCCACAGGCAAATAAAAGCTACATTTTGTCTTCATTTTCATCTGAAATATGAGCTGGTCCTTTGTACTCTAGACAGTCATTTATTACTCATTTTCCTTTATTGATGTTTATGAGCTGAAGCATAAAATTATTCTCAAATGTAGTTTAATTGAGGTAGCAGTTGACACTGTGACCATGATTACTGCTGCACCATCAGCTGCATTAAATCCATGAATCAAGGTTTGCTTTTCATTGGTCTTTGAGGCAGCATAAGGTAGAAAGTATCCTTAAAATGAAACTGTGCTGTAGCTGGAGAAATGTATCGATTTGTCTTCATAGGGAGTGAGTTGGGGAAAAGTGCCTAAAGTCCTTAGCAAACAGCAATGGAGCAGTAAAGTGTTTCTTACTAATTTACATTCAAAGGCTCCTACCCCTGCCCCCTGGGTCTTAAAATTTATTTGTAAAGTAGTCTTTTTTATATGTTTTTTAATATTTTTCTCACTGAATTATGAGCAACAAAGTGAATAGAAGGAAGAGCTGCTATACACAGCAAGAGGAGAAGCCAAGGCACTCAATTCGTCTGTAAAATGGTAAGGACAATCAATACTGTGGGGAAGTATTTTTTATATGCAGTTATTAACTCATAAGCTACAGTATATCTCATCTAATTTCAACAACAGCTGAGGTCTCCATTTCCCCCTGGAGACCCCTGCAGGTCCCATTATGAGAATCATAAATAATATGTGCTAATGAGATATGAATTGATTATGTTGGAAAAGCTGACATTTTCATCCATCATTCTAAATGATGTTTAACAATGGATTACCAGCCAGTAATTCCTCTGATATGAGATTAAATAAAATAGCAGGCTGTTTCAGCAGGCTAGCTCAAGGAGATGGCAATAAATCTGCTCAATTACTGTATTAGCAATCCGTTTTTCACTGCTAAGGATATTATTATTTCATTTAGACTTGTTCATGCATCATAGATTATTTTATTTCAGTCAGTCAATGGGAGAAAGTGCAGTATTTTATTCACTGAGCTGCAAAGAACTGGGATTTGATAGAATACAGTATGCACAGCTCAGTAGGCCTCAAGCAGATAAGAGAAATGCTACTGAGCTCCTATCAGATCAAAAATGCATTGTGAAATCCACATTTCAGAAACTAGCATTTCGTTTTCGACCTAATTTACTTTGCTTATCTGAAAAGTCTCAAACAAAGGATACTGCCTAAAAAGCTGATCAATTGAAATGGAATTAGTGGATCCTCTAAGATGATTTGTACTTCACCTTGGTCCTGTAGTATATTGAGAATTAGATCATTCAAACTATCCTTTGGCCTGGCAAATTAGATTGTAAATAACTGTAATACAGATGATCTTTTTTTTTTTTTGTCTCACGCTCAGGAAGGAGGAAAAAAAAAAGTATACATTATTAACAAAAGCCTATCATAGAGTTATTTTCTTTGCCAGGCTGATCTTACAGTCTTGACAAACTCCTCTTCCTTGCAACAGCATATAATACTTTGCACTTCATTCAACACTCATGTTCTCCTCAGATTGTTTAATACTTCAGCTTATACTGAATATACTGGAGCATGTCTAGTGCCTAAATAAACCACCAAGGTCTGGGGGATCTTTTAGAGCTGGATGAGTTTTATTGATCTATCCCAGTCTGCAAATCAGTACCGCAGGTGGTTTGTGGCCAGTCCATCACCCAGATGGCATAAATGGCCCCTGTTACTTTACCAGTTACTTTTCTGTAAGAAAAGAAGAAAAGATGAGCATGTTTGCTCCATCCTGTAAACACCAGGAAGGCCACAGCCTTGCAATGGCAAGTAGTAATCCATTCATTGCAGAGAACCTAAAACCTGCTTCTCAGGTTGCCATCCACAGACCTTATCCCTTTCCTTGGCTGATGGGCATCCCTCAAGAAAAAGTACCAATAAGGTAGGATCGTCCTCAAAAGCAGGAGCACAAGATCACTTATACTCTAATTGTGTAAACTCTGTAGTGAAGCGCAGTGATGAGACAGAAGAGGAGAAGTGCATGGAAGAGAGGTTTTTTTCTAGTTTTATCACTCAGGGTTCAGCTGAAAAGTGAAACCTGCTGAGGCTTAATGGAAAATATGCTCCAGTAATAAGTTTCTACCCTGACTTATTGTTTCTCAGACCAGTAGAAAAACTTACCTGATAAAGATGTTGCAACAAAGTATACCCCTGAAAGCATGACCCATCCAGTGCTGGGCTCTAACTCAGCACTAATGCAGGCGATATGGGAGTGACAGAATATGGGATGTGGGATTGAGTGTGGATAGGTATTTGAAAAAAAGGTTTGATTCTCATCAGAAGTCAAAAAGACAAAGAGAACTGGAGGAAATTTCCTTTTGGGAAAGGGGTGGAGCTAAATCAGAAAAGTCATTATGTCACTGTGTTGACTAATACCGCACATTCAGAATGGGTATAGTATAATAGAATTAGAGAAGGACCTGGAAGGATGACAGGGATGATAAAAAACATGGAGAGACATGTGTACTAAATGGAATAAAACTCTTCAGTTTGGAAAAGAATTTTTGGGAGAAGGAAGATCTAGAATAGGGGAGGGGTTTTTTAGTATTTATAAAAAAATAGGTAATTCAAATTAATGGTCAATAAGATAATTTTCAAAGAACCAAAACATTTAAAAAAACACCCAAAATTAGATTAATTCATTCATTATGTTCTGGATATCAAAATGTAACTGAGATTAAACCATGCGAAAAATAATATGCCTATCATGCCTTAGATAAAAAAGAATCCATTAAAGAATAAAGCTATTTCTGTGACAGAATAATACTTGAAGTTTTGAACATACTAGGTTGATTTTTCTTATAAGGATCATATTAATGAAATAACATCAGTGGCATGTACAGAAGTCTTCTTTTAAAATACTAATACACTAGATAATAAGGATGTTTTATCACTTGCTGATATCTGCCTGTGTTTTCCCACATAACTACAAAATGACTAACAATACTATATATAATAGAAAACATTTTAGTTATAATATGTATCATAACATCCACTATATTAAATGTAAAGTTTATAACCAGGAAACAGTAGAGCATATGAAAGAATACATAATTCAGACAGTTGAACGGTAAAAGCATCATGCCTCAAGTTAGAGTAAAAAAAGAGATGTTTGCCTAAGCAATTTTTGTCTATATTTTCTGTTCATTTTTCTTTTCTGAAGTCAAGGAAATTGCAAATATCATAACAAACTTTTAGTTTGCTTGTTAAAATACCAGTATATTAATCAGCAATATTAAGTAGTCTAAAGTACTGAAAAGCTGTTTTTAATCTGTAGACACATCCCATTTCTTCTAAAAGTCTTAACAGATGCCCTTAAACTGTTTAAAAATACGAGCTTAGTTATAGTTCAGGGCATTAACTAGTGTCGCTAAACTTGTGGTTGCAGGAGGGTGAACTGTCAGGGAACAAATGGACAGAGCATCTAACCTGGCATGGCCATTCTTCTACAGCCTGTACTTTCTGACGACCACATTTTGGTTCATGCTTGTGTGTGTGTGTACATGCACGTGTGCAAAAGTGCCTCAGCCTGTAGTTTGGTTATGGGGTATTACTTCTTTCTTACCTGCTTTACTTGAACTTGCATATAATGTTATCAGCCTTGCCAGAGACCACATTTTTATACGCTGATGCCAGGTACAGGAATATGTGCCTATGTTTTGTGGTTTTGTTTGTTTGTTTGTTGTTGGTTGGGTTGGGTTTTGTTGTTTTTTGTTTGTTTTTGTTTCTTTTTAATATAGCTTTGTATTTTAATAGAAGGGCTAGCATAAGAGTTGGTAAACATTAAAATAGTTACCCAGCTTTGAAAACTGGCAGGTTTTCTATCCAGTGGGAAAGACTCATCCCTGTAGTCACTTTCTTATTATAGTTGATAAATGCTGACATTTGACTGCTTATGTGCTAACTGTATTAACTATTATGAAAATGTAGTAATAACTGTGATATAGGCTGAAGACTTTCCTGAAGTTGTAAATCCCCTAAACGTCAAGATGTTTACACCTAAGTCAGTTACATTTCACAAGACAGTCAATGTCAGTCTGGCACTGTGAAATTGCAGCGATTTTCAGTAAAACTGGGTGTAATTTTCTGGAGTGGCACCATTAATTTTTAGTATTACCCCTATTTTAAGCTAAGAATGCTATATTTTCAATGTATGCATTTTGAAACTCAAACAGAATTGTCTGCAATGAATAAGCAGAATATCCCTGCATTTGCTTTATTTGTGGGGCAGTTGTTTTTCAACCGCATATGGAACACCGAGGTGTGTCTGAACAGGAAGCTTCTGCATTTCTGCCCATGCAGCCTGACGCTCAACAGCTGTGATGAACATGAGTGATCTAACAGACTTTTCCTCACCCTCCTTTCCACCTTCCTGCTTTGGACACTTAGAGGAAACACAAAAGGAATACAGAGGGTATATCAAACATCAGGAGAGGAGTGCTCTGGGAAAACTGCAGCAAACTCCTGCAGCACCTTCAAGGCAGGGCAAGAAGAAGAGGCACATCTTTGGCAGTTGTTCACCTCCCCAGGATGGGCGTAGTGGTCAGTGAACCCTAAGGAGTTATTTCCCTTGACCCTGTAAGAAGTAAAACCCTGGCACACAGTATCAGGATGCTCCCAAATACCATATCCTGCAGTGAGAAAGACAGAAATAATTTCTGCCACTAGAAGACTGATTGGGTTTTAAGGCTAAGTGTATGAAAGTTGTGCTGGTTTGACTGAAAGTGAGTTAATTTTCTTCATGAATGTAGAAACCTTTCTTTTTCGTAGCTAGCATGGTTGTAATTCAGATTTAGTTTGAGAACAAGAAGAGAATATCCTGGGACAGAGTTAATGTTTTTGATTGCTGTAGTCTGAGAGCCAAGAACTTTTTCTGAGCACTCTGACCACAGGTGTGAGGCAGCGAGTAAGGGGGCATATAGATGGGGCAGACCTTGACTGACATCCTTGACTGATCGATAAGAATATTCCATCCCATTAGCAACATGCTTCATATTTAAGCAGAGTCAGGATCTTTAGCTAGCTTTAAGTCATGTCAGAGCCAGGACAGAGACCTGTTCAGGAAAGTTCTGTTTGGGAGTTTCTTTAGTTTGGCCTTTTGCCATCCTGCAATTTGCAGAGGCCTCTGGGCCTTTCTGCCTTTTTCTCTTCTCTCTCGGGAATCAGCTTTTGGGACTAGGATGCTGCTTTCTGGAACTGGCTGCTCAATGTGGATGGAGTTCATGAGGAATTGCACTGAATATCTCATATTTTATGTTCTATTTCAATTTTATATATATTAGTACTACTAGTAGTATATTGGTGTTATTTTGATATTTTAATAAACTGTGTTTACCTTAATCCACAACTTCCTCCCTTCCCTTTCAATTCTCTTCCCTGTTCTGTGGATGTGAGGGGTGTGGGAGTGAGCATGTGGTTATCATGGTTATATTGCTAGCTTGGGTTAAATCATGACAAAGTACAAATTCTATAATTCAGGACCTGAATTTCTATAGTAGTTTCTATTATGGCACAGGTGGACTTTAAAAAAAAATTAATGATGCAACATGTCACAGTGAATCTCAAGCCATACTACAAAGTTCCTGTCTGCTTTCACTGAGAACTCTCTCTTTGTTTAGTGTGGAAGTAGATGACATGTTGGGATGCGTAAGTGTACATAAATGTGATGTGAACTTCCATCTGTCATGGCAAGATGATTCTCCAGGCTAACTGCATATAAAGTAACTATTCCCTCAATTTTGAGAGTTTTTCGTGAAGTCTGTACTAACACAGGCAGTCAAGCTATAAATCCCGAAATATAGTCATGATGTATATATGAGCATAACAAGTTGTCAGATTTTAATTTTAGTCATTCAGAGCTGAGTGGACCAGTATGCATAGTGAGACTGAAGGCCTGGGTAGCATTTCAATACAGCAATTGGAGCACTGAATTAGAGACAGCATTTGCCTGTGTCTCTGAGACCACTGAATTCCAAAATTCCTTTAGCATGCTGTTTAAAGCATATTTCAAATGGTGCGACAGCATCCAGTTTATTAGTGAGTTGTTGCCACTGGATGCCAAAAAGCTAATATGCATACAATATGAGGATGTAAAACAAAATAAAACAACAGAGTTATTTGGAGATTAAAAACAAATCCCACAATTTCATAGGATTCATAAATGATCCTGGAGACTATAAACAATAATTTATATGACAGAATTATTTGAATATTTAAGTATTTTACAGCTGTCTTAACAACAACTGTATTCATAGGATGCCAAATACTATTTCTTATTATAGTTTAAACTGTAGATTGAATTATAGACACTGAGTATCCCCAAGTCAGTTACAGGCCAAGTTTTCTCATGGTTTTAGTAGGGAATTTATTTTCCAGGAAATTTCACATTGTGCTTCTGAGTTCTTTCAGCTCTCCAGTGTAGACAAGCACAGGATATTCACTTTAATAACCAAAAACCTCAGCACTGGCGTTTGGATAGTAAGTGTTTCTACTAAAACCAAGAGGTCCTTGCTGCTGAAATGGGAACTACAGTCACTGCTCCAGTGTAAAGGTTCAAAATAAAATCTTGGGTCTTGTGCACGTTATAACAATGCTGCTGCTGCTTTTCCTCAGTGTTTATTTGTAGCTCTGTAAGGCTTATCAGTTTGTGCCCCCTCAAAATAATTTCAAGTACTTTTAGGACTTTGTAAATTAAGATATGCAAGTGCTGAATACAAAAATATGATTCAGTGACACATAGATTTTTTAATTTTTGCCTTTATCTCCTTTTCTTCTATTTTTTTATTCTTGAGAAGACCAGGTCATCCACACTGATGTGTGACCAGAATTTTAAATTTTTTTTTATTTAACCCCTGCACTTTTAGTGCGAATAATGCATTACCTTCTGGAGTGAAGGAAATTTTTCCATTTCTGCAGAACTTTTAAAGTTTTATCATCCTAAAACTGAGAGGTGCCTGTCCAAGTCCATTGCACTCTCCACGACACCTGTGAGCAACTCCTCAACTCAACCAACCTCTGTCTGTCTCCCCATTCTGGTTGTTTCCCCCCACAGCAGCAGGAACAGGGGCAGGTTGCCGTATTACAGAAGTTGCTGTGTCACCTCCTTCTCCTGGTGCTACCCCTAGGTGCCGAGGTTGCTGCAAGGACTCTGCAGCACCTTCTCCAACCCATTTGCATGCAAAAGCAGCACAAGAGATGTTGAGTGTGAAGGGACATAACTTGCAGCAGGTATTTGTCCCTGAACTGCTCATTGCAAACCGGCACACTCAAAAAGCACTGAACTTTTAAGCAGGGAAAGCTACTAGCATTTTCTGAAGAACAATTTTAAGCTGTTCTCACCTCTCTTTCTTGCTTCCAGCTGGCATTGGTCCACTAGAGCTGCCCTGTTGCATAAAGGAGTTGTGAACTTTGGAGAATTTCAGCAATAAGCTTTGTGGGAATCCATTCCTGATGAAAAAATTGACCCTAGTTGATCAGAGCTTTCCCTGAGCAACTTGTTCCTGTTGACTGGAGGCCAGATTGTCACATGTAGTATTCTCTTTTAAATTATCCTATTTGAATACATTAACAGTCTGTATTAAATAAACTTAAATTCTTTAGTTCTTCTGGCAGAAGTCTTTGTGCTTTAGCAATAGCAGGCATTACTAAGTATCCAGGCAATAAAACGCAGTGAAATCAGCTATAAAGACATCCTGCCCCAATTAAAGTCTATCTTAAAAACAGAAATAAAAAAAAAACCAGATTCACTGGGCAATCCACACAAAAAAAATATTTCTTCACAATTCAATGATTGGCTAGCACAGTGATCAATACCAGATTTACAATAAAACATCTGGGGAACACATGCAGAAATAAACTTATTCAAACAGAGAGTAATCTGCGAACATACCCTGTCCTCTGATCCCATAGCAGTGTGATATGTGGTATAATTTTATTTCTTGCTTGTTTGCTTTCTTTTACATTGCTGAAAGTTGGTTCAGAAGTGCAGAGCTGGGACAGAAGTCAAAGATCATGCTTCTTTCCATCCTGAAAGTATTTTGTAGCTGGAGTTGAGTAAAAATTTACAAAATGCAAGATGAAAATTTTCTCAGCATGTCAATGATGTTCTATTTTATTTTTTTGTTAATTAGAAACTTTATTTAAATAAACTTGATTACACTGTCAAATGTTGCTATTTTAATATGTATAGTCTGAGCTTTGAAAGAATCTTGAAGCCATATCAGATTATTTATTTTGGCTTTCCTTTTTTTTTTTTGCTTGGTTGGTTTTTTAATCTGGAGAAGATTGTAGTCATGAAACTGAGGTTTCCTCATAACAAGGGAAGGTAAAAAAAATCACAGAAAGATTGTTTAGTCTTTTTAGATGAGGTGAAGGTAATAGTAGAGTTATTAACTTGTTCAGATATTGGCTAAACAAAATATTCTTTATTTAACCAAGTTAGAATACTAAACAAGAAACCTTTTACAATCAGCAAAAAGTTTCTGCAAGATTGCTTAACAGGACATTTTTTTTTTTAGTCTCATGTGTGTAAAACAACCACATGAAGACTTATTCTTCATCTTGCTTTTCTTTCCTTGGCATAACAGTAGCATTAGGATATGACAACCAACATGTATTTGATGCTGCTGTAAACTCCTGCCTTCCCCTCACAGCTGTTTCTGTAAACACATGTGAATAGTCATTCTCCTATGCCTTGTGCTTTTCTTGGAGACTAGCCAGTGGTTGATGGAGGGGCAGTGTGTGTGCATGCGTGGGCACTGTACCCCCTCAGATAACCCTGAGGCTGCAGCCCCTTCCCTTTCAGGCACACGGGGATCCATCATCTTCTCCTCCCGTGAGGTGAGACTTCATTCAGCGTGTTCAGTGGATGGAGTAAGCCACACAAGTATCACAGATACAGGGCATTTGGTACTGTTATCATAATATTAAAGCCTATGGTATTTGGACCCAGAAAAGTTTCACTTGCTTGGAATTCTTCTCAAAATCCTGAATGGGGTGGGGGAAAAAAATCCATTTGTTCCATCTAGTTGACATAGCTGGTTCTGCTTTCCCCCCATTACTGCAACTTTATAGAATGAAATGCTGCAAGAAAAGGCTAATTTAAGAACAAATTCACTCTAAAAAGTAAAAATCAATCTCCCTTCACACAGAAGGTCCAAGGCAATAGGTTACCAGGAATCATGGGTATTTTGCTTCTCATTTTTGACGTCTGTTCCGATGAAAAACATCAATGGTTTTCTCCTCAGGATAAAAGATTGTAAGGTCTGAGTAGCCAGAAATTTTTATGTCTATTTATCTAATGACAAACAGTACAGAAGTCAGCAATGAGCACTTTTTCCTTGACAACAAGTGACAAGTGGTCCATTGTACCACAGTGCTACCATTGTTTGGCTCCTTCCGCAGGTAATTTAGAGCAGGCAGAACAAAAGAGTATAATAATATATTTTCTGCTGAGTCAACCCAAATTTGACCCAGGAAGCTCTAATTAATTACCTTTTTTTTTTTTTTTAAAGTACTAATGAGTAATTGAATAGTTCTGGTGATTAAAAATGTGCTTCTAGGTCCAAATAGACAGGGTGTTTTACTTGTCATCCTTGGCCTTTGTTCCTTTGCCTCTCCTTATCAATTAATCCTTCACAGAAATTATAAGAGAATCACAGTATCACACAGTATCATAGTATGTTTGGGATTGGAAGGGACTTCAAAAGATCATCTAGTCCAATCCTCCTGCTGGAGCAGGAACGCCTAGGTGAGGTCGCACAGGAACATGTCCGAGTGGGTTTTGAATGTCTCCAGGGAAGGAGACTCCACAACCTCCCTGGGCAGCCTATTCCAGTGCTCACCCTTACTGAGAAGTTTTTTCTCAAATTTAAGTGGAACCTCTTGTGTTCCAGCTTGATCCCATTACCCCTTGTCCTATCATTGTTTGCCACCGAGAAGAGCCTGGCTCCATCCTCATGGCACTCACCCTTTATATATTTATAAACATTAATAAGGTCACCCCTCAGTCTCCTCTTCTCCAAACTAAAGAGACCCAGATCCCTCAGCCTTTCTTCATAAGGGAGATGCTCCACTCCCTTAATCATCTTTGTTGCCCTACGCTGGACTCTCTCCAGCAGTTCCCTGTCCTTCTTGAACTGAGGGGCCCAGAACTGGACACAATATTCCAGATGTGGTCTCACCAGGGCAGAGTAGAGGGGAAGGAGGACCTCTCTCGATCTACTAACCACCTCCCTTGTAATACACCCCGGGATACCACTGGCTGCTACTACACAGGACTTTCATTTCATCGTGAGATTCTCATAAAAAAGGATAGGAAATGAAGCACTGCCAATGGATAGGAGTCTTTCCTCAAAGCTGGAGTGATCTCTTAAGAAAGTAGTTTGCAAATGGGTTTCTACTAGCTGAGATTTAGAAGACCTTTGTTTAAACTCTCTTTCCAGCCTGCATGAGAGAGGACCAAAGAGTGCCTAGAGTTAAGAGGTTGGCTGTGAAGGACTGAATCCTAGCTGAGGTGATTGTGAAATATGTATCAAAGTTAATAGTTGGAAATTGAAAAGGTGCTTCAGAGTTCTCATAGAAGATAAGGTCCTAAAAATCTTTTGTGTAAATTATACATGTAAAAGCATAAGTAAGGGAAGCAAAGTACAAAAGTGAAATGGTTTGAGGAAATAGGGAAGTTAGAGCAAATTAGCAGTACGTGCCAAATACAAAAGGTACAAAGGGAGAAGCAAATTTCATTTTTTTGTCTTGTCCTCCCAAAGGAGAAATAGAGTCTCTGCAATGAGGCAACTATGTTTTCTGCATTGGCTGCAGGGCAGAATAGGGCCTCTTGTTCTGCTGCTGACCTCCTGGGGATCTGCAGGGTGTTTGGTTAAAGGAAGGAGTGGACTGAAACTGGTGAAGCTCTCACTTCCTGTGGAGAATTTTTGGAAGAAAGAGGACATGGGCTGTGTGCTGTGAACAAGCTAGAGCTTGATGTGGCTGAGGTATAGGCCAGGACCTGCACGGAGGGTTATCTGGAGACACCAAAGACAGAACGGAAGTTGCTTAAGTAAACAGAAGCTGGTCTATCCTCAACCCAGGCTGCAGGAGGGGCGCTGTCATCACTGCCGTGACCATGGACAGTGCTCTGCAGCTAATCACCCTAGGGGGTGGACGCGTGACTGCAGAGAGTGACCAATCGTAGCCTGTGCTTGTCGCGTGACCACTAAGCAAAGAGTATATATGTGTTGTTGATATGTACATAGGGGGACGTTGATATTCAATGTATTGTTAAAACATGCATTAAAGGGCATTGATGTTAAACTCAGATTGAGCCTGAGTCTGTGTCATCGCCGGTCTGCCCGTCAGACTCAAAGAGACTTACCTTGCCCAAGTTTTTCATTCTCCACAACTTCCCCTTCAGCACTCTTCACCTTCTCCGTGAAGATATTCAGCACCATGCCTTCCTTTCCTCCTGTGAGGCTATCTTGTAATCCAAGAATACCAGAACCCCCAAACATAGTCTGGCACCAAAACTCGTTATTTAATGGATGTGCATAGTTCAGAAAAGGGATGGGGCTATACAGTTCTTTGGGTAGTGGGTGTACCTAGAAAAATAATAATTCTAAAAAATTATGTTTAACATAAATGAAAAATAATCTACTCAGACACAAGGCTGATAGGTTAGATTTCCTTTGCAAAATTTATTTGAAATTTATATCATGTTTATTTTACTCTCTCTAGAAATAAAAAGTTTCATTAAATTAAAAATCCGTTCTTCTCTTACAGACAAACTATAATTACTTGAGGCATAGATACCAAGACCTGTGCATGTTTCATTGAATTAATTTCAAATGAGTTAAAAGGGAACACTCATTGGTAAATCAAGTCCCCACCTTGATAGATTTGGAAAATACTGGCATCCATAAGCAGTGAAATTCTCATTACTTCCGGTAAGATAATAAGCTGTACCTAAACCAGTGAATTGGTTATTCATTGTGTATGCTGCCTTTGCAATGAGAGTGGATGCAGATGAAAGAGCCTCACTTCAAGATCAGAGCCATGCAAGTCCTGAAATTGCTTATCTTGCATATTTTATTTGTTTGAACCCCTTAAACTGTTCAGCCTTTCATTTCATTCTATGGTGGGAATCTCTTTCCTTCTGTTACCCTAATAATCAGCATTTTCTGATTTTGAACAACAATGTCAGTTCAGCATTGTGAGGAACTGCATACAACTACTCACTTGTGCACTGTGAAATATTTTCCTACAATTCAAACCAAAATGTGATAATTGATATGTTTTAGTCTGTTCTAAGAATGTATAACCAAATGCAGGAAAACATAAAAGAGCAAATAGATGGCTATCTAGCCTTTAGCTCATTTTTATGGAGATGGAAGTGGACTGTAGCAAAGGTTAGACTCAAGGTCAAGATGGAAGCCATTGAAGAAGCTCTGATGGGGCTGGTTCTTCCTGCAAGACCATTCAATCTAACCATCAAGGTACATAAATAGAGTCCTTCAGCTGCTGATCCAACCAGACTCTTCACATCACAATCAACAGACAGGCACAAGCAATTTACTGCTGAGATAATTTCAGAGATATGCTGCAAAAAGCACAACATAAGTACAGAGTTAAACTGTAAAAAACTTTGGCTATAAAAATACTATTTACTTTTCTAGGCAATCACTGTGTTAAATTAATGGCTACTTATTAAGATTTGTTTATACACTGAATAGTAATTTAATATCTTGTTAGATCAGACTTGTTATCTGTTTTAACTTTATATATGTTTCATAACTAGATTTGTAGGTGTTTAATTTTATCCAGCAACTTGAGATGGTACAAATTAATTGCAGATTGCTAATCCAGTAGTGACTGGAGCTGGATTTTTTTTACACTACTTGTTTTATTACATTAATGGTCAAATCCTGGTGCTAACAAAATTAATAGGAAAATCTCCCACTGATTCCAGTGAATTCAAGTTGTAGTCAAATTGTAAATAGTAGCTACTCGGTTTTCCTCTACATAAGGCAATGTAGTGAATTGCAGAGCCACTTATTGACAAAAATTTTGTTCGATAACAATACGATCTGATGTGTTTATAGAGTAGAACTTCAAATTCTGACTTTTAGCAATAATATGATCGAGCTATGTTTCTCAACTAAAATAGAGGAGAAATGAGTTATTGAAAATGATACAGCCTAATCTAGTTAAGGTCATGTTTCACTGTGTGAAAATAAGTGTTTAAAACAATGTGTGTTGTATTAAAACAAAAAGGTTATAATGAAGGTATTATTTCAAATTGAAACATAGTAATGCTGCAGATATTAGTAAAGTTCGTTCAATGATTCTAATGATGCCTAACAGTGCCACTATAATTAATAATCTGTTGGTGTTTCCAAACTTTTTTTGAGGTTTAGAATATGGCTGTTCAAAATTAGAGCAAATGGATAATTTGCAGGTGTATTTTCAAAACAGATATATTAATTGAATTTTTAAAGTAGTTTAAATACATCATTTATGAGTAGATAGGAGTAAATGTTCCTGAGATTTTGAGCAATTTTTTCAGTAATTTAATTTTTTTTTCTCTCCTCTCTATTTTTCATCTGACCATGCATTTGAGTAATGCCTATGTATGAACATCCGATGATATATGAAACAGCTTTCTATGATTTCATATCATCAGACATTCCTTTTCCTACTTTCAAGTCTAGGACAGATGATTACTTTTACTTTTCAGGCAACCTTTTTCCTTTCTTTTTTTTTTTTTTTTTTTTTAATACACAAATACTTATTTCTATGTACCAGTTCATATGGAGAATTTCCTGTGCATGTCCTAGGGATGGTGGGTTTGTCATTTTTCTTTATAGATAATTTTATTTGCAATTACTTTGAACACTTAAAAGACAATTTCAGTGGGTTCAAATGGTGTAGTTTTATAGTTGTTTCCTAAAATTAAGACTGGACATATGGTCTGCAGGATGCAAGTATTCCGTTCTGTCTTATATGGATTCAAATACTATCCTCATTTAGGTGTATCTGAGCTCCCTCCGGTAGTGCATTAAGCAATCTGACTTAACATCTATCACATGTAGTTCAGGCGCTCTCTCATCTCCACCCCAGGGAGAGCACTGCGTGCCTAGTGGTGTGTTTTGTTTTTATTTTAAATGTCCAGGGAAAGTGGGTAGTGTTAATGGCCTCAGACATCCATTTCCTTGCAATTAGCTGCCTGTGTTGTCACAATGCTCCTGCTGCCTTTAATGCTGTGGGCGAGGAAAGAGAGAAGGAAAGAGAGCATGTTCATCAAATCTCATTCCAGTTCCTTTAGAAACAAATCATCCTTCCCCCTCACCCCTCCCCCGCTTTTTTTTTTTTTTTTATTTGGAGGTATACTCTAGAACTGCACACAATTTATTTTTTTGACAAAACTTTTTATCCACAAAAAGCAGATTCATTTTGCCTGGGATATTTTGCAAAATCATGTGGAACTATTTTGGATTTTTTTAAAAATTGGCAAAGAATAGCCTTTATATTTTCAAAAGAATGTGTTTATATTTAAAACAATGGTTTTGTGAGGCAGGAGAAAAAATGTCACTGCTGCAGTTTTCTTCTGTGTGGAGCCTGAGTGTAGTCCAAGAGAGGGTTTTGTGAAAGGGTGGCATAGGAAAGCACTATCCCCCAGCTGATTGAGCCACAGCCATTTTCGAGATATGTAGATTCAGTGTGATTTGGCTCAGGCATGCAAGGGTCCCACTCAATTTGATGGGTTTCAGAGTTACCTCTTTCTGCCGTCTTCTTTCAGTCATGCTTTTGTCCATAGTATAATTAATTGAAGACTCTTGTAGATGTTTTGAATTTGAATTTTTTACCATATTCATTTTCGCATTGCTTCAATGAGCATTTTTACCTTCTGAACTTATAAATCTGGACTTTGCTAAAACGTGTCCCAAATATACACATGTTCCTATTGAACTGCCAGGAAGTCTCATAGAATCATTTTGGCTGTAAGACAGACTCAAGATCATTTGGCCTAACCATGACCTAACCTAACTCTAGCACTAAACCATGTCCCAGTGATGTTTCATTCTGTGGTCTCATTCTTCTAGGTCCAGAGTGCTTTTTGACACCTACTGAGGGCTGTCCATTGGCAAAGACCTCCGATGTGCAGAGAGCAATCCTTAGCAGCCTGTCAGTTTGTAACAGGATTAAGTCCTGAGCAGTGTTTTTATACAGACATTCTTTTTTTTTTTTTTTTTTTTTTCTTGATTATATGGAATTTCTGTATAAAAAGCATTTTGGTTGCACCAAGTGTAGCTATTATAATTGTACACAAGAACTGGGGGGGGACACAGCATGTAATGATAGATATTTTTCATCATGGACGAGCTGCAGTCATCACAGTATGCACTTCCTCTCAGCCATGCAGCATGGGGAAGCTCACTGTGTAAATTCTGAGACAGTGTATTAAAAGAAAATATTTAGGGATGTAACAGTTGCTGAAAAATAAATTGGCAGTATGCTGAGTTAACAAAGGAATGACTCTCAGCTTGTAAGTGTGACATACTTTCAAAGAAAGCTGACACTAAACAACCTTTCAGCCAGAGATTTAAATATAGGTTTATAGCCTGTGGTTTTGGAAGCAAAGGCTGTGCTTAAACTAGGACCCTGAGTATGTCTAAGTTTCTAAGTGTCCCCATCCCTCTGAGCTGCATCCCAGGAGGCTCTAAGTATGCAGCAAACATTCACTTGTTTGTGGTCTTTTTGAAGAAGAATTTAGATGAGATCAGAGGTGCAATGTCTTTTCTAGACAGCCTCTTGTGCCCAGGCAGTTGCAGAGATCCAAATGCTTCAGCCTCTTTGGACGGCCCTTTTAAATGAGGCCAGAGGTGGTCATCAGCCCCTTGTACTTTGGGTTTTGTGGAGCTGCCCTGTGATGTTAGCCTGTTTAAAGATCCTGTTCTGGCTCCCTAATTCCTTTGCTCTTTGAACTTCTGATTTGTTTCATTTTGCTTTCTTCCTCTTTCTTCCCCATATTCTTCAGACATGTGCTGTCCAGTCAAATACATTCAACAGAAAAGTTGGCTCATGCTTATATGTACAGTTTGGTATCTAGAACAAAAAACACGGATGTGAGTGTTGAGGATCTGAACCATGAAAAAAGGATTTCACCTCCCGTGTTATTGCTCCACTTATTTAGAGTCAAAAGAAGGACACTTCCTTTTCTGCTCTTTTGAAAGAAAGAAACAACTACCAGTGTATTTTGGGCAGTCTGAACTTGGTGTGTGTTAGTTGTGATCTGCTAGTAGGTACTAACAAAACCCATCAGGAAAGAGGGACAAAGGAACGCCTCTTTCTCAGACCTTGTCTGGCTTTAGATTGAGTGTGCCATGGCTTCATAAACTAAGATTTTTCATTAGGCTTTTAAGTCCTGTTACGCAAATGGATTATGATGTTATGGTAACAAGTAGCATGGACTAGTATCTGTGGAGTGAAACAGATTGTGCTGGGGACTTAATGTCTGTACTATACACATCTGCTGAATTTTTACTTTGGACACAGTCCCATGGGCTGAAACTCTATGTTCATTTAGACTGCATCAAGCACCTTCCTGCAGCTTAGTTCCATCAGGGCCTCATTCATGTGTTCAGGGAGTGCTCCAGGATGCAGGCAGATGCATGGTGAGGGGACAGTCTGGAGATTTGGTTCAAAAGTACATTCCTCATCCCAGCTCAGACACAGAAGTGCTCTGTATAAGTATATATGCAAAAAAGCACTGTTAAACTTTTCAAAAGTGCCCAACAGCATAAGCATATAATCTCACAAATTCCCACAGCAGTCACACACCCAATGTGTGCAGATACTTCTGTAAGCACAGGGATATTTTTGGAAAATCAGGTCATAATTTCACAGATATAATTTGTAGTGGAGATGGATTTTGAACTTGATTCAAGACTTAATCCAGTATTTGAAGTTAGTCATGAGAATATCCTTACTTACTCAGTTTTCAGTCTTGAAATTTACAATCTGAGTTGGAGCACATGTTCCAGAAAATCAGTCTTTCTTTCTTCCTTTCTTTCCTTTCTTTCCCTTCTTTCCTTTCTTTCTTTCCTCCCTTTCTCCCTCCCTCTTTCCCTTCTTCTCTCCCTCCCTCTCTCCCTTTCTCTCTCTCTCTTCTTTCTTTTTTTTTCCTTTCTCCTCTTGAGTGATTTCTCTGCTGAATTTTCTGATTTTGACTCCATCCTTATTTGACAATGTTCTGCCCAGTGGAGTACTAGGTTTCCCAAGAAACAATGGGAGAACAAGACTAAAGGATGAGAAGAAGCTTGCAGCTGACTTTGCAATTCCATAATTAGATTTTTACCAACTAGTTGTTTTCTTCAAAGACTGACAAAGAAGGTCTGAACTTGAATTTTTGTGTTTTGAGTACTTTGTAGCTTGTTTTTAAAGTTACATACACCCAGTATGACATGTGGGTGTGTTTTTAATTAAAAATGACACTTCCCTCACCAAAAAAAAAAAAAAAAAAAAAAAAAAAGAGACTTATATTAGCTAATGCTGGGATGTGATTGATTTGAAATAGCTAGGTATGATTCATTACAATAGTAGCTATAGGAAAGAGATCAGAACTCTTTTTTTACTATGACAAAATCTGCTGTTTTCCTTTTTTCAACAGATAGAGCAAGAAATGCAGGGTCACTTTTTCTTTTATTTTTTTTTTAAGTAGAAAAGGTCTAATATCACACTTTGCTCATGGTAATAGTTTTCAGTTGTGAAATCCTGATACTCTATTCATGACTGACAGAATAATAATGAGCTATGGTGATCAGGAACTTTCCATAACTGTAATGTAGCACTTTGGGGCATTTAGAAGTTAGGTCTAACACTTAGTACTGGAAGCTACGGTATTTGTTTGGCAGGGAATTACATTTTTAAAGTGATTCTTTCCTTTTTCTGAATTTTTCTGTCATTATCAGAAAATTCATAGAAGGAACACAGATCCATTCCTGTGCTTAAACACATGTGAACAACCTAGTGTTGTAAATGTGCCTTGATCATCTGAGAATCACTTCGATTCAAGACTTCACAGAAGGGGTTAAAGTTACCTAGCACCTTCTTATTGTGGCAAGACAGTGGAAGACCAGAAGCAATTGCCTGATTAAAAAAAGAGGTAACAGAAGATGAGTTGTTTGAGCCTTAATGAAGCACAAGCCCATCCAACGTCCATGAGAGACTTGGTTGGGTTCGATTTGTATGATAGACCCCAGTACTAACAGGTGGTTCTATAGACTAGCAGAGCTGGTATACATACACCTTTTCTAAACAGCAAGTATGGTTTTGAAAAACAGAAAGATGCCTGATTTTTAACAAAGCTTTCTAGGTACAGATGGAAATTCATTAAAATACTTCAAGGATCCTCAAGGAATCAATCATCAACAGAATGTAATGAAAAAACTATTTTGCTAACCATTTTGGCATTGTTTGGAAATAGTCTAATGATCTTGCATTTCCTGCAATGACTCTTTGCAAACTAGTATAGAAACCGTTATTATTATAAAAGACATTTATAATTAACACTTTATGACAGAATGATTTAAGAGAATAACATTCATTGTAGCTAAGCAGCTGTGAAGACAAATAAAGTGGTAATGCTAATT